>NC_064624.1:35205762-35524155 GCF_023898315.1 Schistocerca nitens | reverse complement strand
GGAGCCGCTCAAAGCACAAACACTTAGAAAATTCAGTCTTCTTGTACTTAAGTGGGCATTGTGCATTTTGTATTTAATCCCGATGCATTTTCTGTGTTTCATGGTCAATGTGAAGGTCCAAAAGATACAATAAACATGCACTGGTGCATCGGAAGCTAATACTGGTCTCCCAGGAGCCGCTCAAAGCACAAAATCTTGGAAAATTCACACTTCTTGTACTTAAGTCGTCATTGTGCCTTTTGTATTTATTCCCGATGCAATTTCTGTGTTTCATGGTCAATGGGAAGGTCCGAGGTATACAATAAACCTCCACTGGCGCAACGGAAGCTAATACTGGTCTCCCAGGAGCCGCTCAAAGCACAAACTCTTAGAACATTCACTCTTCTTGTACTTCAGTCGGCATTGTGCCTTTTGTATTTAATCCCGATGCAATTTCTGTAATTCATGGTCAATGTGAAGGTCCAAGGGATACAACAAACCTGCACTGGTGCATCGGAAGCTAATACTGGTCTCCCAGGAGCCGCTCAAAGCACAAACTCTTAGAAGATTCACTCTTCTTGTACTTAATTCGAAGTTGTCCCTTTTGTATTCAATTCCGATACAATTTCTGTGTTTCATGGTCAATGTGAAGGTCCAAGGGATACTAAAACCTGCACTGGGCATCGGAAGCTAATACTGGTCTTCCAGGAGCCGCTCACAGTACAAACTCTTAGAGGATTCACAGTTCTTGTACTTCAGCCGGCATTGTGCCTTTTGTATTTAATCCCGATGCTATTTTTGTGTTTCATGGTCAATGTGAAGGTCCAAGGGATACAATAAACCTGCACTGGTGCATCGGAAGCTAATACTGGTCTCCCAGGAGCCGCTCAAAGCACAAACTCTTAGAAAATTCACTCTTCTTGTACTTAAGTCGGCATTGTGCCTTTTGTATTTAATCCCGATGCAATTTCTGTGTTTCATGGTCAATGTGAAGGTCCGAGGGATACAATAAACCTCCACTGGTGCATCGGAAGCTAATACTGGTCTCCCAGGAGCCGCTCAAAGCACAAACTCTTAGAAGATTCACTCTTCTTGTACTTCAGTCGGCATTGTGCCTTTTGTATTTAATCCCGATGCAATTTCTGTGTTTCATGGTCAATGTGAAGGTCCAAGGGATACAATAAACCTGCACTGGTGCATCGGAAGCTAATACTGGTCTCCCAGGAGCCGCTCAAAGCACAAACTCTTAGAAGATTCACTCTTCTTGCACTTAAGTCGAATTTGTGCCTTTTGTATTCCATCCCGATAGACAATCTGTGTTTCATGGTCAATGTGAAGGTCCAAGGGATACAGTAAACCTGCACTGGTGCATCGGAAGCAAATACTGGTCTCCCAGGAGCCGCTCAAAGCACAAACACTTAGAGGTTTCACTGTTCTTGTACTTGAGTCGGCATTGTGCCTTTTGTATTTAATCCCGATGCTATTTTTGTGTTTCATGGTCAATGTGAAGGTCCAAGGGATACAATAAACCTACACTGGTGCATCGGAAGCTAATACTGGTCTCCCAGGAGCCGCTCAAAACACAAACTCTTAGAAAATTCAGTCTTCTTGTACTTAAGTGGGCATTGTGCCTTTTGTATTTAATCCCGATGCAATTTCTGTGTTTCATGGTCAATGGGAAGGTCCAAGGGATACAATAAACCTGTACTGGTGCATCGGAAGCTAATACTGGTCTCCTAGGAGCCGCTCAAAGCACAAACTCTTAGAAGATTCCCTCTTCTTGTACTTCAGTCGGCATTGTGCTTTTGTATTGAATCCCGATACAATTTCTGTGTTTCATGGTCAATGTGAAAGTCCAATGGATACAGTAAACCTGCACTGGTGCATCGGAATCTAATACTGGTCTCCCAGGAGCCGCTCAAAGCACAAACTCTTAGAAGATTCACTCTTCTTGTACTTCAGTCGTCATTGTGCCTTTTGTATTTAATCCCGATGCAATTTCTGTGTTTCATGGTCAATGTGAAGGTCCAAGGGATACAATAAACCTGCACTGGCGCATCGGAAGCTACTACTGGTCTCCCAGGAGCCGCTCTAAGCACAAACTCTTAGAAGATTCACTCTTCTTGTACTTAAGTCGAATTTGTGCCTTTTGTATTCAATCCCGATAGACAATCTGTGTTTCATGGTCAATGTGAAGGTCCAAGGGATACAGTAAACCTGCACTGGTGCATCGGAAGCTAATACTGGTCTCCCAGGAGCCGCTCAAAGCACAAACTCTTAGACGATTCACTGTTCTTGTACTTCAGTCGGCATTGTGCCTTTTGTATTTAATCCCGATGCTATTTCTGTGTTTCATGGTCAATGTGAAGGTCCAAGGGATACAATAAACCTGCACTGGTGCATCGGAAGCTAATACTGGTCTCCCAGGAGCCGCTCAAAGCACAAACACTTAGAAAATTCAGTCTTCTTGTACTTAAGTGGGAATTGTGCCTTTTGTATTTAATCCCGATGCAATTTCTGTGTTTCATGGTCAATGTGAAGGTCCACGGGATACAATAAACATGCACTGGTCCATCGGAAGGTAATACTGGTCTCCCAGGAGCCGCTCAAAGCACAAAATCTTAGAAAATTCACTCTTCTTGTACTTAAGTCGTCATTGTGCATTTTGTATTTAATCCCGATGCAATTTCTGTGTTTCATGGTCAATGGGAAGGTCCAAGGGATACAATAAACCTGCACTGGTGCATCGGAAGCTAATACTGGTCATCCTAGGAGCCGCTCAAAGCACAAACTCTTCGAAGATTCACTCTTCTTGTACTTCAGTCGGCATTGTGCTTTTGTATTGAATCCCGATACAATTTCGGTGTTTCATGGTCAATGTGAAAGTCCAATGGATACAGTAAAGCTGCACTGGTGCATCGGAAGCTAATACTGGTCTCCCAGGAGCCGCTCAAAGCACAAACTCTTAGAAGATTCACTCTTCTTGTACTTCAGTCGGCATTGTGCCTTTTGTATTTAATCCCGATGCAATTTCTGTGTTTCATGGTCAATGTGAAGGTCCAAGGGATACAATAAACCTGCACTGGTGCATCGGAAGCTAATACTGGTCTCCCAGGAGCCGCTCAAAGCACAAACTCTTAGAAGATTCACTCTTCTTGTACTTAAGTCGAATTTGTGCCTTTTGTATTCCATCCCGATAGACAATCTGTGTTTCATGGTCAATGTGAAGGTCCAAGGGATACAGTAAACCTGCACTGGTGCATCGGAAGCAAATACTGGTCTCCCAGGAGCCGCTCAAAGCACAAACACTTAGAGGTTTCACTGTTCTTGTACTTGAGTCGGCATTGTGCCTTTTGTATTTAATCCCGATGCTATTTTTGTGTTTCATGGTCAATGTGAAGGTCCAAGGGATACAATAAACCTACAGTGGTGCATCGGAAGCTAATACTGGTCTCCCAGGAGCCGCTCAAAACACAAACTCTTAGAAAATTCAGTCTTCTTGTACTTAAGTGGGCATTGTGCCTTTTGTATTTAATCCCGATGCAATTTCTGTGTTTCATGGTCAATGGGAAGGTCCAAGGGATACAATAAACCTGCACTGGTGCATCGGAAGCTAATACTGGTCTCCTAGGAGCCGCTCAAAGCACAAACTCTTAGAAGATTCCCTCTTCTTGTACTTCAGTCGGCATTGTGCTTTTGTATTGAATCCCGATACAATTTCTGTGTTTCATGGTCAATGTGAAAGTCCAATGGATACAGTAAACCTGCACTGGTGCATCGGAATCTAATACTGGTTTCCCAGGAGCCGCTCAAAGCACAAACTCTTAGAAGATTCACTCTTCTTGTACTTCAGTCGTCATTGTGCCTTTTGTATTTAATCCCGATGCAATTTCTGTGTTTCATGGTCAATGTGAAGGTCCAAGGGATACAATAAACCTGCACTGGTGCATCGGAAGCTAATACTGGTCTCCCAGGAGCCGCTCAAAGCACAAACTCTTAGCAGATTCACTCTTCTTGTATTTCAGTCGGCATTGTGCCTTTTGTATTTAATCCCGATGCAATTTCTGTGTTTCATGGTCAATGTGAAGGTCCAAGGGATACAATAAACCTGCACTGGTGCATCGGAAGCTACTACTGGTCTCCCAGGAGCCGCTCAAAGCACAAACTCTTAGAAGATTCACTCTTCTTGTACTTAAGTCGAATTTGTGCCTTTTGTATTCAATCCCGATAGACAATCTGTGTTTCATGGTCAATGTGAAGGTCCAAGGGATACAGTAAACCTGCACTGGTGCATCGGAAGCTAATACTGGTCTCCCAGGAGCCGCTC
Organism: Schistocerca nitens; assembly: GCF_023898315.1. Classification (NCBI taxonomy): domain Eukaryota; kingdom Metazoa; phylum Arthropoda; class Insecta; order Orthoptera; family Acrididae; genus Schistocerca; species Schistocerca nitens. Next base: position 35,519,849 of record NC_064624.1, on the reverse strand, counting down.
AAAGCACAAACTCTTAGACGATTCACTGTTCTTGTACTTCAGTCGGCATTGTGCCTTTTGTATTTAATCCCGATGCTATTTCTGTGTTTCATGGTCAATGTGAAGGTCCAAGGGATACAATAAACCTGCACTGGTGCATCGGAAGCTAATACTGGTCTCCCAGGAGCCGCTCAAAGCACAAACTCTTAGAAGATTCACTCTTATTGTACTTCAGTCGGCATTGTGCCTTTTGTATTTAATCCCGATGCAATTTCTGTGTTTCATGGTCAATGTGAAGGTCCAAGGGATACAATAAACCTGCACTGGTGCATCGGAAGCTAATACTGGTCTCCCAGGAGCCGCTCAAAGCACAAACACTTAGAAAATTCAGTCTTCTTGTACTTAAGTGGGAATTGTGCCTTTTGTATTTAATCCCGATGCAATTTCTGTGTTTCATGGTCAATGTGAAGGTCCACGGGATACAATAAACATGCACTGGTCCATCGGAAGGTAATACTGGTCTCCCAGGAGCCGCTCAAAGCACAAAATCTTAGAAAATTCACTCTTCTTGTACTTAAGTCGTCATTGTGCATTTTGTATTTAATCCCGATGCAATTTCTGTGTTTCATGGTCAATGGGAAGGTCCAAGGGATACAATAAACCTGCACTGGTGCATCGGAAGCTAATACTGGTCATCCTAGGAGCCGCTCAAAGCACAAACTCTTCGAAGATTCACTCTTCTTGTACTTCAGTCGGCATTGTGCTTTTGTATTGAATCCCGATAAAATTTCTGTGTTTCATGGTCAATGTGAAAGTCCAATGGATACAGTAAACCTGCACTGGTGCATCGGAATCTAATACTGGTCTCCCAGGAGCCGCTCAAAGCACAAACTCTTAGAAGATTCACTCTTCTTGTACTTCAGTCGGCATTGTGCCTTTTGTAAATAATCCCGATGCAATTTCTATGTTTCATGGTCAATGTGAAGGTCCAAGGGATACAATAAACCTCCACTGGTGCATCGGAAGCTAATACTGGTCTCCCAGGAGCCGCTCAAAGTACAAACTTTTAGCAGATTCGGTCTTCTTGTACTTCAGTCGGCATTGTGCCTTTTGTATTAAATCCCGATACAATGTCTGTGTTTCATGGTCAATGTGAAGGTCCAAGGGATACAGCAAACCTGCACTGGTGCATCAGAATCTAATACTGGTCTCCCAGGAGCCGCTCAAAACACAAACACTTAGAAGATTCACTCTTCTTGTACTTTAGTCGGCATTGTGCCTTTTGTGTTTAATGCCGTTGTAATTTCTGTGTTTCATGGTCAATGTGAAGGTCCAAGGGATACAGTAAACCTCCACTGGTGCATCGGAATCTAATACTGGTCTCCCAGGAGCCGCTCAAAGCACAAACTCTTAGAAGATTCACTCTTCTTGTACTTCAGTTGGCATTGTGCCTTTTTTATTTAATCCCGATGCAATTTCTGTGTTTCATGGTCAATGTGAAGGTCTAAGGGATACAGTAAACCTGCACTGGTGCTTCGCAAGCTAATACTGGTCCCCCGGAGCCGCTCAAAGCACAAACTCTTAGAAGATTCACTCTTCTTGTACGTAAGTGGTCATAGTGCCATTTGTATTTAATCCCGATGCAATTTTTGTGTTTCATGGTCAATGTGAAGGTCCAAGGGATACAGTAAACCTGCACTGGTGCATCGGAAGCTAATACTGGTCCCCTAGGAGCCGCTCAAAGCACAAACTCTTAGAAGATTCCCTCTTCTTGTACTTCAGTCGGCATTGTGCTTTTATATTGAATCCCGATACAATTTCTGTGTTTCATGGTCAATGTGAAAGTCCAATGGATACAGTAAACCTGCACTGGTGCATCGGAATCTAATACTGGTCTCCCAGGAGCCGCTCAAAGCACAAACTCTTAGAAGATTCCCTCTTCTTGTACTCCAGTCGGCATTGTGCCTTTTGTATTTAATCCCGATGTCATTTCTGTGTTTCATGGTCAATGTGAAGGTCCAAGGGATACAATAAACCTGCACTGGTGCATCGGAAGCTAATAATGGTCTCCCAGGAGCCGCACAAAGCACAAACAATTAGCAGATTCACTCTTCTTGTAGTTCAGTCGACATTGTGCCTTTTGTATTTAATACCGATGCAATTTATGTGTTTCATGGTCACTGTGAAAGTCCAATGGATACAGTAAACCTGCACTGGTGCATCGGAATCTAATACGGTATCCCAGGAGCCGCTCAAAGCACAAACTCTTAGAAGTTTCACTGTTCTTGTACTTCAGTCGGCATTGTGCCTTTTGTATTTAATCCCGATGCAATTTCTATGTTTCAAGGTCAATGTGAAGGTCCAAGGGATACAATAAACCTCCACTGGTGCATCGGAGGCTAATACTGGTCTCCCAGGAGCCGCTCAAAGCACAAACTTTTAGCAGATTCGGTCTTCTTGTACTTCAGTCGGCATTGTGCCTTTTGTATTAAATCCCGATACAATGTCTGTGTTTCATGGTCAATGTGAAGGTCCAAGGGATACAGCAAACCTGCACTGGTGCATCAGAATCTAATACTGGTCTCCCAGGAGCCGCTCAAAACACAAACACTTAGAAGATTCACTCTTCTTGTACTTTAGTCGGCATTGTGCCTTTTGTGTTTAATGCCGTTGCAATTTATGTATTTCATGGTCAATGTGAAGGTCCAAGGGATACAGTAAACCTCCACTGGTGCATCGGAAGCTAATACTGGTCTCCCAGGAGCCGCTCAAAGCACAAACTCTTAGAAAATTCACTCTTCTTGTACTTAAATCGGCATTGTGCCTATTGTATTTAATCCCGATGCAATTTCTGTGTTTCATGGTCAATGTGAAAGTCCAAGGGATACAACAAACCTGCACTGGTGCATCGGAAGCTAATACTGGTCTCCCAGGAGCCGCTCAAAGCACAAACTGTTAGAAGATTCACTCTTCTTGTACTTAAGTCGAATTTGTGCCTTTTGTATTCAATTCCGATACAATTTCTGTGTTTCATGGTCAATGTGAAGGTCCAAGGGATACAATAAACCTGCACTGGTGCATCGGAAGCTAATACTGGTCTCCCAGGAGCCGCTCAAAGCACAAACTCTTCGAAGATTCACTCTTCTTGTACTTAAGTCGAATTTGTGCCTTTTGTATTCAATCCCGATAGACAATCTGTGTTTCATGGTCAATGTGAAGGTACAAGGGATACAGTAAACCTGCACTGGTGCATCGGAAGCTAATACTGGTCTCCCAGTAGCCGCTCAAAGCACAAACTCTTACAGGATTCACTGTTCTTGTACTTCAGTCGGCATTGTGCCTTTTGTATGTAATCCCGATGCTATTTCTGTGTTACATGGTCAATGTGAAGGTCCAAGGGATACAATAAACCTGCACTGGTGCATCGGAAGCTAATACTGGTCTCCTAGGAGCCGCTCAAAGCGCAAACTCTTAGAAGATTCCCTCTTCTTGTACTTCAGTCGACATTATGGTTTTGTATTCAATCCCGATACAATTTCTGGGTTTCATGGTCAATGTGAAGGTCCAAGGGATACAGTAAACCTGCACTGGTGCATCGGAATCTAATACTGGTCTCCCAGGAGCCGCTCAAAGCACAAACTCTTAGAAGATTCACTCTTCTTGTACTTCAGTCGGCATTGTGCCTTTTGTATTTCATCCCGATGCAATTTCTGTGTTTCATGGTCAATGTGAAGGTCCAAGGGATACAATAAACCTGCACTGGTGCATCGGAAGCTAATACTGGTCACCCAGGAGCCGCTCAAAGCACAAACTCTTAGCAGATTCACTCTACTTGTACTTCAGTCGGCATTGTGCCTTTTGTATTTAATCCCGATACAATTTCTGTGTTTCATGGTCAATGTGAAGGTCCAAAGGATACACTAACCCTGCACTGGTGCATGGAAGCTAATACTGGTCTCCAAGGAGCCGCTCAAAGCACAAACTCTTAGCAGATTCACTCTTCTTGTACTTCAGTCGGCATTGTGCCTTTTGTATTCAATCCCGATACACATTATGTGTTTCATGGTCAATGTGAAGGTTCAAGAGATACAGCGAACCTGTACTGGTGAATCGGAATCTAATACTGGTCTCCGAGGAGCCCCTAAAAGCACAAACTCTTAGAAGATTCACTCTTCTTGTACTTCAGTCGGCATTGTGCGTTTTGTATTTAATCCCGATGCAATTTCTGTGTTTCATGGTCAATGTGAAGGTCCAAGGGATACAATAAACCTGCACTGGTGCATCGGAAGATAATACTGGTCTCCCAGGAGCCGCTCAAAACACAAACTCTTAGAAGATTCACTCTTCTTGTACTTCAGTCAGCATTGTGCTTTCGCATTGAATCCCGATGCAATTTCTGTGTTTCATGGTCAATGTGAAGGTCCAAGGTTTGCAGTAAACCTGCACTGGTGCATCGGAAGCTAATACTGGTCTCCCAGGAGCCGCTCAAAGCACAAACTCTTAGAAGATTCACTCTTCTTGTACTTCAGTCGGCATTGTGCCCTTTGTATTTAATGCCGATGCAATTTCTGTGTTTCATGGTCAATGTGAAGGTCCAAGGGATACAACAAACCTGCACTGGTGCATCAGAAGCTAATACTGGTCCCCCCGGAGCCGCTCAAAGCACAAACTCTTAGAAGATTCACTCTTCTTGTCCTTAAGTCGGCATTGTGCCTTTTGTATTTAATCCCGATGCAATTTCTGTGTTTCACGGTCAATGGGAAGGTCCAAGGGATACAATAAACCTGCACTGGTGCATCGGAAGCTAATACTGGTCTCCCAGGAGCCGCTCAAAGCACAAACTGTTAGAAGATTCACTCTTCTTGTAGTTCAATCGGCATTGTGCCTTTTGTATTTAATCCCGATGCAATTTCTGTGTTTCATGGTCAATGTGAAGGTCCAAGGGATACAATAAACCTGCACTGGTGCATCGGAAGCTAATACTGGTCTCCCAGGAGCCGCTCAAAGCACAAACACTTTGAAAATTCAGTCTTCTTGTACTTAAGTGGGCATTGTGCCTTTTGTATTTAATCCCGATGCAATTTCTGTGTTTCAAGGTCAATGTGAAGGTCCACGGGATACAATAAACATGCACTGGTGCATCGGAAGCTAATACTGGTCTCCCAGGAGCCGCTCAAAGCACAAAATCTTAGAAAATTCACTCTTCTTGTACTTAAGTCGTCATTGTGCCTTTTGTATTTAATCCCAATGCAATTTATGTGTTTCATGGTCAATGGGAAGGTCCAAGGGATACAATAAACCTGCACTGGTGCATCGGAAGCTAATACTGGTCATCCTAGGAGCCGCTCAAAGCACAAACTCTTAGAAGGTTCCCTCTTCTTGTACTTCAGTCGGCATTGTGCTTTTGTATTGAATCCCGATACAATTTCTGTGTTTCATGGTCAATGTGAAAGTCCAATGGAAACAGTAAACCTGCACTGGTGCATCGGAATCTAATACTGGTCTCCCAGGAGCCGCTCAAAGCACAAACTCTTAGAAGATTCACTCTTCTTGTACTTCAGTCGGCATTGTGACTTTTGTATTCAATCCCGATACACATTATGTGTTTCATGGTCAATGTGAAGGTTCAAGAGATACAGCGAACCTGTACTGGTGAATCGGAATCTAATACTGGTCTCCGAGGAGCCCCTAAAAGCACAAACTCTTAGAAGATTCACTCTTCTTGTACTTCAGTCGGCATTGTGCGTTTTGTATTTAATCCCGATGCAATTTCTGTGTTTCATGGTCAATGTGAAGGTCCAAGGGATACAATAAACCTGCACTGGTGCATCGGAAGCTAATACTGGTCATCCTAGGAGCCGCTCAAAGCACAAACTCTTAGAAGGTTCCCTCTTCTTGTACTTCAGTCGGCATTGTGCTTTTGTATTGAATCCCGATACAATTTCTGTGTTTCATGGTCAATGTGAAAGTCCAATGGATACAGTAAACCTGCACTGGTGCATCGGAATCTAATACTGGTCTCCCAGGAGCCGCTCAAAGCACAAACTCTTAGAAGATTCACTCTTCTTGTACTTCAGTCGGCATTGTGCCTTTTGTATTTAATCCCGATGCAATTTCTATGTTTCATGGTCAATGTGAAGGTCCAAGGGATACAATAAACTTCCACTGGTGCATCGGAAGCTAATACTGGTCTCCCAGGAGCCGCTCAAAGCACAAACTTTTAGCAGATTCAGTCTTCTTGTACTTCAGTCGGCATTGTGCCTTTTGTATTAAATCCCGATACAATGTCTGTGTTTCATGGTCAATGTGAAGGTCCAAGGGATTCAGCTAACCTGCACTGGTGCATCAGAATCTAATACTGGTCTCCCAGGAGCCGTTCAAAACACAAACACTTAGAAGATTCACTCTTCTTGTACTTTAGTCGGCATTGTGCCTTTTGTGTTTAATGCCGTTGCAATTTCTGTGTTTCATGGTCAATGTGAAGGTCCAAGGGATACAGTAAACCTCCACTGGTGCATCGGAATCTAATACTGGTCTCCCAGGAGCCGCTCAAAGCACAAACTCTTAGAAGATTCACTCTTCTTGTACTTCAGTTGGCATTGTGCCTTTTTTATTTAATCCCGATGCAATTTCTGTGTTTCATGGTCAATGTGAAGGTCTACGGGATACAGTAAACCTGCACTGGTGCATCGCAAGCTAATACTGTTCCCCCCGGTGCCACTCAAAGCACAAACTCTTAGAAGATTCACTCTTCTTGTACTTAAGTGGGCATTGTGCCATTTGTATTTAATCCCGATGCAATTTTTGTGTTTCATGGTCAATGTGAGGGTCCAAGGGATACAATAAACCTGCACTGGTGCATCGGAAGCTAATACTGGTCTCCCAGGAGCCGCTCAAAGCACAAACTCTTAGAAAATTCACTCATCTTGTACTTAAGTCTGCATTGTGCCTATTGTATTTAATCCCGATGCAATTTCTGTGTTTCATGGTCAATGTGAAAGTCCAAGGGATACAACAAACCTGCACTGGTGCATCGGAAGTTAATACTGGTCTCCCAGGAGCCGCTCAAAGCACAAACTGTTTGAAGATTCACTCTTCTTGTACTTAAGTCGAATTTGTGCCTTTTGTATTCAATTCCGATACAATTTCTGTGTTTCATGGTCAATGTGAAGGTCCAAGGGATACAATAAACCTGCACTGGTGCATCGGAAGCTAATACTGGTCTCCCAGGAGCCGCTCAAAGCACAAACTCTTAGAAGATTCACTCTTCTTGTACTTAAGTCGAATTTGTGCCTTTTGTATTCAATCCCGATAGACAATCTGTGTTTCATGGTCAATGTGAAGGTACAAGGGATACAGTAAACCTGCAGTGGTGCATCGGAAGCTAATACTGGTCTCCCAGTAGCCGCTCAAAGCACAAACTCTTACAGGATTCACTGTTCTTGTACTTCAGTCGGCATTGTGCCTTTTGTATGTAATCCCGATGCTATTTCTGTGTTTCGTGGTCAATGTGAAGGTCCAAGGGATACAATAAACCTGCACTGATGCATCGGAAGCTAATACTGGTCTCCTAGGAGCCGCTCAAATCGCAAACTCTTAGAAGATTCCCTCTTCTTGTACTTCAGTCGACATTATGGTTTTGTATTCAATCCCGATACAATTTCTGTGTTTCATGGTCAATGTTAAGGTCCAAGGGATACAGTAAACCTGCACTGGTGCATCGGAATCTAATACTGGTCTCCCAGGACCCGCTCAAAGCACAAACTCTTAGAAGATTCACTCTTCTTGTACTTCAGACGGCATTGTGACTTTTGTATTTAATCCCGATGCAATTTCTGTGTTTCATGGTCAATGTGAAGGTCCAAGGGATACAATAAACCTGCACTGGTGCATCGGAAGCTAATAATGGTCTCCCAGGAGCCGCTCAAAGCACAAACTCTTAGAAGATTCACTCTTCTTGTACTTAAGTGGTCATTGTGCCTTTTGTATTTAATCCCGATGCAATTTCTGTGTTTCATGGTCAATGGGAAGGTCAAAAGGATACACTAATCCTGCACTGGTGCATCGGAAGCTAATACTGGTCTCCAAGGAGCCGCTCAAAGCACAAACTCTTAGCAGATTCACTCTTCTTGTACTTCAGTCGTCATTGTACCTTCTGTATTCAATCCCGATACACATTATGTGTTTCATGGTCAATGTGAAGGTCCAAGAGATACAGCGAACCTGCACTGGTGAATCGGAATCTAATACTGGTCTCCGAGGAGCCCCTCAAAGCACAAACTCTTAGAAGATTCACTCTTCTTGTACTTCAGTCGGCATTGTGCGTTTTGTATATAATCCCGATGCAATTTCTGTGTTTCATGGTCAATGTGAAGTTCCAAGGGATACAATAAACCTGCACTGGTGCATCGGAAGCTAATACTGGTCTCCCAGGAGCCGCTTAAAACACAAACTCTCAGAAGATTCACTCTTCTTGTACTTCAGTCGGCATTGTGCGTTTTGTATTCAATCCCGATAAAATTTCTGTGTTTCATGGTCAATGTGAAGGTCCAAGGGATACAGTAAACCTGCACTGGTGCATCGGAAGCTAATACTTGTCTCCCAGGAGCCGCTAAAAGCACAAACTCTTAGAAGATTCACTCTTCTTGTACTTCAGCCGGCATTGTGCTTTTGTATTGAATCCCGATGCAATTTCTGTGTTTCATGGTCAATGTGAAGATCCAAGGTTTGCAGTAAACCTGCACTGGTGCATCGGAAGCTAATACTGGTCTCCCAGGAGCCGCTCAAAGCACAAACTCTTAGAAGATACACTCTTCTTGTACTTAAGTCGGCATTGTGCCTTTTGTATTTAATCCCGATGCAATTTCTGTGTTTCATGGTCAATGGGAAGGTCCGAGGGATACAATAAAACTCCACTGGTTCATCGGAAGCTAATACTGGTCTCCCAGGAGCCGCTCAAAGCACAAACTCTTAGAAGATTCACTCTTCTTGTACTTCAGTCGGCATTGTGCCTTTTGTATTTAATGCCGATGCAATTTATGTGTTTCATGGTCAATGTGAAGGTCCAAGGGATACAACAAACCTGCACTGGTGCATCAGAAGCTACTACTGGTCCCCCCGGAGCCGCTCAAAGCACAAACTCTTAGAAGATTCACTCTTCTTGCACTTAAGTCGGCATTGTGCCTTTTGTATTTAATCCCGATGCAATTTCTGTGTTTCATGGTCAATGTGAAGGACCAAGCGATACAATAAACCTTCACTGGTGCATCGGAAGCTAATACTGGTCTCCCAGGAGACGTTCAAAGCACAAACTCTTAGAAGATTCACTCTTCTTGTACTTCAGTCGGCATTGTGCCTTTTGTATTAAATCCCGATGCAATTTCTGTGTTTCATGGTCAATGTGAAGGTCCAAGGGATACAATAAACCTGCACTGGTGCATCGGAAGCTAATACTGGTCTCCTAGGAGCCGCTCAAATCACAAACTCTTAGCAGATTCACTCTACTTGTACTTCAGTCGGCATTGTGCCTGTTGTATTTAGTCCCGATACAAATTCTGTGTTTCATGGTCAATGTGAAGGTCCAAGGGATACAGCAAACCTGCACTGGTGCATCGGAATCTAATACTGGTCTCCCAGGAGCCGCTCTAAGCACAAACTCTTAGAAGATTCAATCTTCTTGTACTTCAGACGGCATTGTGCCTTTTGTATTTAATGCCGTTGCAATTTCTGTGTGTCATGGTCAATGTGAAAATCCAAGGGATACAGTAAACCTGCACTGGTGCATCGGAATCTAATACTGGTCTCCCAGGAGCCGCTCAAAGCACAAACTCTTAGAAGATTCACTCTTCTTGTACTTCAGTCGGCATTGTGCCTATTGTATTTAATCCCGATGCAATTTCTGTGTTTCATGGTCAATGTGAAGGTCCAAGGGATACAATAAACCTGCACTGGTGCATCGGAAGCTAATACTGGTCTCCCAGGAGCCGCTCAAAGCACAAACTCTTAGCAGATTCACTCTTCTTGTACTTCAGTCGGCATTGTGCCTTTTGTATTTAATCCCGATACAATTTCTGTGTTTCATGGTCAATGTGAAGGTCCCAGGGATACAGCAAACCTGCACTGGTGCATCGGAATCTAATACTGGTCTCCCAGGAGCCGCTCAAAGCACAAACTCTTAGAAGATTTACTCTTCTTGTTCTTTAGTCGGCATTGTGCTTTTTGTATTTAATGCCGTTGCATTTTCTGTGTTTCATGGTCAATGTGAAAGTCCAAGGCATACAGTAAACCTGCACTGGTGCATCGGAATGTAATACTGGTCTCCCAGGAGCCGCTCAAAGCACAAACTCTTAGAAGATTCACTCTTCTTGTACTTCAGTCGGCATTGTGCATTTTGTATTTAATCCCGATGCAATTTCAGTGTTTCATGGTCAATGTGAAGGTCCACGGTATACAATAAACCTGCACTGGTGCATCGGAATCTAATACTGGTCTCCCAGGAGCCGCTCAAAGCACAAACTCTTAGAAGATTCACTCTTCTTGTACTTCAGTCGGCATTGTGCCTTTTCTATTTAATCCCGATGCAATATCTGTGTTTCATGGTCAATGTGAATGTCTAAGGGATACAGTAAACCTGCACTGGTGCATTGGAAGCTAATACTGGTCCCCCCGGAGCCGCTCAAAGCACAAACTCTTAGAAGATTCACTCTTCTTGTACTTAAGTGGGCATTGTGCCTTTTGTATTTAATCCCGATGCAATTTCTGTGTTTCATGGTCAATGTGAAGGTCCAAGGGATACAATAAACCTGCACTGGTGCATCGGAAGCTAATACTGGTCTCCCAGGAGCCGCTCAAAGCACAAACTCTTAGAAGATTCACTCTTCTTATACTTCAGTCGGCTTTGTGCCTTTTGTATTCAATCCCGATACAATTTCTGTGCTTCATGTTCAATGTGAAGGTTCAAGGTTTGCAGTAAAGCTGCACTGGTGCATCGGTAGCTAATACTCGTCTCCCAGGAGCCGCTCAAAGCACAAACTCTTAGAAGATTCACTCTTCTTGTACTTCAGTCGGCATTGTGCCTTTTGTATTTAATCCCGATGCAATTTCTGTGTTTCATGGTCAATGTGAAGGTCCAAGGGATACAATAAACCAGAACTGGTGCATCGGAATCTAATACTGGTCTCCCAGGAGCCGCTCAAAGCACAAACTCTTAGAAGATTCACTCTTCATGTACTTCAGTCGGCATTGTGCCTTTTGTATTAAATCCCGATGCAATTTCTGTGTTTCATGGTCAATGTGAAGGTCCAAGGGATACAATAAACCTGCACTGGTGCATCGGAAGCTAATACTGGTCTCCTAGGAGCCGCTCAAATCACAAACTCTTAGCAGATTCACTCTACTTGTACTTCAGTCGGCATTGTGCCTGTTGTATTTAGTCCCGATACAAATTCTGTGTTTCATGGTCAATGTGAAGGTCCAAGGGATACAGCAAACCTGCACTGGTGCATCGGAATCTAATACTGGTCTCCCAGGAGCCGCTCTAAGCACAAACTCTTAGAAGATTCAATCTTCTTGTACTTCAGACGGCATTGTGCCTTTTGTATTTAATGCCGTTGCAATTTCTGTGTGTCATGGTCAATGTGAAAATCCAAGGGATACAGTAAACCTGCACTGGTGCATCGGAATCTAATACTGGTCTCCCAGGAGCCGCTCAAAGCACAAACTCTTAGAAGATTCACTCTTCTTGTACTTCAGTCGGCATTGTGCCTATTGTATTTAATCCCGATGCAATTTCTGTGTTTCATGGTCAATGTGAAGGTCCAAGGGATACAATAAACCTGCACTGGTGCATCGGAAGCTAATACTGGTCTCCCAGGAGCCGCTCAAAGCACAAATTCTTAGCAGATTCACTCTTCTTGTACTTCAGTCGGCATTGTGCCTTTTGTATTTAATCCCGATACAATTTCTGTGTTTCATGGTCAATGTGAAGGTCCCAGGGATACAGCAAACCTGCACTGGTGCATCGGAATCTAATACTGGTCTCCCAGGAGCCGCTCAAAGCACAAACTCTTAGAAGATTTACTCTTCTTGTTCTTTAGTCGGCATTGTGCTTTTTGTATTTAATGCCGTTGCATTTTCTGTGTTTCATGGTCAATGTGAAAGTCCAAGGCATACAGTAAACCTGCACTGGTGCATCGGAATGTAATACTGGTCTCCCAGGAGCCGCTCAAAGCACAAACTCTTAGAAGATTCACTCTTCTTGTACTTCAGTCGGCATTGTGCATTTTGTATTTAATCCCGATGCAATTTCAGTGTTTCATGGTCAATGTGAGGGTCCACGGTATACAATAAACCTGCACTGGTGCATCGGAATCTAATACTGGTCTCCCAGGAGCCGCTCAAAGCACAAACTCTTAGAAGATTCACTCTTCTTGTACTTCAGTCGGCATTGTGCCTTTTCTATTTAATCCCGATGCAATATCTGTGTTTCATGGTCAATGTGAAGGTCTAAGGGATACAGTAAACCTGCACTGGTGCATTGGAAGCTAATACTGGTCCCCCCGGAGCCGCTCAAAGCACAAACTCTTAGAAGATTCACTCTTCTTGTACTTAAGTGGGCATTGTGCCTTTTGTATTTAATCCCGATGCAATTTCTGTGTTTCATGGTCAATGTGAAGGTCCAAGGGATACAATAAACCTGCACTGGTGCATCGGAAGCTAATATTGGTCTCCCAGGAGCCGCTCAAAGCACAAACTCTTAGAAGATTCACTCTTCTTATACTTCAGTCGGCTTTGTGCCTTTTGTATTCAATCCCGATACAATTTCTGTGCTTCATGTTCAATGTGAAGGTTCAAGGTTTGCAGTAAAGCTGCACTGGTGCATCGGTAGCTAATACTCGTCTCCCAGGAGCCGCTCAAAGCACAAACTCTTAGAAGATTCACTCTTCTTGTACTTCAGTCGGCATTGTGCCTTTTGTATTTAATCCCGATGCAATTTCTGTGTTTCATGGTCAATGTGAAGGTCCAAGGGATACAATAAACCAGAACTGGTGCATCGGAATCTAATACTGGTCTCCCAGGAGCCGCTCAAAGCACAAACTCTTAGAAGATTCACTCTTCATGTACTTCAGTCGGCATTGTGCCTTTTGTATTAAATCCCGATGCAATTTCTGTGTTTCATGGTCAATGTGAAGGTCCAAGGGATACAATAAACCTGCACTGGTGCATCGGAAGCTAATACTGGTCTCCTAGGAGCCGCTCAAATCACAAACTCTTAGCAGATTCACTCTACTTGTACTTCAGTCGGCATTGTGCCTGTTGTATTTAGTCCCGATACAAATTCTGTGTTTCATGGTCAATGTGAAGGTCCAAGGGATACAGCAAACCTGCACTGGTGCATCGGAATCTAATACTGGTCTCCCAGGAGCCGCTCTAAGCACAAACTCTTAGAAGATTCAATCTTCTTGTACTTCAGACGGCATTGTGCCTTTTGTATTTAATGCCGTTGCAATTTCTGTGTGTCATGGTCAATGTGAAAATCCAAGGGATACAGTAAACCTGCACTGGTGCATCGGAATCTAATACTGGTCTCCCAGGAGCCGCTCAAAGCACAAACTCTTAGAAGATTCACTCTTCTTGTACTTCAGTCGGCATTGTGCCTATTGTATTTAATCCCGATGCAATGTCTGTGTTTCATGGTCAATGTGAAGGTCCAAGGGATACAATAAACCTGCACTGGTGCATCGGAAGCTAATACTGGTCTCCCAGGAGCCGCTCAAAGCACAAACTCTTAGCAGATTCACTCTTCTTGTACTTCAGTCGGCATTGTGCCTTTTGTATTTAATCCCGATACAATTTCTGTGTTTCATGGTCAATGTGAAGGTCCCAGGGATACAGCAAACCTGCACTGGTGCATCGGAATCTAATACTGGTCTCCCAGGAGCCGCTCAAAGCACAAACTCTTAGAAGATTTACTCTTCTTGTTCTTTAGTCGGCATTGTGCTTTTTGTATTTAATGCCGTTGCATTTTCTGTGTTTCATGGTCAATGTGAAAGTCCAAGGCATACAGTAAACCTGCACTGGTGCATCGGAATGTAATACTGGTCTCCCAGGAGCCGCTCAAAGCACAAACTCTTAGAAGATTCACTCTTCTTGTACTTCAGTCGGCATTGTGCATTTTGTATTTAATCCCGATGCAATTTCAGTGTTTCATGGTCAATGTGAGGGTCCACGGTATACAATAAACCTGCACTGGTGCATCGGAATCTAATACTGGTCTCCCAGGAGCCGCTCAAAGCACAAACTCTTAGAAGATTCACTCTTCTTGTACTTCAGTCGGCATTGTGCCTTTTCTATTTAATCCCGATGCAATATCTGTGTTTCATGGTCAATGTGAAGGTCTAAGGGATACAGTAAACCTGCACTGGTGCATTGGAAGCTAATACTGGTCCCCCCGGAGCCGCTCAAAGCACAAACTCTTAGAAGATTCACTCTTCTTGTACTTAAGTGGGCATTGTGCCTTTTGTATTTAATCCCGATGCAATTTCTGTGTTTCATGGTCAATGTGAAGGTCCAAGGGATACAATAAACCTGCACTGGTGCATCGGAAGCTAATACTGGTCTCCCAGGAGCCGCTCAAAGCACAAACTCTTAGAAGATTCACTCTTCTTATACTTCAGTCGGCTTTGTGCCTTTTGTATTCAATCCCGATACAATTTCTGTGCTTCATGTTCAATGTGAAGGTTCAAGGTTTGCAGTAAAGCTGCACTGGTGCATCGGTAGCTAATACTCGTCTCCCAGGAGCCGCTCAAAGCACAAACTCTTAGAAGATTCACTCTTCTTGTACTTCAGTCGGCATTGTGCCTTTTGTATTTAATCCCGATGCAATTTCTGTGTTTCATGGTCAATGTGAAGGTCCAAGGGATACAATAAACCAGAACTGGTGCATCGGAATCTAATACTGGTCTCCCAGGAGCCGCTCAAAGCACAAACTCTTAGAAGATTCACTCTTCATGTACTTAAGTCGGCATAGTGCCTTTTGTATTTAATCCCGATGCAATTTTTGTGTATCATGGTCAATGTGAATGTCCAAGGGATACAATAAACCTGCACTGGTGCATCGGAAGCTAATACTGGTCTCCTAGGAGCCGCTCAAAGCACAAACCCTTAGAAGATTCCCTCTTCTTGTACTTCAGTCGGCATAGTGCCTTTTGTATTTAATCCCGATGCAATTTCTGTGTTTCATGTTCAATGTGAAGGTCAAAGGGATACAGTAAACCTGCACTGGTGCATCGGAAGCTAATACTGGTCTCCCAGGAGCCGCTCAAAGCACAAACTCTTAGAAGATTCACTCTTCTTGTACTTCAGCCGGCATTGTGACTTTTCTATTTAATCCCGATGCAATTTCTGTGTTTCATGGTCAATGTGAAGGTCCAAGGGATACAGTTAACCTGCACTGGTGCATCGGAAGCAAATACTGGTCTCCCAGGAGTCGCTCAAAGCACAAACTCTTAGAAGATTCACCCTTCTTGTACTTCAGTCGGCATTGTGCCTTTTGTATTGAATCCCGATACAAATTCTGTGTTTCATGGTCAATGTGAAGGTCCAAGGGATACAGCAAACCTGCACTGGTGCATCGGAATCTAATACTGGTCTCCCAGGAGCCGCTCAAAGCACAAACTCTTAGAAGATTCACTCTTCTTGTACTTCAGACAGCATTGTGCCTTTTGTATTTAATGCCGTTGCAATTTCTGTGTTTCATGGTCAATGTGAAGGTCCAAGGTATACAATAAACCTGCACTGGTGCATCGGAAGCTAATACTGGTCTCCCAAGAGCCGCTCAAAGCACAAACTCTTAGCAGATTCACTCTTCTTGTACTTCAGTCGGCATTGTGCCTTTTGTATTTAATCCCGATACAATTTCTGTGTTTCATGGTCAATGTGAAGGTCCAAGGGATACAGCAAACCTGCACTGGTGCATCGGAATCTAATACTGGTCTCCCAGGAGCCGCTCAAAGCACAAACTCTGAGAAGATTTACTCTTCTTGTACTTTAGTCGGCATTGTGCTTTTTGTATTTACTGCCGTTGCATTTTCTGTGTTTCATGGTCAATGTGAAAGTCCAAGGCATACAGTAAACCTGCACTGGTGCATCGGAATCTAATACTGGTCTCCCAGGAGCCGCTCAAAGCACAAACTCTTAGAAGATTCACTCTTCTTGTACTTCAGTCGGCATTGTGCATTTTGTATTTAATCCCGATGCAATTTCAGTGTTTCATGGTCAATGTGAAGGTCCACGGTATACAATAAACCTGCACTGGTGCATCGGAATCTAATACTGGTCTCCCAGGAGCCGCTCAAAGCACAAACTCTTAGAAGATTCACTCTTCTTGTACTTCAGTCGGCATTGTGCCTTTTCTATTTAATCCCGATGCAATATCTGTGTTTCATGGTCAATGTGAAGGTCCAAGGGATACAATAAACCTGCACTGGTGCATCGGAAGCTAATACTGGTCTCCCAGGAGCCGCTCAAAGCACAAACTCTTAGAAGATTCACTCCTCTTGTACTTCAGTGGGCTTTGTGCCTTTTGTATTCAATCCCGATACAATTTCTGTGTTTCATGGTCAATGTGAAGGTTCAAGGTTTGCAGTAAAGCTGCACTGGTGCATCGGTAGCTAATACTCGTCTCCCAGGAGCCGCTCAAAGCACAAAGTCTTAGAAGATTCACTCTTCTTGTACTTCAGTCGGCATTGTGCCTTTTGTATTTAATCCCGATGCAATTTCTGTGTTTCATGGTCAATGTGAAGGTCCAAGCGATACAATAAACCTGCACTGGTGCATCGGAAGCTAATACTGGTCTCCTAGTCGCCGCTCAAAGTACAAACTCTTAGAAGATTCCCTCTTCTTGTACTTCAGTCGGCATAGTGCCTTTTGTATTTAATCCGGATGCAATTTCTGTGTTTCATGTTCAATGTGAAGGTCCAAGGGATACAGTAAACCTGCACAGGTGCATCGGAAGCTAATACTGGTCTCCCAGGAGCCGATCAAAGCACAAACTCTTAGATGATTCACTCTTCTTGTATTTCAGTCGGCATTGTGCCTTTTGTATTGACTCCCGATACAATTTCTGTGTTTCATGGCCAATATGAAGGTCCAAGGGTTGCAGTAAACCTGCACTGGTGCATCGGAAGCTAATACTCGTCTCCCAGGAGCCGCTCAAAGCACAAACTCTTAGAAGATTCACTCTTCTTGTACTTCAGTCGGCATTGTGCCTTTTGTATTTAATCCCGATGCAATTTCTGTGTTTCATGGTCAATGTGAAGGTCCAAGGGATACAATAAACCTGCACTGGTGCATCGGAAGCTAATACTGGTCTCCCAGGAGCCGCTCAAAGCACAAACTCTTAGAAAATTCACTCTTCATGTACTTAAGTCGGCATTGTGCCTTTTGTATTTAATCCCGATTGAATTTCTGTGTTTCATGGTCAATGTGAATGTCCGCGGGATACAATTAACCTCCACTGGTGCATCGGAAGCTAATACTGGTCTCCCAGGAGCCGCTCAAAGCACAAACTCTTAGAACATTCACTCTTCTTGTACTTCAGTCGGCATTGTGCCTTTTGTATTTAATCCCGATGCAATTTCTGTGTTTCATGGTCAATGTGAAGGTCCAAGGGATACAACAAACCTGCACTGGTGCATCAGGAGCTAATACTGGTCCCCCCGGAGCCGCTCAAAGCACAAACTCTTAGAAGATTCACTCTTCTTGTACTTAAGTCGGCATTGTGCCTTTTGTATTTAATCCCGATGCAATTTATGTGTTTCATGGTCAATGTGAAGGTCCAAGGGATACAACAGACCTGCACTGGTGCATCAGAAGCTAATACTGGTCCCCCCGGAGCCGCTCAAAGCACAAACTCTTAGAAGATTCACACTTCTTGTACTTAAGTCGGCATTGTGCCTTTTGTGTTTAATCCCATTGCAATTTCTGTGTTTCATGGTCAATGTGAAGGACCAAGGGATACAATAAACCTGCACTGGTGCATCGGAAGCTAATACTGGTCTCCCAGGAGACGTTCAAAGCACAAACTCTTAGAAGATTCACTCTTCTTGTACATAAGTCGGCATTGTGCCTTTTGTATTAAATCCCGATGCAATTTCTGTGTTTCATGGTCAATGTGAAGGTCCAAGGGATACAATAAACCTGCACTGGTGCATCGGAAGCTAATACTGGTCTCCTAGGAGCCGCTCAAATCACAAACTCTTAGCAGATTCACTCTACTTGTCCTTCAGTCGGCATTGTGACTTTTGTATTTAATCCCGATACAATTTCTGTGTTTCATGGTCAATGTGATGGTCCAAGGGATACAGCAAACCTGCACTGGTGCATCGGAATCTAATACTGGTCTCCCAGGAGCCGCTCAAAGCACAAACTCTTAGAAGATTCACTCTTCTTGTACTTTAGTCGGCATTGTGCTTTTTGTATTTAATGCCGTTGCATTTTCTGTGTTTCATGGTCAATGTGAAAGTCCAAGGCATACAGTAAACCTGCACTGGTGCATCGGAATCTAATACTGGTCTCCCAGGAGCCGCTCAAAGCAAATACTCTTAGAAGATTCACTCTTCTTGTACTTCAGTCGGCATTGTGCCTATTGTATTTAATCCCGATGCAATTTCTGTGTTTCATGGTAAATGTGAAGGTCCAAGGGATACAATAAACCTGCACTGGTGCATCGGAAGCTAATACTGGTCTCCCAGGAGCCGTTCAAAGCACAAACTCTTAGCAGATTCACTCTTCTTGTACCTCAGTCGGCATTGTGCCTTTTGTATTTAATCCCGATACAATTTCTGTGTTTCATGGTCAATGTGAAGGTCCAAGGGATACAGCAAACCTGCACTGGTGCATCGGAATCTAATACTGGTCTCCCAGGAGCCGCTCAAAGCACAAACTCTTAGAAGATTCACTCTTCTTGTACTTTAGTCGGCATTGTGCTTTTTGTATTTAATGCCGTTGCATTTTCTGTGTTTCATGGTCAATGTGAAAGTCCAAGGCATACAGTAAACCTGCACTGGTGCATCGGAATCTAATACTGGTCTCCCAGGAGCCGCTCAAAGCACAAACTCTTAGAATATTCACTCTTCTTGTACTTCAGTCGGCATTGTGCCTTTTGTATTTAATCCCGATGCAATTTATGTGTTTCATGGTCAATGTGAAGGTCCATGGGATACAACAAACCTGCACTGGAGCATCAGAAGCTAATACTGGTCAACCCGGAGCCGCTCAAAGCACAAACTCTTAGAAGATTCACTCTTCTTGTACTTAAGTCGGCATTGTGCCTTTTGTATTAAATCCCGATGCAATTTCTGTGTTTCATGGTCAATGTGAAGGTCCAAGGGATACAATAAACCTGCACTGGTGCATCGGAAGCTAATACTGGTCTCCTAGGAGCCGCTCAAATCACAAACTCTTAGCAGATTCACTCTACTTGTCCTTCAGTCGGCATTGTGCCTTTTGTATTTAATCCCGATACAATTTCTGTGTTTCATGGTCAATGTGAAGGTCCACGGGATACAGCAAACCTGCACTGGTGCATCGGAATCTAATACTGGTCTCCCAGGAGCCGCTCAAAGCACAAACTCTTAGAAGATTCACTCTTCTTATACTTCAGTCGGCATTGTGCCTATTGTATTTAATCCCGATGCAATGTCTGTGTTTCATGGTCAATGTGAAGGTCCATGGGATACAATAAACCTGCACTGGTGCATCGGAAGCTAATACTGGTCTCCCAGGAGCCGCTCAAAGCACAAACTCTTAGCAGATTCACTCTTCTTGTACTTCAGTCGGCATTGTGCCATTTGTATTTAATCCCGATACAATTTCTGTGTTTCATGGTCAATGTGAAGGTCCAAGGGATACAGCAAACCTGCACTGGTGCATCGGAATCTAATACTGGTCTCCCAGGAGCCGCTCAAAGCACGAACTCTTAGAAGATTCACTCTTCTTGTACTTTAGTCGGCATTGTGCTTTTTGTATTTAATGCCGTTGCATTTTCTGTGTTTCATGGTCAATGTGAAAGTCCAAGGCATACAGTCAACCTGCACTGGTGAATCGGAATCTAATACTGGTCTCCCAGGAGCCGCTCAAAGCACTAACTCTTAGAAGATTCACTCTTCTTGTACTTCAGTCGGCATTGTGCATTTTGTATTTAATCCCCATGCAATTTCAGTGTTTCATGGTCAATGTGAAGGTCCACGGGATACAATAAACCTGCACTGGTGCATCGGAATCTAATACTGGTCTCCCAGGAGCCGCTCAAAGCACAAACTCTTAGAAAATTCACTCTTCTTGTACTTAAGTCGGCATTGTGCCTTTTGTATTTAATCCCGATTGAATTTCTGTGTTTCATGGTCAATGTGAAGGTCCGAGGGATACAATAAACCTCCACTGGTGCATCGGAAGCTAATACTGGTCTCCCAGGAGCCGTTCAAAGCACAAACTCTTAGAACATTCACTCTTCTTGTACTTCAGTCGGCATTGTGCCTTTTGTATTTAATGCCGATGCAATTTATGTGTTTCATGGTCAATGTGAAGGTCCAAGTGATACAACAAACCTGCACTGGTGAATCAGAAGCTAATACTGGTCCCCCCCGGAGCCGCTCAAAGCACAAACTCTTAGAAGATTCACTCTTCTTGTACTTAAGTCGGCATTGTGCCTTTTGTATTTAATCCCGTTGCAATTTCTGTGTTTCATGGTCAATGTGAAGGACCAAGGGATACAATAAACCTGCACTGGTGCATCGGAAGCTAATACTGGTCTCCCAGGAGACGTTCAAAGCACAAACTCTTAGAAGATTCACTCTTCTTGTACTTCAGTCGGCATTGTGCCTTTTGTATTAAATCCCGATGCAATTTCTGTGTTTCATGGTCAATGTGAAGGTCCAAGTGATACAATAAACTTGCACTGGTGCATCGGAAGCTAATACTGGTCTCCTAGGCGCCGCTCAAAGCACAAATTCTTAGAAGATTCACTCTTCTTGTACTTCAGTCGGCATTGTGCCTTTTGTATTTAATGCCGTTGCAATTTCTGTGTTTCATGGTCAGTGTGAAAATCCAAGGGATACAGTAAACCTGCACTGGTGCATCGGAAGCTAATACTGGTCTCCTAGGAGCCGCTCAAAGCACAAATTCTTAAAAGATTCACTCTTCTTGTACTTCAGTCGGCATTGTGCCTTTTGTATTTAATGCCGTTGCAATTTCTGTGTTTCATGGTCAATGTGAAAATCCAAGGGATACAGTAAACCTGCACTGGTGCATCGGAATCTAATACTGGTCTCCCCGGAGCCGCTCAAAGCACAAACTCTTAGAAGATTCACTCTTCTTGTACTTCAGTCGGCATTGTGCCTATTGTATTTAATCCCGATGCAATTTCTGTGTTTCGTGGTCAATGTGAAGGTCCAAGGGATACAGCAAACCTGCACTGGTGCATCGGAATCTAATACTGGTCTCCCAGGAGCCGCTCAAAGCACAAACTCTTAGAAGATTCACTCTTCTTGTACTTTAGTCGGCATTGTGCTTTTTGTATTTAATGCCGTTGCATTTTCTGTGTTTCATGGTCAATGTGAAAGTCCAAGGCATACAGTAAACCTGCACTGGTGCATCGGAATCTAATACTGGTCTCCCAGGAGCCGCTCAAAGCACAAACTCTTAGAACATTCACTCTTCTTGTACTTCAGTCGGCATTGTGCCTTTTGTATTTAATGCCGATGCAATTTATGTGTTTCATGGTCAATGTGAAGGTCCAAGGGATACAACAAACCTGCACTGGTGCATCAGAAGCTAATACTGGTCCCCCCGGAGCCGCTCAAAGCACAAACTCTTAGAAGATTCACTCTTCTTGTACTTAAGTCGGCATTGTGCCATTTGTATTTAATCCCGATGCAATTTCTGTGTTTCATGGACAATGTGAAGGTCCAAGGGATACAACAAACCTGCACTGGTGCATCGTAAGCTAATACTGGTCCCCCCGGAGCCGCTCAAAGCACAAACTCTTAGAAGATTCACTCTTCTTGTACTTCAGTCGGCATTGTGCCTATTGTATTTAATCCCGATGCAATTTCTGTGTTTCATGGTCAATGTGAAGGTCCAAGGGATACAATAAAACTGCACTGGTGCATCGGAAGCTAATACTGGTCTCCCAGGAGCCGCTCAAAGCACAAACTCTTAGCAGATTCACTCTTCTTGTACTTCAGTCGGCATTGTGCCTTTTGTATTTAATCCCGATACAATTTCTGTGTTTCATGGTCAATGTGAAGGTCCAAGGGATACAGCAAACCTGCACTGGTGCATCGGAATCTAATACTGGTCTCCCAGGAGCCGCTCAAAGCACAAACTCTTAGAAGATTCACTCTTCTTGTACTTTAGTCGGCATTGTGCTTTTTGTATTTAATGCCGTTGCATTTTCTGTGTTTCGTGGTCAATGTGAAAGTCCAAGGCATACAGTAAACCTGCACTGGTGCATCGGAATCTAATACTGGTCTCCCAGGAGCCGCTCAAAGCACAAACTCTTAGAAGATTCACTCTTCTTGTACTTCAGTCGGCATTGTGCCTATTGTATTTAATCCCGATGCAATTTCTGTGTTTCATGGTCAATGTGAAGGTCCAAGGGATACAATAAACCTGCACTGGTGCATCGGAAGCTAATACTGGTCTCCAGGGAGCCGCTCAAAGCACAAACTCTTAGCAGATTCACTCTTCTTGTACTTCAGTCGGCATTGTGCCTTTTGTATTTAATCCCGATACAATTTCTGTGTTTCATGGTCAATGTGAAGGTCCAAGGGATACAGCAAACCTGCACTGGTGCATCGGAATCTAATACTGGTCTCCCAGGAGCCGCTCAAAGCACAAACTCTTAGAAGATTCACTCTTCTTGTACTTTAGTCGGCATTGTGCTTTTTGTATTTAATGCCGTTGCATTTTCTGTGTTTCATGGTCAATGTGAAAGTCCAAGGCATACAGTAAACCTGCACTGGTGCATCGGAATCTAATACTGGTCTCCCAGGAGCCGCTCAAAGCACAAACTCATAGAAGATTCACTCTTCTTGTACTTCAGTCGGCATTGTGCATTTTGTATTTAATCCCGATGCAATTTCAGTGTTTCATGGTCAATGTGAAGGTCCACGGGATACAATAAACCTGCACTGGTGCATCGGAATCTAATACTGGTCTCCCAGGAGCCGCTCAAAGCACAAACTCTTAGACGATTCACTCTTCGTGTACTTCAGTCGGCATTGTGCCTTTTCTATTTAATCCCGATGCAATATCTGTGTTTCATGGTCAATGTGAAGGTCTAAGGGATACAGTAATCCTGCACTGGTGCATTGGAAGCTAATACTGGTCCCCCCGGAGCCGCTCAAAGCACAAACTCTTAGAAGATTCACTCTTCTTGTACTTAAGTGGGCATTGTGCCTTTTGTATTTAATCCCGATGCAATTTCTGTGTTTCATGGTCAATGTGAAGGTCCAAGGGATACAATAAACCTGCACTGGTGCATCGGAAGCTAATACCGGTCTCCCAGGAGCCGCTCAAAGCACAAACTCTTAGAAGATTCACTCTTCTTGTACTTCATTCGGCATTTTGCTTTTGTATTTAATCCCGATGCAATTTCTGTGTTTCATGGTCAATGTGGAGGTCTAAGGGATAAAGTAAACCTGCACTGGTGCATCGGAATCTAATACTGGTCACCCAGGAGCCGCTCAAAGATCACACTCTTAGAAGATTCACTCGTTTTGTACTTCAGTCGGCATATGCCTTTTGTATTTAATCCCGATGCAATTTCTGTCTTTCATGGTCAATGTGAAGGTCCAAGGGATACAGTAAACCTGCACTGGTGCATCGTAAGCTAATACTGGTCTCCCAGGAGCCGCTCAAAGCACAAACTCTTATAAGATTCACTCTTCTTGTACTTCAGTCGGCATTATGCCTTTTGTATTTGATCCCGATGCAATTTCTGTGTTTCATGTTCAATGTGAAGGACCAAGGGATACAGTAAACCTGCACTGGTGCATCGGACGCTATTACTGGTCTCCCAGGAGCCGCTCAAAGCACAAACTGTTAGAAGATTCACTCTTCTTGTACTTAAGTGGGCATTGTGCCTTTTGTATTTAATCCCGATGCAATTTCTGTGTTTTATGGTCAATGTGAAGGTCCAAGGGATACAGTTAACCTGCACTGGTGCAACAGAAGCTAACACTGGTCTCCCAGGAGCCGCTCAAAGCACAAACTCTTAGGAGATTCACTCTTCTTGTACTTCAGTCGGCATTGTGCCTTTTGTATTTAATCCCGATGCAATTTCTGTGTTTCATGGTCAATGTGAAGGTCCGAGGTATACAATAAACCTCCACTGGTGCATCGGAAGCTAATACTGGTCTCCCAGGAGCCGCTCAAAGCACAAACTCTTAGAACATTCACTCTTCTTGTACTTAAGTCGGCATTGTGCCTTTTGTATTTAATCCCGATGCAATTTCTGTGTTTCATGGTCAATGTGAAGGTCCAAGGGATACAATAAACCTGCACTGGTGCATCGGAAGCTAATACTGGTCTCCCAGGAGCCGCTCAAAGCACAAACTCTTAGAAAATTCACTCTTCTTGTACTTAAGTCGGCATTGTGCCTATTGTATTTAATCCCGATGCAATTTCTGTGTTTCATGGTCAATGTGAAGGTCCGAGGTATACAATAAACCTCCACTGGTGCTTCGGAAGCTAATACTGCTCTCCCAGGAGCCGCTCAAAGCACAAACTCTTAGAACATTCACTCTTCTTGTACTTAAGTCGGCATTGTGCCTTTTGTATTTAATCCCGATGCAATTTCTGTGTTTCATGGTCAATGTGAAGGTCCAAGGGATACAAAAACCTGCGCTGGTGCATCTGAAAGCTAATACTGGTCTCCCAGGAGCCGCTCAAAGCACAAACTGTTAGAAGATTCACTCTTCTTGTACTTAAGCCGAATATGTGCCTTTGTATTCAATCCCGATACAATTTCTGTGTTTCATGGTCAATGTGAAGGTCCAAGGGATACAGAAACCTGCACTGGGCATCGGAAGCTAATACTGGTCTTCCAGGAGCCGCACAAAGTACAAACTCTTAGAGGATTCACTGTTCTTGTACTTCAGTCGGCAGTGTGCCTTTTGTATTTAATCCCGATGCAATTTCTGTGTTTCATGGTCAATGTGAAGGTCCAAGGGATACAGTAAACCTGCACTGGTGCATCGGAAGCTAATACTGGTCTCCCACGAGCCGCTCAAAGTACAAACTCTTAGAAGATTCACTCTTCTTGTAGTTCAGTCGGCATTGTGCCTTTTGTATTTATTCCCGATGCAATTTCTGTGTTTCATGGTCAATGTGAAGGTCCAAGGGATACAATAAACCTGCACTAGTGCATCGGAAGCTATTACTGGTCTCCCAGGAGCCGCTCAAAGCACAAACTCTTAGAAGATTCACTCTTCTTGTACTTAAGTCGAATTTGTGCCTTTTGTATTCAATTCCGATAGACAATCTGTGTTTCACGGTCAATGTGAAGGTCCAAGGGATACAGTAAACCTGCACTGGTGCATCGGAAGCTAATACTGGTCTCCCAGGAGCCGCTCAAAGCACAAACTCTTAGAGGATTCACTGTTCTTGTACTTCAGTCGGCATTGTGCCTTTTCTATTTAATCCCGATGCAATTTCTGTGTTTCATGGTTAATGTGAAGGTCCAAGGGATACAATAAACCTGCACTGGTGCATCGGGAGCTGATACTGGTCTCCTAGGAGCCGCTCAAATCACAAACTCTTAGCAGATTCACTCTACTTTTACTTCAGTCGGCATTGTGCCTTTTGTATTTAATCCCGATGCAATTTCTGTGTTTCGTGGTCAATGTGAAGGTCCAAGGGATACAGCAAACCTGCACTGGTGCATCGGAATCTAATACTGGTCTCCCAGGAGCCTCTCAAAGCACAAACTCTTAGAAGATTCACTCTTCTTGTACTTTAGTCGGCATTGTGCCTTTTGTATTTAATTCCGTTGCAATTTCTGTGTTTCATGGTCAATGTGAAAATCCAAGGGATACGGTAAAACTCCACTGGTGCATAGGAAGCTAATACTGGTCTCCCAGGAGCCGCTCAAAGCACAAACTCTTAGAAGATTCACTCTTCTTGTACTTCAGTCGGCATTGTGCATTTTGTATTTAATCCCGATGCAATTTCAGTGTTTCATGGTCAATGTGAAGGTCCACGGGATACAATAAACCTGCACTGGTGCATCGGAATCTAATACTGGTCTCCCAGGAGCCGCTCAAAGCACAAACTCTTAGAAGATTCACTCTTCGTGTACTTCAGTCGGCATTGTGCCTTTTCTATTTAATCCCGATGCAATATCTGTGTTTCATGGTCAATGTGAAGGTCTAAGGGATACAGTAATCCTGCACTGGTGCATTGGAAGCTAATACTGGTCCCCCCGGAGCCGCTCAAAGCACAAACTCTTAGAAGATTCACTCTTCTTGTACTTAAGTGGGCATTGTGCCTTTTGTATTTAATCCCGATACAATTTCTGTGTTTCATGGTCAATGTGTAGGTCCAAGGGATACAATAAACCTGCACTGGTGCATCGGAAGCTAATACTGGTCTCCCAGGAGCCGCTCAAAGCACAAACTCTTAGAAGATTCACTCTTCTTGTACTTCAGTCGGCATTGTGCCTTTTGTATTTAATCCCGATGCAATTTCTGTGTTTCATGGTCAATGTGGAGGTCTAAGGGATAAAGTAAACCTGCACTGGTGCATCGGAATCTAATACTGGTCTCCCGGGAGCCGCTCAAAGATCACACTCTTAGAAGATTCACTCGTTTTGTACTTCAGTCGGCATTGTGCCTTTTGTATTTAATCCCGATGCAATTTCTGTGTTTCATGGTCAATGTGAAGGTCCAAGGGATACAGTAAACCTGCACTGGTGCATCGTAAGCTAATACTGGTCTCCCAGGAGCCGCTCAAAGCACAAACTCTTATAAGATTCACTCTTCTTGTACTTCAGTCGGCATTATGCCTTTTGTATTTGATCCCGATGCAATTTATGTGTTTCATGTTCAATGTGAAGGTCCAAGTGATACAGTAAACCTGCACTGGTGCATCGGACGCTATTACTGGTCTCCCAGGAGCCGCTCAAAGCACAAACTGTTAGAAGATTCACTCTTCTTGTTCTTAAGTGGGCATTGTGCCTTTTGTTTTTAATCCCGATGCAATTTCTGTGTTTCATGGTCAATGTGAAGGTCCAAGGGATACAGTTAACCTGCACTGTTGCATCGGAAGCTAACACTGGTCTCCCAGGAGCCGCTCAAAGCACAAACTCTTAGAAGATTCACTCTTCTTGTACTTCAGTCGGCATTGTGCGTTTTGTATTCAATCCCGATACAATTTCTGTGTTTCATGGTCAATGTGAAGGTCCAAGGGATACAGTAAACTTGCACTGGTGCATCGGAAGCTAATACTGGTCACCCAGGAGCCGCTCAAAGCACAAACTCTTAGAAGATTCTCTCTTCTTGTATTTCAGTCGGCATTGTGCCTTTTGTATTGACTCCCGATACAATTTCTGTGTTTCATGGCCAATATGAAGGTCCAAGGGTTGCAGTAAACCTGCACTGGTGCATCGGAAGCTAATACTGGTCTCCCAGGAGCCGCTCAAAGCACAAACTGTTATAAGATTCACTCTTCTTGCACTTCAGTCGGCATTGTGCCTTTTGTATTTAATCCCGATGGAATTTCTGTGTTTCATGGTCAATGTGAAGGTACAAGATATACAACAAACCTGCACTGGTGCATCGGAAGCTAATACTGGTCTCCCAGGAGCCGCTCAAAGCACAAACTCTTAGAGGATTCACTCTTCTTGTACTTCAGTCGGCATTGTGCATTTTGTATTTAATCCCGATGCAATTTCTGTGTTTCATGGTCAATGTGAAGGTCTAAGGGGTACAGTAAACCTGCACTGGTGCATCGGAACATAATACTGGTCTCCCAGGAGCCGCTCAAAGCACAAACTCTTAGAAGATTCACTCTGCTTGTACTTCTGTCGGCATTGTGCCTCTTATATTTAATCCCGATGCAATTTCTGTGTTTCATGGTCAATGTGAAGGTCCAAGGGATACAATAAACCTGCACTGGTGCATCGGAAGATAATACTGGTCTCACAGGAGCCGCTCAAAGCACAAACTCTTAGAAAATTCACTCTTCTTGTACTTAAGTCGGCATTGTGCCTATTATATTTAATCCCGATGCAATTTCTGTGTTTCATGGTCAATGTGAAGGTCCGAGGTATACAATAAACCTCCACTGGTGCATCGGAAGCTAATACTGGTCTCCCAGGAGCCGCTCAAAGCACAAACTCTTAGAACATTCACTCTTCTTGTACTTAAGTCGGCATTGTGCCTTTTGTATTTAATCCCGATGCAATTTCTGTGTTTCATGGTCAATGTGAAGGTCCAAGGGATACAAAAACCTGCGCTGGTGCATCGGAAGCTAATACTGGTCTCCCAGGAGCCGCTCAAAGCACAAACTGTTAGAAGATTCACTCTTCTTGTACTTAAGTCGAATATGTGCCTTTTGTATTCAATCCCGATACAATTTCTGTGTTTCATGGTCAATGTGAAGGTCGAAGGGATACAGAAACCTGCACTGGGCATCGGAAGCTAATACTGGTCTTCCAGGAGCAGCTCAAAGTACAAACTCTTAGAGGATTCACTGTTCTTGTACTTCAGTCGGCAGTGTGCCTTTTGTATTTAATCCCGATGCAATTTCTGTGTTTCATGGTCAATGTGAAGGTCCAAGGGATACAATAAACCTGCACTGGTGCATCGGAAGCTAAAACTGGTCTCCCACGAGCCGCTCAAAGCACAAACTCTTAGAAGATTCACTCTTCTTGTAGTTCAGTCGGCATTGTGCCTTTTGTATTTATTCCCGATGCAATTTCTGTGTTTCATGGTCAATGTGAAGGTCCAAGGGATAAAATAAACCTGCACTGGTGCATCGGAAGCTATTACTGGTCTCCCAGGAGCCGCTCAAAACACAAACTCTTAGAAGATTCACTCTTCTTGTACTTAAGTCGAATTTGTGCCTTTTGTATTCAATTCCGATAGACAATCTGTGTTTCATGGTCAATGTGAAGGTCCAAGGGATACAGTAAACCTGCACTGGTGCATCGGAAGCTAATACTGGTCTCCCACGAGCCGCTCAAAGCACAAACTCTTAGAAGATTCACTCTTCTTGTAGTTCAGTCGGCATTGTGCCTTTTGTATTTATTCCCGATGCAATTTCTGTGTTTCATGGTCAATGTGAAAATCCAAGGGATACAGTAAACCTCCACTGGTGCATCGGAATCTAATACTGGTCTCCCAGGAGCCGCTCAAAGCACAAACTCTTAGAAGATTCACTCTTGTTGTACTTCAGTCGGGATGGTGCCTATTGTATTTAATCCCGATGCAATTTCTATGTTTCATGGTCAATGTGAAGGTCCAAGGGATACAATAAACCTGCACTGGTGCATCGGAAGCTAATACTGGTCTCCCAGGAGCCGCTCAAAGAACAAACTCTTAGCAGATTCACTCTTCTTGTACTTTAGTCGGCATTGTGCCTTTTGTATTTAATGCCGTTGCATTTTCTGTGTTTCATGGTCAATGTGAAGGTCCAAGGGATACAGTATACCTGCACTGGTGCATCGGAATCTAATACTGGTCTCCCAGGAGCCGCTCAAAGCACAAACTCTTAGAAGATTCACTCTTCTTGTACTTAAGTGGGCATTGTGCCTTTTGTATTTAATCCCGATGCAATTTCTGTATTTCATGGTCACTGTGAAGGTCCAAGGGATACAATAAACCTGCACTGGTGCATCGGAAGCTAATACTGGTCTCCCAGGAGCCGCTCAAAGCACAAACTCTTAGAAGATTCACTCTTCTTGTACTTCAGTCTGCTTTGTGCCTTTTGTATTCAATCCCGATTCAATTTCTGTGTTTCATGATCAATGTGAAGGTCCAAGGTTTGCAGTAAAGCTGCACTGGTGCATCGGAAGCTAATACTGGTCTCCCAGCAGCCGCTCAAAGCACAAACTCTTAGAAGATTCACTCTTCTTGTACTTCAGTCGGCTTTGTGCCTTTTGTATTTAATCCCGATGCAATTTCTGTGTTTCATAGTCAATGTGAAGGTCCAAGGGATACAATAATCCTGCACTGGTGCATCGGAAGCTAATACTGGTCTCCTAGGAGCCGCTCAAAGCACAAACTCTTAGAAGATTCCCTCTTCTTGTACTTCAGTCGGCATAGTGCCTTTGGATTTAATCCCGATGCAATTTCTGTGTTTCATGTTCAATGTGAAGGTCCAAGGGATACAGTAAACCTGCACTGGTGCATCGGAAGCTAATACTGGTCTCCCTGGAGCCGCTCAAAGCACAAACTCTTAGAAGATTCACTCTTCTTGTACTTCAGTCTGCATTGTGCCTTTTGTATTAAATCCCGATGCAATTTCTGTGTTTCATGGTCAATGTGAAGTTCCAAGCGATACAATAAACCGGCACTGGTGCATCGGAAGCTAAAACTGGTCTCCCAGGAGCCGCTCAAAGCACAAACTCTGAGAAGATTCACTCTTCTTTACTTAAGTCGGCATTGTGCCTTTTGTATTTAATCCCGCTGCTATTTCTGTGTTTCACATTCAATGTGAAGGTCCAAGGGATACAATAAGCCTGCACTGGTGCATCGGAAGCGGATACTGGTCTCCCAGGAGCCGCTCAAACCACAAACTCTTAGAAGATTCACTCTTCTCGTATTTCAGTCGATATTGTGCCTTTTGTATTGAATCCCGATACAATTTCTGTGTTTCATGGCTAATATGAAGGTCCAAGGGTTGCAGTAAACCTGCACTGGTGCATCGGAAGCTAATACTGGTCTCCCAGGAGCCGCTCAAAGCACAAACTCTTAGAAGATTCACTCTTCTTGTACTTCAGTCGGCATTGTGCCTTTTGTATTTAATCCCGATGCAATTTCTGTGTTTCATGGTCAATGTGAAGGTCCAAGGGATACAATAAACCGGCACTGGTGCATCGGAAGCTAA
This sequence comes from Schistocerca nitens, assembly GCF_023898315.1. NCBI lineage: Eukaryota > Metazoa > Arthropoda > Insecta > Orthoptera > Acrididae > Schistocerca > Schistocerca nitens. Next base: position 35,488,757 of record NC_064624.1, on the reverse strand, counting down.
TACAGCTCTCCCAGGAGCCGCTCAAAGCACAAACTGTTATAAGATTCACTCTTCTTGCACTTCAGTCGGCATTGTGCCTTTTGTATTTAATCCCGATGCAATTTCTGTGTTTCATGGTCAATGTGAAGGTCCAAGGGATACAACAAACCTGCACTGGTGCATCGGAAGCTAATACTGGTCTCCCAGGAGCCGCTCAAAGCACAAACTCTTAGAAGATTCACTCTTCTTGTACTTCAGTCGGCATTGTGCATTTTGTATTTAATCCCGATGCAATTTCTGTGTTTCATGGTCAATGTGAAGGTATAAGGGATACAATAAACCTGCACTGGTGCATCGGAATCTAATACTGGTCTCCCAGGAACCGCTCAAAGCACAAACTCTTAGAAGATTCACTCTTCTTGTACTTCAGTCGGCATTGTGCGTTTTGTATTTAATCCCGATACAATTTCTGTGTTTCATGGTCAATGTGAAGGTCCAAGGGATACAGTAAACTTGCAATGGTGCATCGGAAGCTAATACTGGTCTCCCAGGAGCCGCTCAAAGCACAAACTCTTAGAAGATTCACTCCTCTTGTATTTCAGTCGGCATTGTGTGTTTTGTATTCAATCCCGATACAATTTCTGTGTTTCATGGTCAATGTGAAGGTCCAAGGGATACGATAAACCTAACCTGGTGCATCGGAAGTTATTACTGGTCTCCTAGGAGCCGCTCAAAGCACAAACTCTTAGAAGATTCCCTCATCTTGTACTTCAGTCAGCATTGTGCTTTTGTATTCAATCCCGATACAATTTCTGTGTTTCATGATCAATGTGAAGGTCCAAGGGATACAGTAAACTTGCACTGGTGCATCGGAAGCTAATACTGGTCTCCCAGGAGCCGCTCAAGGCACAAACTCTTAGAAGATTCACTCTTCTTGTACTTCAGCCGGCATTGTGCGTTTTGTATTCAATCCCGATACAATTTCTGTGATTCATGGTCAATGTGAAGGTCCAAGGGATACAGTAAACTTGCACTGGTGCATCTTAAGCTAATACTGGTCTCCCAGGAGCCGCTCAAAGCACAAACTCTTAGAAGATTCACTCTTCTTGTGCTTCAGTCGGCATTGTGCCTTTTGTATTTAATCCCGATGCAATTTCTGTGTTTCATGGTCAATGTGAAGGTCCAAGGGATACAGCAAACCTGCACTGGTGCATCGGAATCTAATACTGGTCTCCCAGGAGCCGCTCAAAGCACAAACTCTTAGAAGATAAACTCTTCTTGTACTTTAGTCGGCATTGTGCCTTTTGTATTTAATTCCGTTGCAATTTCTGTGTTTCATGGTCAATGTGAAAATCCAAGGGATACAGTAAACCTCCACTGGTGCATCGGAATCTAATACTGGTCTCCCAGGAGCCGCTCAAAGCACAAACTCTTAGAAGATTCACTCTTCTTGTACTTCAGTCGGCATGGTGCCTATTGTATTTAATCCCGATGCAATTTCTGTGTTTCATGGTCAATGTGAAGGTCCAAGGGATACAATAAACCTGCACTGGTGCATCGGAAGCTAATACTGGTCTCCCAGGAGCCGCTCAAAGAACAAACTCTTAGCAGATTCACTCTTCTTGTACTTTAGTCGGCATTGTGCCTTTTGTATTTAATGCCGTTGCATTTACTGTGTTTCATGGTCAATGTGAAGGTCCAAGGGATACAGTATACCTGCACTGGTGCATCGGAATCTAATACTGGTCTCCCAGGAGCCGCTCAAAGCACAAACTCTTAGAAGATTCACTCTTCTTGTACTTCAGTCGGCATTGTGCCTTTTCTATTTAATCCCGATGCAATATCTGTGTTTCATGGTCAATGTGAAGGTCTAAGGGATACAGTAAACCTGCACTGGAGCATTGGAAGCTAATACTGGTCCCCCCGGAGCCGCTCAAAGCACAAACTCTTAGAAGATTCACTCTTCTTGTACTTAAGTGGGCATTGTGCCTTTTGTATTTAATCCCGATGCAATTTCTGTGTTTCATGGTCAATGTGAAGGTCCAAGGGATACAATAAACCTGCACTGGTGCATCGGAAGCTAATACTGGTCTCCTAGCAGCCGCTCAAAGCACAAACTCTTAGAAGATTCACTCTTCTTGTACTTCAGTCTGCTTTGTGCTTTTTGTATTCAATCCCGATACAATTTCTGTGTTTCATGATCAATGTGAAGGTCCAAGGTTTGCAGTAAAGCTGCACTGGTGCATCGGAAGCTAATACTTGTCTCCCAGGAGCCGCTCAAAGCACAAACTCTTAGAAGATTCACTCTTCTTGTACTTCAGTCGGCTTTGTGCCTTTTGTATTTACTCCCGATGCAATTTCTGTGTTTCATGGTCAATGTGAAGGTCCAAGGGATACAATAAACCTGCACTGGTGCATCGGAAGCTAATACTGGTCTCCTAGGAGCCGCTCAAAGCACAAACTCTTAGAAGATTCCATCTTCTTGTACTTCAGTCGGCATAGTGCCTTTTGTATTTAATCCCGATGCAATTTCTGTGTTTCATGGTCAATGTGAAGGTCCAAGGGATACAGTAAACCTGCACTGGTGCATCGGAAGCTAATACTGGTCTCCCAGGAGCCGCTCAAAGCACAAACTCTTAGAAGATTCACTCTTCTTGTACTTCAGTCTGCATTGTGCCTTTTGTATTAAATCCCGATGCAATTTCTGTGTTTCATTGTCAATGTGAAGGTCCAAGCGATACAATAAACCGGCACTGGTGCATCGGAAGCTAATACTGGTCTCCCAGGAGCCGCTCAAAGCACAAACTCTTAGAAGATTCACTCTTCTTGTACTTAAGTCGACATTGTGCCTTTTGTATTTAATCCCGATACAATTTCTGTGTTTCATGGTCAATGTGAAGGTCCAAGGGATACAGTAAACCTGCACTGGTGCATCGGAAGCTAATACTGGTCTCCCAGGAGCCGCTCAAAGCACAAACTCTTACAAGATTCACTCTTCTTGTACTTCAGTTGCCATTGTGCTTTTGTATTCAATCCCGATACAATTTCTGTAGTTCATGGTCAATGTGAAGGTCCAAGGGATACAGTAAACCTGCACTGGTGCATCGGAATCTAATACTGGTCTCCCAGGAGCCGCTCAAAGCACAAACTCTTAGAAGATTCACTCTTCTTGTACTTCAGTCGGCATTGTGACTTTTCTATTTAATCCCGATACAATTTCTGTGTTTCATGGTCAATGTGAAGGTCCAAGGGATACAGTAAACCTGCACTGGTGCATCGGAAGGTAATACTGGTCTCCCAGGTGCCGCTCAAAGCACAAGCTCTTAGAAGATTCACTCTTCTTGTACTTCAGCCGGCATTGTGTGTTTTGTACTGAATCCCGATACAATTTCTGTGTTTCATGGTCAATGTGAAGGTCCAAGGGATACAATAAACCGGCACTGGTGCATCGGAAGCTAATACAGCTCTCCCAGGAGCCGCTCAAAGCACAAACTGTTATAAGATTCATTCTTCTTGCACTTCAGTCGGCATTGTGCCTTTTGTATTTAATCCCGATGCAATTTCTGTGTTTCATGGTCAATGTGAAGGTCCAAGGGATACAACAAACCTGCACTGGTGCATCGGAAGCTAATACTGGTCTCCCAGGAGCCGCTCAAAGCACAAACTCTTAGAAGATTCACTTTTCTTGTACTTCAGTCGGCATTGTGCATTTTGTATTTAATCCCGATGCAATTTCTGTGTTTCATGGTCAATGGGAAGGTCTAAGGGATACAGTAAACCTGCACTGGTGCATCGGAATCTAATACTGGTCTCCCAGGAACCGCTCAAAGCACAAACTCTTAGAAGATTCACTCTTCTTGTACTTCAGTCGGCATTGTGCGTTTTGTATTTAATCCCGATACAATTTCTGTGTTTCATGGTCAATGTGAAGGTCCAAGGGATACAATAAACCTGCACTGGTGCATCGGAAGTTAATACTGGTCTCCTAGGAGCCGTTCAAAGCACAAACTCTTAGAAGATTCACTCTTCTTGTACTTCAGCCGGCATTGTGCGTTTTGTATTCAATCCCGATACAATTTCTGTGATTCATGGTCAATGTGAAGGTCCAAGGGATACAGTAAACTTGCACTGGTGCATCTTAAGCTAATACTGGTCTCCCAGGAGCCGCTCAAAGCACAAACTCTTAGAAGATTCACTCTTCTTGTGCTTCAGTCGGCATTGTGCCTTTTGTATTTAATCCCGATGCAATTTCTGTGTTTCATGGTCAATGTGAAGGTCCAAGGGATACAATAAACCTGCACTCGTGCATCGGAAGCTAATACTGGTCTCCCAGGTGCCGCTCATAGCACAAACTCTTAGAAGATTCCCTCTTCTTGTACTTCGGTCAGCATTGCGACTTTTCTATTTAATCCCGATGCAATTTCTGTGTTTCATTGTCAATGTGAAGTTCCAAGGGATACAGTAAACCTGCACTGGTGAATCGGAAGCTAATACTGGTCTCCCAGGAGCCGATCAAAGCACAAACTCTTAGAAGATTCACTCTTCTCGTATTTCAGTCGGCATTGTGCCTTTTGTATTGATTCCCGATACTATTTCTGTGTTTCATGGCTAATATGAAGGTCCAAGGGTTGCAGTAAACCTGCACTGGTGCATCGGAAGCTAATACTGGCCTCCCAGGAGCCGCTCAAAGCACAAACTCTTAGAAGATTCACTCTCTCTATACTTCAGTCGGCATTGTGCATTTTGTATTTAATCCCGATGCAATTTCTGTGTTTCATGGTCAATGTGAAGGTACAAGGGATACAATAAACCGGCACTGGTGCATCGGAAGCTAATACAGCTCTCCCAGGAGCCGCTCAAAGCACAAACTGTTATAAGATTCACTCTTCTTGCACTTCAGTCGGCATTGTGCCTTTTGTATTTAATCCCGATGCAATTTCTGTGTTTCATGGTCAATGTGAAGGTACAAGGGATACAATAAACCGGCACTGGTGCATCGGAAGCTAATACAGCTCTCCCAGGAGCCGCTCAAAGCACAAACTGTTATAAGATTCACTCTGCTTGTACTTCTGTCGGCATTGTGCCTTTTGTATTTAATCCCGATGCAATTTCTGTGTTTCATGGTCAATGTGAAGGTCCAAGGGATACAGTAAACCTGCACTGGTGCATCGGAATCTAATACTGGTGTCCCAGGAGCCGCTCAAAGCACAAACTCTTAGAAGATTCACTCTTCTTGTACTTCAGTCGGCATTTTGCATTTTGTATGTAATCCCGATGCAATTTCTGTGTTTCATGGTCAATGTGAAGGTCCAAGGGATACAGTAAACTGCACTGGTGCATCCGAATCTAATACTGGTCTCCCAGGAGCCGTTCAAAGCACAAACTATTAGAAGATTCAATCTTATTGTACTTCAGTCGGCATTGTGACTTTTCTATTTAATCCCGATGCAATTTCTGTGTTTCATGGTCAATGGGAAGGTCCAAGGGATACAGTAAACCTGCACTGGTGCATCGGAAGCTAATACTGATCTCCCAGGAGCCGCTCAAAGCACAAACTCTTAGAAGATTCACTCTTCTTGTACTTCAGTCGGCATTGTGCGTTTTGTATTCACTCCCGATACAATTTCTGTGTTTCATGGTCAATGTGAAGGTCCAAGGGATACAGTAAACTTGCACTGGTGCATCGGAAGCTAATACTGGTCTCCCAGGAGCCGCTAAAAGCACAAATTCTTAGAAGATTCACTCTTCTTGTATTTCAGTCGGCATTGTGTGTTTTGTATTCAATCCCGATACAATTTCTGTGTTTCATGGTCAATGTGAAGGTCCAAGGCATACGATAAACCTGCACTGGTGCATCGGAAGCTAATACTGGTCTCCTAGGATCCGCTCAAAGCACAAACTCTTAGAAGATTCCCTCTTCTTGTACTTCAGTCGGCATTGTGCTTTTGTATTCAATCCCGATACAATTTCTGTGTTTCATGGTCAATGTGAAGGTCCAAGGGATACAGTAATCCTGCACTGGTGCATCGGAATCTAATACTGGTCTCCCAGGAGCCGCTCGAGGCACAAACTCTTAGAAGATTCACTCTTCTTGTACTTCAGTCTGCATTGTGCCTTTTGTATTTAATCCCGATGCAATTTCTGTGTTTCATGGTCAATGCGAAGGTCCAAGGGATACAATAAACCTGCACTGGTGCATCGGAAGCTAATACTGGTCTCCCAGGAGCCGCTCAAAGCACAAACTCTTAGGAGATTCACTCTTCTTGTACATCAGTCGGCATTATGCCATTTTTATTTTATCCCGATACAATTTCTGTGTTTCATGGTCAATGTGAAGGTCCAAGGGATACAGCAAACCTGCACTGGTGCATCGGAAGCCAATACTGGTCTCCCAGGAGCCGCTCAAAGCACAAACTCTTACAAGATTCACTCTTCTTGTACTTCAGTTGCCATTGTGCTTTTGTATTCAATCCCGATACAATTTCTGTAGTTCATGGTCAATGTGAAGGTCCAAGGGATACAGTAAACCTGCACTGGTGCATCGGAATCTAATACTGGTCTCCCAGGAGCCGCTCAAAGCACAAACTCTTAGAAGATTCACTCTTCTTGTACTTCAGTCGGCATTGTGACTTTTCTATTTAATCCCGATACAATTTCTGTGTTTCATGGTCAATGTGAAGGTCCAAGGGATACAGTAAACCTGCACTGGTGCATCGGAAGGTAATACTGGTCTCCCAGGTGCCGCTCAAAGCACAAGCTCTTAGAAGATTCACTCTTCTTGTACTTCAGCCGGCATTGTGTGTTTTGTACTGAATCCCGATACAATTTCTGTGTTTCATGGTCAATGTGAAGGTCCAAGGGATACAATAAACCGGCACTGGTGCATCGGAAGCTAATACAGCTCTCCCAGGAGCCGCTCAAAGCACAAACTGTTATAAGATTCATTCTTCTTGCACTTCAGTCGGCATTGTGCCTTTTGTATTTAATCCCGATGCAATTTCTGTGTTTCATGGTCAATGTGAAGGTCCAAGGGATACAACAAACCTGCACTGGTGCATCGGAAGCTAATACTGGTCTCCCAGGAGCCGCTCAAAGCACAAACTCTTAGAAGATTCACTTTTCTTGTACTTCAGTCGGCATTGTGCATTTTGTATTTAATCCCGATGCAATTTCTGTGTTTCATGGTCAATGGGAAGGTCTAAGGGATACAGTAAACCTGCACTGGTGCATCGGAATCTAATACTGGTCTCCCAGGAACCGCTCAAAGCACAAACTCTTAGAAGATTCACTCTTCTTGTACTTCAGTCGGCATTGTGCGTTTTGTATTTAATCCCGATACAATTTCTGTGTTTCATGGTCAATGTGAAGGTCCAAGGGATACAATAAACCTGCACTGGTGCATCGGAAGTTAATACTGGTCTCCTAGGAGCCGCTCAAAGCACAAACTCTTAGAAGATTCACTCTTCTTGTACTTCAGCCGGCATTGTGCGTTTTGTATTCAATCCCGATACAATTTCTGTGATTCATGGTCAATGTGAAGGTCCAAGGGATACAGTAAACTTGCACTGGTGCATCTTAAGCTAATACTGGTCTCCCAGGAGCCGCTCAAAGCACAAACTCTTAGAAGATTCACTCTTCTTGTGCTTCAGTCGGCATTGTGCCTTTTGTATTTAATCCCGATGCAATTTCTGTGTTTCATGGTCAATGTGAAGGTCCAAGGGATACAATAAACCTGCACTCGTGCATCGGAAGCTAATACTGGTCTCCCAGGTGCCGCTCATAGCACAAACTCTTAGAAGATTCCCTCTTCTTGTACTTCGGTCAGCATTGCGACTTTTCTATTTAATCCCGATGCAATTTCTGTGTTTCATTGTCAATGTGAAGTTCCAAGGGATACAGTAAACCTGCACTGGTGAATCGGAAGCTAATACTGGTCTCCCAGGAGCCGATCAAAGCACAAACTCTTAGAAGATTCACTCTTCTCGTATTTCAGTCGGCATTGTGCCTTTTGTATTGATTCCCGATACTATTTCTGTGTTTCATGGCTAATATGAAGGTCCAAGGGTTGCAGTAAACCTGCACTGGTGCATCGGAAGCTAATACTGGCCTCCCAGGAGCCGCTCAAAGCACAAACTCTTAGAAGATTCACTCTCTCTATACTTCAGTCGGCATTGTGCATTTTGTATTTAATCCCGATGCAATTTCTGTGTTTCATGGTCAATGTGAAGGTACAAGGGATACAATAAACCGGCACTGGTGCATCGGAAGCTAATACAGCTCTCCCAGGAGCCGCTCAAAGCACAAACTGTTATAAGATTCACTCTTCTTGTATTTCAGTCGGCATTGTGTGTTTTGTATTCAATCCCGATACAATTTCTGTGTTTCATGGTCAATGTGAAGGTCCAAGGCATACGATAAACCTGCACTGGTGCATCGGAAGCTAATACTGGTCTCCTAGGATCCGCTCAAAGCACAAACTCTTAGAAGATTCCCTCTTCTTGTACTTCAGTCGGCATTGTGCTTTTGTATTCAATCCCGATACAATTTCTGTGTTTCATGGTCAATGTGAAGGTCCAAGGGATACAGTAATCCTGCACTGGTGCATCGGAATCTAATACTGGTCTCCCAGGAGCCGCTCGAGGCACAAACTCTTAGAAGATTCACTCTTCTTGTACTTCAGTCTGCATTGTGCCTTTTGTATTTAATCCCGATGCAATTTCTGTGTTTCATGGTCAATGCGAAGGTCCAAGGGATACAATAAACCTGCACTGGTGCATCGGAAGCTAATACTGGTCTCCCAGGAGCCGCTCAAAGCACAAACTCTTAGGAGATTCACTCTTCTTGTACATCAGTCGGCATTATGCCATTTTTATTTTATCCCGATACAATTTCTGTGTTTCATGGTCAATGTGAAGGTCCAAGGGATACAGCAAACCTGCACTGGTGCATCGGAAGCCAATACTGGTCTCCCAGGAGCCGCTCAAAGCACAAACTCTTACAAGATTCACTCTTCTTGTACTTCAGTTGCCATTGTGCTTTTGTATTCAATCCCGATACAATTTCTGTAGTTCATGGTCAATGTGAAGGTCCAAGGGATACAGTAAACCTGCACTGGTGCATCGGAATCTAATACTGGTCTCCCAGGAGCCGCTCAAAGCACAAACTCTTAGAAGATTCACTCTTCTTGTACTTCAGTCGGCATTGTGACTTTTCTATTTAATCCCGATACAATTTCTGTGTTTCATGGTCAATGTGAAGGTCCAAGGGATACAGTAAACCTGCACTGGTGCATCGGAAGGTAATACTGGTCTCCCAGGTGCCGCTCAAAGCACAAGCTCTTAGAAGATTCACTCTTCTTGTACTTCAGCCGGCATTGTGTGTTTTGTACTGAATCCCGATACAATTTCTGTGTTTCATGGTCAATGTGAAGGTCCAAGGGATACAATAAACCGGCACTGGTGCATCGGAAGCTAATACAGCTCTCCCAGGAGCCGCTCAAAGCACAAACTGTTATAAGATTCATTCTTCTTGCACTTCAGTCGGCATTGTGCCTTTTGTATTTAATCCCGATGCAATTTCTGTGTTTCATGGTCAATGTGAAGGTCCAAGGGATACAACAAACCTGCACTGGTGCATCGGAAGCTAATACTGGTCTCCCAGGAGCCGCTCAAAGCACAAACTCTTAGAAGATTCACTTTTCTTGTACTTCAGTCGGCATTGTGCATTTTGTATTTAATCCCGATGCAATTTCTGTGTTTCATGGTCAATGGGAAGGTCTAAGGGATACAGTAAACCTGCACTGGTGCATCGGAATCTAATACTGGTCTCCCAGGAACCGCTCAAAGCACAAACTCTTAGAAGATTCACTCTTCTTGTACTTCAGTCGGCATTGTGCGTTTTGTATTTAATCCCGATACAATTTCTGTGTTTCATGGTCAATGTGAAGGTCCAAGGGATACAATAAACCTGCACTGGTGCATCGGAAGTTAATACTGGTCTCCTAGGAGCCGCTCAAAGCACAAACTCTTAGAAGATTCACTCTTCTTGTACTTCAGCCGGCATTGTGCGTTTTGTATTCAATCCCGATACAATTTCTGTGATTCATGGTCAATGTGAAGGTCCAAGGGATACAGTAAACTTGCACTGGTGCATCTTAAGCTAATACTGGTCTCCCAGGAGCCGCTCAAAGCACAAACTCTTAGAAGATTCACTCTTCTTGTGCTTCAGTCGGCATTGTGCCTTTTGTATTTAATCCCGATGCAATTTCTGTGTTTCATGGTCAATGTGAAGGTCCAAGGGATACAATAAACCTGCACTCGTGCATCGGAAGCTAATACTGGTCTCCCAGGTGCCGCTCATAGCACAAACTCTTAGAAGATTCCCTCTTCTTGTACTTCGGTCAGCATTGCGACTTTTCTATTTAATCCCGATGCAATTTCTGTGTTTCATTGTCAATGTGAAGTTCCAAGGGATACAGTAAACCTGCACTGGTGAATCGGAAGCTAATACTGGTCTCCCAGGAGCCGATCAAAGCACAAACTCTTAGAAGATTCACTCTTCTCGTATTTCAGTCGGCATTGTGCCTTTTGTATTGATTCCCGATACTATTTCTGTGTTTCATGGCTAATATGAAGGTCCAAGGGTTGCAGTAAACCTGCACTGGTGCATCGGAAGCTAATACTGGCCTCCCAGGAGCCGCTCAAAGCACAAACTCTTAGAAGATTCACTCTCTCTATACTTCAGTCGGCATTGTGCATTTTGTATTTAATCCCGATGCAATTTCTGTGTTTCATGGTCAATGTGAAGGTACAAGGGATACAATAAACCGGCACTGGTGCATCGGAAGCTAATACAGCTCTCCCAGGAGCCGCTCAAAGCACAAACTGTTATAAGATTCACTCTTCTTGCACTTCAGTCGGCATTGTGCCTTTTGTATTTAATCCCGATGCAATTTCTGTGTTTCATGGTCAATGTGAAGGTACAAGGGATACAATAAACCGGCACTGGTGCATCGGAAGCTAATACAGCTCTCCCAGGAGCCGCTCAAAGCACAAACTGTTATAAGATTCACTCTGCTTGTACTTCTGTCGGCATTGTGCCTTTTGTATTTAATCCCGATGCAATTTCTGTGTTTCATGGTCAATGTGAAGGTCCAAGGGATACAGTAAACCTGCACTGGTGCATCGGAATCTAATACTGGTGTCCCAGGAGCCGCTCAAAGCACAAACTCTTAGAAGATTCACTCTTCTTGTACTTCAGTCGGCATTTTGCATTTTGTATGTAATCCCGATGCAATTTCTGTGTTTCATGGTCAATGTGAAGGTCCAAGGGATACAGTAAACTGCACTGGTGCATCCGAATCTAATACTGGTCTCCCAGGAGCCGTTCAAAGCACAAACTATTAGAAGATTCAATCTTCTTGTACTTCAGTCGGCATTGTGACTTTTCTATTTAATCCCGATGCAATTTCTGTGTTTCATGGTCAATGGGAAGGTCCAAGGGATACAGTAAACCTGCACTGGTGCATCGGAAGCTAATACTGATCTCCCAGGAGCCGCTCAAAGCACAAACTCTTAGAAGATTCACTCTTCTTGTACTTCAGTCGGCATTGTGCGTTTTGTATTCACTCCCGATACAATTTCTGTGTTTCATGGTCAATGTGAAGGTCCAAGGGATACAGTAAACTTGCACTGGTGCATCGGAAGCTAATACTGGTCTCCCAGGAGCCGCTAAAAGCACAAATTCTTAGAAGATTCACTCTTCTTGTATTTCAGTCGGCATTGTGTGTTTTGTACTGAATCCCGATACAATTTCTGTGTTTCATGGTCAATGTGAAGGTCCAAGGGATACAATAAACCGGCACTGGTGCATCGGAAGCTAATACAGCTCTCCCAGGAGCCGCTCAAAGCACAAACTGTTATAAGATTCATTCTTCTTGCACTTCAGTCGGCATTGTGCCTTTTGTATTTAATCCCGATGCAATTTCTGTGTTTCATGGTCAATGTGAAGGTCCAAGGGATACAACAAACCTGCACTGGTGCATCGGAAGCTAATACTGGTCTCCCAGGAGCCGCTCAAAGCACAAACTCTTAGAAGATTCACTTTTCTTGTACTTCAGTCGGCATTGTGCATTTTGTATTTAATCCCGATGCAATTTCTGTGTTTCATGGTCAATGGGAAGGTCTAAGGGATACAGTAAACCTGCACTGGTGCATCGGAATCTAATACTGGTCTCCCAGGAACCGCTCAAAGCACAAACTCTTAGAAGATTCACTCTTCTTGTACTTCAGTCGGCATTGTGCGTTTTGTATTTAATCCCGATACAATTTCTGTGTTTCATGGTCAATGTGAAGGTCCAAGGGATACAATAAACCTGCACTGGTGCATCGGAAGTTAATACTGGTCTCCTAGGAGCCGCTCAAAGCACAAACTCTTAGAAGATTCACTCTTCTTGTACTTCAGCCGGCATTGTGCGTTTTGTATTCAATCCCGATACAATTTCTGTGATTCATGGTCAATGTGAAGGTCCAAGGGATACAGTAAACTTGCACTGGTGCATCTTAAGCTAATACTGGTCTCCCAGGAGCCGCTCAAAGCACAAACTCTTAGAAGATTCACTCTTCTTGTGCTTCAGTCGGCATTGTGCCTTTTGTATTTAATCCCGATGCAATTTCTGTGTTTCATGGTCAATGTGAAGGTCCAAGGGATACAATAAACCTGCACTCGTGCATCGGAAGCTAATACTGGTCTCCCAGGTGCCGCTCATAGCACAAACTCTTAGAAGATTCCCTCTTCTTGTACTTCGGTCAGCATTGCGACTTTTCTATTTAATCCCGATGCAATTTCTGTGTTTCATTGTCAATGTGAAGTTCCAAGGGATACAGTAAACCTGCACTGGTGAATCGGAAGCTAATACTGGTCTCCCAGGAGCCGATCAAAGCACAAACTCTTAGAAGATTCACTCTTCTCGTATTTCAGTCGGCATTGTGCCTTTTGTATTGATTCCCGATACTATTTCTGTGTTTCATGGCTAATATGAAGGTCCAAGGGTTGCAGTAAACCTGCACTGGTGCATCGGAAGCTAATACTGGCCTCCCAGGAGCCGCTCAAAGCACAAACTCTTAGAAGATTCACTCTCTCTATACTTCAGTCGGCATTGTGCATTTTGTATTTAATCCCGATGCAATTTCTGTGTTTCATGGTCAATGTGAAGGTACAAGGGATACAATAAACCGGCACTGGTGCATCGGAAGCTAATACAGCTCTCCCAGGAGCCGCTCAAAGCACAAACTGTTATAAGATTCACTCTTCTTGCACTTCAGTCGGCATTGTGCCTTTTGTATTTAATCCCGATGCAATTTCTGTGTTTCATGGTCAATGTGAAGGTACAAGGGATACAATAAACCGGCACTGGTGCATCGGAAGCTAATACAGCTCTCCCAGGAGCCGCTCAAAGCACAAACTGTTATAAGATTCACTCTGCTTGTACTTCTGTCGGCATTGTGCCTTTTGTATTTAATCCCGATGCAATTTCTGTGTTTCATGGTCAATGTGAAGGTCCAAGGGATACAGTAAACCTGCACTGGTGCATCGGAATCTAATACTGGTGTCCCAGGAGCCGCTCAAAGCACAAACTCTTAGAAGATTCACTCTTCTTGTACTTCAGTCGGCATTTTGCATTTTGTATGTAATCCCGATGCAATTTCTGTGTTTCATGGTCAATGTGAAGGTCCAAGGGATACAGTAAACTGCACTGGTGCATCCGAATCTAATACTGGTCTCCCAGGAGCCGTTCAAAGCACAAACTATTAGAAGATTCAATCTTCTTGTACTTCAGTCGGCATTGTGACTTTTCTATTTAATCCCGATGCAATTTCTGTGTTTCATGGTCAATGGGAAGGTCCAAGGGATACAGTAAACCTGCACTGGTGCATCGGAAGCTAATACTGATCTCCCAGGAGCCGCTCAAAGCACAAACTCTTAGAAGATTCACTCTTCTTGTACTTCAGTCGGCATTGTGCGTTTTGTATTCACTCCCGATACAATTTCTGTGTTTCATGGTCAATGTGAAGGTCCAAGGGATACAGTAAACTTGCACTGGTGCATCGGAAGCTAATACTGGTCTCCCAGGAGCCGCTAAAAGCACAAATTCTTAGAAGATTCACTCTTCTTGTATTTCAGTCGGCATTGTGTGTTTTGTATTCAATCCCGATACAATTTCTGTGTTTCATGGTCAATGTGAAGGTCCAAGGCATACGATAAACCTGCACTGGTGCATCGGAAGCTAATACTGGTCTCCTAGGATCCGCTCAAAGCACAAACTCTTAGAAGATTCCCTCTTCTTGTACTTCAGTCGGCATTGTGCTTTTGTATTCAATCCCGATACAATTTCTGTGTTTCATGGTCAATGTGAAGGTCCAAGGGATACAGTAATCCTGCACTGGTGCATCGGAATCTAATACTGGTCTCCCAGGAGCCGCTCGAGGCACAAACTCTTAGAAGATTCACTCTTCTTGTACTTCAGTCTGCATTGTGCCTTTTGTATTTAATCCCGATGCAATTTCTGTGTTTCATGGTCAATGCGAAGGTCCAAGGGATACAATAAACCTGCACTGGTGCATCGGAAGCTAATACTGGTCTCCCAGGAGCCGCTCAAAGCACAAACTCTTAGGAGATTCACTCTTCTTGTACATCAGTCGGCATTATGCCATTTTTATTTTATCCCGATACAATTTCTGTGTTTCATGGTCAATGTGAAGGTCCAAGGGATACAGCAAACCTGCACTGGTGCATCGGAAGCCAATACTGGTCTCCCAGGAGCCGCTCAAAGCACAAACTCTTAGAAGATTCACTCTTCTTGTACTTCAGCCGGCATTGTACGTTTTGTATTCAATCCCGATACAATTTCTGTGATTCATGGTCAATGTGAAGGTCCAAGGGATACAGTAAACATGCACTGGTGCATCTTAAGCTAATACTGGTCTCCCAGGAGACGCTCAAAGCACAAACTCTTAGAAGATTCACTCTTCTTGTGCTTCAGTCGGCATTGTGCCTTTTGTATTTAATCCCGATGCAATTTCTGTGTTTCATGGTCAATGTGAAGGTCCAAGGGATACAATAAACCTGCACTCGTGCATCGGAAGCTAATACTGGTCTCCCAGGTGCCGCTCATAGCACAAACTCTTAGAAGATTCCCTCTTCTTGTACTTCGGTCAGCATTGCGACTTTTCTATTTAATCCCGATGCAATTTCTGTGTTTCATTGTCAATGTGAAGTTCCAAGGGATACAGTAAACCTGCACTGGTGAATCGGAAGCTAATACTGGTCTCCCAGGAGCCGATCAAAGCACAAACTCTTAGAAGATTCACTCTTCTCGTATTTCAGTCGGCATTGTGCCTTTTGTATTGAATCCCGATACAATTTCTGTGTTTCATGGCTAATATGACGGTCCAAGGGTTGCAGTAAACCTGCACTGGTGCATCGGAAGCTAATACTGGTCTCCCAGGAGCCGCTAAAAGCACAAATTCTTAGAAGATTCACTCTTCTTGTATTTCAGTCGGCATTGTGTGTTTTGTATTTAATCCCGATGCAATTTCTGTGTTTCATGGTCAATGTGAAGGTACAAGGGATACAATAAACCGGCACTGGTGCATCGGAAGCTAATACAGCTCTCCCAGGAGCCGCTCAAAGCACAAACTGTTATAAGATTCACTCTTCTTGCACTTCAGTCGGCATTGTGCCTTTTGTATTTAATCCCGATGCAATTTCTGTGTTTCATGGTCAATGTGAAGGTCCAAGGGATACAACAAACCTGCACTGGTGCATCGGAAGCTAATACTGGTCTCCCAGGAGCCGCTCAAAGCACAAACTCTTAGAAGATTCACTTTTCTTGTACTTCAGTCGGCATTGTGCATTTTGTATTTAATCCCGATGCAATTTCTGTGTTTCATGGTCAATGTGAAGGTCTAAGGGATACAGTAAACCTGCACTGGTGCATCGGAATCTAATACTTGTCTCCCAGGAGCCGCTCAAAGCACAAACTCTTAGAAGATTCACTCTGCTTGTACTTCTGTCGGTATTGTGCATTTTTTATTTAATCCCGATGCAATTTCTGTGTTTCATGGTCAATGTGAAGGTCCAAGGGATACAGTAAACCTGCACTGGTGCATCGGAATCTAATACTGGTCTCCCAGGAGCCGCTCAAAGCACAAACTCTTAGAAGATTCACTCTTCTTGTACTTCAGTCGGCATTTTGCCTTTTGTATGTAATCCCGATGCAATTTCTGTGTTTCATGGTCAATGTGAAGGTCCAAGGGATACAGTAAACTGCACTGGTGCATCCGAATCTAATACTGGTCTCCCAGGAGCCGTTCAAAGCACAAACTATTAGAAGATTCACTCTTCTTGTACTTCAGTCGGCATTGTGACTTTTCTATTTAATCCCGATGCAATTTCTGTGTTTCATGGTCAATGGGAAGGTCCAAGGGATACAGTAAACCTGCACTGGTGCATCGGAAGCTAATACTGATCTCCCAGGAGCCGCTCAAAGCACAAACTCTTAGAAGATTCACTCTTCTTGTACTTCAGTCGGCATTGTGCGTTTTGTATTCACTCCCGATACAATTTCTGTGTTTCATGGTCAATGTGAAGGTCCAAGGGATACAGTAAACTTGCACTGGTGCATCGGAAGCTAATACTGGTCTCCCAGGAGCCGCTAAAAGCACAAATTCTTAGAAGATTCACTCTTCTTGTATTTCAGTCGGCATTGTGTGTTTTGTATTCAATCCCGATACAATTTCTGTGTTTCATGGTCAATGTGAAGGTCCAAGGGATACGATAAACCTGCACTGGTGCATCGGAAGCTAATACTGGTCTCCTAGGAGCCGCTCAAAGCACAAACTCTTAGAAGATTCCCTCTTCTTGTACTTCAGTCGGCATTGTGCTTTTGTATTCAATCCCGATACAATTTCTGTGTTTCATAGTCAATGTGAAGGTCCAAGGGATACAGTAATCCTGCACTGGTGCATCGGAATCTAATACTGGTCTCCCAGGAGCCGCTCAAAGCACAAACTCTTAGAAGATTCACTCTTCTTGTACTTCAGTCTGCATTGTGCCTTTTGTATTTAATCCCGATGCAATTTCTGTGTTTCATGGTCAATGCGAAGGTCCAAGGGATACAATAAACCTGCACTGGTGCATCGGAAGCTAATACTGGTCTCCCAGGAGCCGCTCAAAGCACAAACTCTTAGGAGATTCACTCTTCTTGTACATCAGTCGGCATTATGCCATTTTTATTTTATCCCGATACAATTTCTGTGTTTCATGGTCAATGTGAAGGTCCAAGGGATACAGCAAACCTGCACTGGTGCATCGCAATCTAACACTGGTCTCCCAGGAGCCGCTCAAACCACAAACTCTTAGAAGATTCACTCTTCTTGTACTTTAGTCGGCATTGTGCCTTTTGTATTTAATCTCGATGCAATTTCTGTGTTTCATGGTCAATGTGAAGGTCCAAGGGATACAGTAAACCTGCACTGGTGCATCGGAATCTAATACTGGTCTCCCAGGAGCCGCTCAAAGCACAAGCTCTTAGAAGATTCACTCTTCTTGTACTTCAGTCGGCATTGTGCCTTTTGTATTTAATCCCGATGCAATTTCTGTGTTTCATGGTCAATGTGAAGGTCCAAGGGATACAATAAACCTGCAGTGGTGCATCGGAAGCTAATACTGGTCTCCCAGGAGCCGCTCAAACCACAAACTCTTAGAAGATTCACTCTTCTTGTACTTCAGTCGGCATTGTGTGTTTTGTATTCAATCCCGATACAATTTGTGTGTTTCATGGTCAATGTGAAGGTCCAAGGGATACAGTAAACCTGCACTGGTGCATCGGAAGCTAATTCTGGTCTCCCAGGAGGCGCTAAAAGAACAGACTCTTAGTAGATTCAGTCTTCTTGTACTTCAGTCGGCATTGTGCATTTTGTATTTAATCCCGATGCAATTTCTGTGTTTCATGGTCAATGTGAAGGTCCAAGGGATACAGTAAACCTGCACTGGTGCATCGGAATCTAATACTGGTCTCCCAGGGGCCGCTCAAAGCACAAACTCTTAGAAGATTCACTCTTCTTGTACTTCAGTCTGCATTGTGCCTTTTGTATTTAATCCCGATGCTATTTCTGTGTTTCACGGTCAATATGAAGGTCCAAGGGATACAGTAATCCTGCACTGGTGCATCGGAATCTAATACTGGTCTCCCAGGAGCCGCTCAAAGCATAAACTCTTAGAAGATTCACTCTTGTTGTACTTCAGTCTGCATTGTGCCTTTTGTATTTAATCCCGATGCAATTTCTGTGTTTCACGGTCAATGTGAAGGTCCAAGGGATACAATAAACCTGCACTGGTGCATCGGAAGCTAATACTGGTCTCCCAGGAGCCGCTCAAAGCACAAACTCTTAGCAGATTCACTCTTCTTGTACATTAGTCGGCATTGTGCCATTTTTATTTTATCCCGATACAATTTCTGTGTTTCATGGTCAATGTGAAGGTCCAAGGGATACAGCAAACCAGCACTGGTGCATCGGAATCTAATACTGGTCTCCCAGGAGCCGCTCAAAGCACAAACTCTTAGAAGATTCACTCTTCTTGTACTTTAGTCGGCATTGTGCCTTTTGTATTTAATCCCGATGCAATTTCTGCGTTTCATGGTCAATGTGAAGGTCCAAGGGATACAGTAAACCTGTACTGGTGCATCGGAATCTAATACTGGTCTCCCAGGAGCCGCTCA
This sequence comes from Schistocerca nitens, assembly GCF_023898315.1. Taxonomy (NCBI): domain Eukaryota; kingdom Metazoa; phylum Arthropoda; class Insecta; order Orthoptera; family Acrididae; genus Schistocerca; species Schistocerca nitens. The sequence goes on along the minus strand of NC_064624.1, from coordinate 35,469,997 downwards.
AAGCACAGACTCTTAGAAGATTCACTGTTCTTGTACTTCAGTCGGCATTGTGCCTTTTGTATTTAATCCCGATGCAATTTCTGTGTTTCATGGTCAATGTGAAGGTCCAAGGGATACAATAAACCTGCACTGGTGCATCGGAAGCTAATACTGGTCTCCCAGGAGCCGCTCAAAGCACAAACTCTTAGAAGATTCACTCTTCTTGTACTTCAGTCGGCATTGTGTGTTTTGTATTCAATCCCGATACAATTTCTGTGTTTCATGTTCAATGTGAAGGTCCAAGGGATACAGTAAACCTGCACTGGTTCATAGGAAGCTAATTCTGGTCCCCCAGGAGGCGCTAAAAGCACAAACTCTTAGAAGATTCACTCTTCTTGTACTTCAGTCGGCATTGTGACTTTTCTATTTAATCCCGATGCAATTTCTGTGTTTCATGGTCAATGAGAACGTCCAAGGGATACAGTAAACCTGCACTGGTGCATCAGAAGCTAATACTGGTCTCCCAGGAGCCGCTCAAAGCACAAACTCTTAGAAGATTCACTCTTCTTGTACTTCAGTCGGCATTGTGCGTTTTGTATTCAATCCCGATACAATTTCTGTGTTTCATGGTCAATGTGAAGGTCCAAGGGATACAGTAAACTTGCACTGGTGCATCGGAAGCTAATACTGGTCTCCCAGGAGCCGCTCAAAGCACAAACTCTTAGAAGATTCACTCTTCTTGTACTTAAGTCGGCATTGTGCATTTTGTATTTAATCCCGATGCAATTTCTGTGTTTCATGGTCAATGTGAAGGTACAAGGGATACAATAAATCTGCACTGGTGCATCGGAAGCTAATACTGGTCTCCCAGGAGCCGCTCAAAGCACAAACTCTTAGAAGATTCACTCTTCTTGTACTTCAGTCGGCATTGTGCCGTTTGTATTTAATCCCGATGCAATTTCTGTGTTTCATGGTCAATGTGAAGGTCCAAGGGATACAATAAACCTGCACTGGTGCATCGGAAGCTAATACTGGTCTCCCAGGTGCCGCTAAAAACACAAACTCTTGTAAGATTCACTCTTCTTGTACTTCAGTCGGTATTGTGCATTTTGTATTTAATCCCGATGCAATTTCTGTGTTTCATGGTCAATGTGAAGGTCCAAGGGATACCATAAACCTGCACTGGTGCATCGTAACCTGAAACTGGTCTCCCAGGGGCCGCTCAAAGCACATACTCTTAGAAGATTCACTCTTCTTGTACTTCCGTCGGCTTTGTGCATTTTGTATTCAATCCCGATACAATTTCTGTGTTTCAGGGTCAATGTGAAGGTCCAAGGTTTGCAGTAAACCTGCACTGGTGCATCGGAAGCTAATACTGGTCTCCCAGGAGCCGCTCAAAGCACAAACTCTTAGAAGATTCACTCTTCTTGTACTTAAGTCGGCATAGTGCCTTTTGTATTTAATCCCGATGCAATTTCTGTGATTCATGGTCAATGTGAAGGTCCAAGGGATACAGTAAACCTGCACTGGTGCATCGGAAGCTAATACTGGTCTCCCAGGAGCCGCTCAAAGTACAAACTCTTAGAAGATTCACTCTTCTTGTACTTCAGTCGGCATTGTGCCTTTTGTATTTAATCCTGATGCAATTTATGTGTTTCATGGTCAATGAGAACGTCCAAGGGATACAATAAACCTGCACTCGTGCATCGGAAGCTAATACTGGTCTCCCAGGAGCCGCTCAAAGCACAAACTCTTAGAAGATTCACTCTTCTTGTACTTAAGTCGGCATTGTGCCTTTTGTATTTAATCCCGATACAATTTCTGTGTTTCATGGTCAATGTGAAGGTCCAAGGGATACAGAAAAACCTGCACTGGTGCATCGGAAGCTAATACTGGTCTCCCAGGAGCCGCTCAAAGCACAAACTCTTAGAAGATTCACTCTTCTTGTACTTCAGTCGCCATTGTGCTTTTGTATTCAATCCCGATACAATTTCTGTGTTTCATGGTCAATGTGAAGGTCCAAGGGATACAGTGAAGCTGCACTGGTGCATCGGAATTTAATACTGGTCTCCCAGGAGCCGCTCAAAGCACAAACTCTTAGAAGATTCACTCTTCTTGTACTTTATTCGGCATTGTGACTTTTCTATTTAATCCCGATGCAATTTCTGTGTTTCATGTTCAATGTGAAAGTCCAAGGGATACAGTAAACCTGCACTGGTGCATCGGAAGCTAATACTGGTCGCCCAGGAGCCGCTCAAAGCACAAACTCTTAGAAGATTCACTCTTCTTGTACTTCAGTCGGCATTGTGCGTTTTGTATTCAATCCCGATACAATTTCTGTGTTTCATGGTCAATGTGAAGGTCTAAGGGATACAGTAAACCTGCACTGGTGCATCGGAATCTAATACTTGTCTCCCAGGAGCCGCTCAAAGCACAAACTCTTAGAAGATTCACTCTGCTTGTACTTCTGTCGGTATTGTGCATTTTTTATTTAATCCCGATGCAATTTCTGTGTTTCATGGTCAATGTGAAGGTCCAAGGGATACAGTAAACCTGCACTGGTGCATCGGAATCTAATACTGGTCTCCCAGGAGCCGCTCAAAGCACAAACTCTTAGAAGATTCACTCTTCTTGTACTTCAGTCGGCATTTTGCCTTTTGTATGTAATCCCGATGCAATTTCTGTGTTTCATGGTCAATGTGAAGGTCCAAGGGATACAGTAAACTGCACTGGTGCATCCGAATCTAATACTGGTCTCCCAGGAGCCGTTCAAAGCACAAACTATTAGAAGATTCACTCTTCTTGTACTTCAGTCGGCATTGTGACTTTTCTATTTAATCCCGATGCAATTTCTGTGTTTCATGGTCAATGGGAAGGTCCAAGGGATACAGTAAACCTGCACTGGTGCATCGGAAGCTAATACTGATCTCCCAGGAGCCGCTCAAAGCACAAACTCTTAGAAGATTCACTCTTCTTGTACTTCAGTCGGCATTGTGCGTTTTGTATTCACTCCCGATACAATTTCTGTGTTTCATGGTCAATGTGAAGGTCCAAGGGATACAGTAAACTTGCACTGGTGCATCGGAAGCTAATACTGGTCTCCCAGGAGCCGCTAAAAGCACAAATTCTTAGAAGATTCACTCTTCTTGTATTTCAGTCGGCATTGTGTGTTTTGTATTCAATCCCGATACAATTTCTGTGTTTCATGGTCAATGTGAAGGTCCAAGGGATACGATAAACCTGCACTGGTGCATCGGAAGCTAATACTGGTCTCCTAGGAGCCGCTCAAAGCACAAACTCTTAGAAGATTCCCTCTTCTTGTACTTCAGTCGGCATTGTGCTTTTGTATTCAATCCCGATACAATTTCTGTGTTTCATAGTCAATGTGAAGGTCCAAGGGATACAGTAATCCTGCACTGGTGCATCGGAATCTAATACTGGTCTCCCAGGAGCCGCTCAAAGCACAAACTCTTAGAAGATTCACTCTTCTTGTACTTCAGTCTGCATTGTGCCTTTTGTATTTAATCCCGATGCAATTTCTGTGTTTCATGGTCAATGCGAAGGTCCAAGGGATACAATAAACCTGCACTGGTGCATCGGAAGCTAATACTGGTCTCCCAGGAGCCGCTCAAAGCACAAACTCTTAGGAGATTCACTCTTCTTGTACATCAGTCGGCATTATGCCATTTTTATTTTATCCCGATACAATTTCTGTGTTTCATGGTCAATGTGAAGGTCCAAGGGATACAGCAAACCTGCACTGGTGCATCGCAATCTAACACTGGTCTCCCAGGAGCCGCTCAAACCACAAACTCTTAGAAGATTCACTCTTCTTGTACTTTAGTCGGCATTGTGCCTTTTGTATTTAATCTCGATGCAATTTCTGTGTTTCATGGTCAATGTGAAGGTCCAAGGGATACAGTAAACCTGCACTGGTGCATCGGAATCTAATACTGGTCTCCCAGGAGCCGCTCAAAGCACAAGCTCTTAGAAGATTCACTCTTCTTGTACTTCAGTCGGCATTGTGCCTTTTGTATTTAATCCCGATGCAATTTCTGTGTTTCATGGTCAATGTGAAGGTCCAAGGGATACAATAAACCTGCAGTGGTGCATCGGAAGCTAATACTGGTCTCCCAGGAGCCGCTCAAACCACAAACTCTTAGAAGATTCACTCTTCTTGTACTTCAGTCGGCATTGTGTGTTTTGTATTCAATCCCGATACAATTTGTGTGTTTCATGGTCAATGTGAAGGTCCAAGGGATACAGTAAACCTGCACTGGTGCATCGGAAGCTAATTCTGGTCTCCCAGGAGGCGCTAAAAGAACAGACTCTTAGTAGATTCAGTCTTCTTGTACTTCAGTCGGCATTGTGCATTTTGTATTTAATCCCGATGCAATTTCTGTGTTTCATGGTCAATGTGAAGGTCCAAGGGATACAGTAAACCTGCACTGGTGCATCGGAATCTAATACTGGTCTCCCAGGGGCCGCTCAAAGCACAAACTCTTAGAAGATTCACTCTTCTTGTACTTCAGTCTGCATTGTGCCTTTTGTATTTAATCCCGATGCAATTTCTGTGTTTCACGGTCAATATGAAGGTCCAAGGGATACAATAAACCTGCACTGGTGCATCGGAAGCTAATACTGGTCTCCCAGGAGCCGCTCAAAGCACAAACTCTTAGCAGATTCACTCTTCTTGTACATCAGTCGGCATTGTGCCATTTTTATTTTATCCCGATACAATTTCTGTGTTTCATGGTCAATGTGAAGGTCCAAGGGATACAGCAAACCAGCACTGGTGCATCGGAATCTAATACTGGTCTCCCAGGAGCCGCTCAAAGCACAAACTCTTAGAAGATTCACTCTTCTTGTACTTTAGTCGGCATTGTGCCTTTTTTATTTAATCCCGATGCAATTTCTGCGTTTCATGGTCAATGTGAAGGTCCAAGGGATACAGTAAACCTGTACTGGTGCATCGGAATCTAATACTGGTCTCCCAGGAGCCGCTCAAAGCACAGACTCTTAGAAGATTCACTGTTCTTGTACTTCAGTCGGCATTGTGCCTTTTGTATTTAATCCCGATGCAATTTCTGTGTTTCATGGTCAATGTGAAGGTCCAAGGGATACAATAAACCTGCACTGGTGCATCGGAAGCTAATACTGGTCTCCCAGGAGCCGCTCAAAGCACAAACTCTTAGAAGATTCACTCTTCTTGTACTTCAGTCGGCATTGTGTGTTTTGTATTCAATCCCGATACAATTTCTGTGTTTCATGTTCAATGTGAAGGTCCAAGGGATACAGTAAACCTGCACTGGTTCATAGGAAGCTAATTCTGGTCCCCCAGGAGGCGCTAAAAGCACAAACTCTTAGAAGATTCACTCTTCTTGTACTTCAGTCGGCATTGTGACTTTTCTATTTAATCCCGATGCAATTTCTGTGTTTCATGGTCAATGAGAACGTCCAAGGGATACAGTAAACCTGCACTGGTGCATCAGAAGCTAATACTGGTCTCCCAGGAGCCGCTCAAAGCACAAACTCTTAGAAGATTCACTCTTCTTGTACTTCAGTCGGCATTGTGCGTTTTGTATTCAATCCCGATACAATTTCTGTGTTTCATGGTCAATGTGAAGGTCCAAGGGATACAGTAAACTTGCACTGGTGCATCGGAAGCTAATACTGGTCTCCCAGGAGCCGCTCAAAGCACAAACTCTTAGAAGATTCACTCTTCTTGTACTTAAGTCGGCATTGTGCATTTTGTATTTAATCCCGATGCAATTTCTGTGTTTCATGGTCAATGTGAAGGTACAAGGGATACAATAAATCTGCACTGGTGCATCGGAAGCTAATACTGGTCTCCCAGGAGCCGCTCAAAGCACAAACTCTTAGAAGATTCACTCTTCTTGTACTTCAGTCGGCATTGTGCCGTTTGTATTTAATCCCGATGCAATTTCTGTGTTTCATGGTCAATGTGAAGGTCCAAGGGATACAATAAACCTGCACTGGTGCATCGGAAGCTAATACTGGTCTCCCAGGTGCCGCTAAAAACACAAACTCTTGTAAGATTCACTCTTCTTGTACTTCAGTCGGTATTGTGCATTTTGTATTTAATCCCGATGCAATTTCTGTGTTTCATGGTCAATGTGAAGGTCCAAGGGATACCATAAACCTGCACTGGTGCATCGTAACCTGAAACTGGTCTCCCAGGGGCCGCTCAAAGCACATACTCTTAGAAGATTCACTCTTCTTGTACTTCCGTCGGCTTTGTGCATTTTGTATTCAATCCCGATACAATTTCTGTGTTTCAGGGTCAATGTGAAGGTCCAAGGTTTGCAGTAAACCTGCACTGGTGCATCGGAAGCTAATACTGGTCTCCCAGGAGCCGCTCAAAGCACAAACTCTTAGAAGATTCACTCTTCTTGTACTTAAGTCGGCATAGTGCCTTTTGTATTTAATCCCGATGCAATTTCTGTGATTCATGGTCAATGTGAAGGTCCAAGGGATACAGTAAACCTGCACTGGTGCATCGGAAGCTAATACTGGTCTCCCAGGAGCCGCTCAAAGTACAAACTCTTAGAAGATTCACTCTTCTTGTACTTCAGTCGGCATTGTGCCTTTTGTATTTAATCCTGATGCAATTTATGTGTTTCATGGTCAATGAGAACGTCCAAGGGATACAATAAACCTGCACTCGTGCATCGGAAGCTAATACTGGTCTCCCAGGAGCCGCTCAAAGCACAAACTCTTAGAAGATTCACTCTTCTTGTACTTAAGTCGGCATTGTGCCTTTTGTATTTAATCCCGATACAATTTCTGTGTTTCATGGTCAATGTGAAGGTCCAAGGGATACAGAAAAACCTGCACTGGTGCATCGGAAGCTAATACTGGTCTCCCAGGAGCCGCTCAAAGCACAAACTCTTAGAAGATTCACTCTTCTTGTACTTCAGTCGCCATTGTGCTTTTGTATTCAATCCCGATACAATTTCTGTGTTTCATGGTCAATGTGAAGGTCCAAGGGATACAGTGAAGCTGCACTGGTGCATCGGAATTTAATACTGGTCTCCCAGGAGCCGCTCAAAGCACAAACTCTTAGAAGATTCACTCTTCTTGTACTTTATTCGGCATTGTGACTTTTCTATTTAATCCCGATGCAATTTCTGTGTTTCATGTTCAATGTGAAAGTCCAAGGGATACAGTAAACCTGCACTGGTGCATCGGAAGCTAATACTGGTCGCCCAGGAGCCGCTCAAAGCACAAACTCTTAGAAGATTCACTCTTCTTGTACTTCAGTCGGCATTGTGCGTTTTGTATTCAATCCCGATACAATTTCTGTGTTTCATGGTCAATGTGAAGGTCCAAGGGATACAGTAAACTTGCACTGGTGCATCGGAAGCTAATACTGGTCTCCCAGGAGCCGCTCAAAGCACATACTCTTAGAAGATTTACTCTTCTTGTACTTCAGTCGGCATTGTGCTTTTGTATTTAATCCCGATGCAATTTCTGTGTTTCATGGTCAATGTGAAGGTCCAAGGGATACAATAAACCTGCACGGCTGCATCGGAAGCTAATACTGGTCACCCCAGGAGCCGCTCAAAGCACAAACTCTTAGAAGATTCACTCTTCTTGTACTTCAGTCGGCATTGTGCCTTTTGTATTGAATCCCGATACAATTTCTGTGTTTCAAGGTCAATGTGAAGGTCCAAGTGTTACACTAAACCTGCACTGGTGCATCGGAAGCTAATACTGGTCTCCCAGGTGCCGCTCAAAGCACAAACTCTTAGAAGATTCACTCTTCTTGTACTTCAGTCGGCATTGTGCCTTTTGTATTTAATCCCGATGCAATTTCTGTGTTTCATGGTCAATGTGAAGGTCCAAGGGATACAATAAACCTGCTCATGTGCATCGGAAGCTAATACTGGTCTCCCAGGTGCCGCTCAAAGCACAAACTCTTAGAAGATTCACTCTTCTTGTACTTCAGTCGGTATTGTGCCTTTTGTATTAAATCCCGATGCAATTTCTGTGTTTCATGGTCAATGTGAAGGTCCAAGGGTTGCAGTAAACCTGCACTGGTGCATCGGAAGCTAATACTGGTCTCCCAGGAGCCGCTCAAAGCACAAACTCTTAGAAGATTCACTCTTCTTGTACTTCAGTCGGTATTGTGCGTTTTGTATTCAATCCCGATAAAATTTCTGTGTTTCATGGTCTATGTGAAGGTCCAAGGGATACAGTAAACTTGCACTGGTGCATCGGAAGCTAATACTGGTCTCCCAGGAGCCGCTCAAAGCACAAACTCTTAGAAGATTCACTCTTCTTGTACTTCAGTCGGCATTGTGCCTTTTGTATTTAATCCCGATGCAATTTCTGTGTTTCATGGTCAATGTGAAGGTCCAAGGGAAACAATAAACCTGCACTGGTACATGGGAAGCTAATACTGGTCTCCCAGGTGCCGCTCAAAGCACAAACTCTTAGAAGATTCACTCTTCTTGTACTTAAGTCGGCATTGTGCTTTTTGTATTTAATCCCGATGCTATTTCTGTGTTTCATGGTCAATGTGAAGGTCTAAGGGATACAGTAAACCTGCACTGGTGCATCGGAATCTAATACTGGTCTCCCAGGAGCTGCTCAAAGCACAAACTCTTAGAATATTCACTCTTCTTGTACTTCTGTTGGCATTGTGCATTTTGTATTTAATCCCGATGCAATTTCTGTGTTTCATGGTCAATGTGAAGGTCCAAGGGATACGATAAACCTGCACTGGTGCATCGGAAGCTAATACTGGTCTCCCAGGAGCCGCTCAAAGCACTAACTCTTAGCAGATTCACTCTTCTTGTACATCAGTCGGCATTGTGCCTTTTTTATTTAATCCCGATACAATTTCTGTGTTTCATGGTCAATGTGAAGGTCCAAGGGATACAATAAATCTGCACTGGTGCATCGGAAGCTAATACTGGTCTCCCAGGAGCCGCTCAAAGCACAAACTCTTAGAAGATTCACTCTTCTTGTACTTCAGTCGGCATTGTGCCTTTTGTATTTAATCCCGATGCAATATCTGTGTTTCATGGTCAATGTGAAGGTCCAAGGGATACAATAAACCTGCACTGGTGCATCGGAAGCTAATACTGGTCTCCCAGGAGCCGCTCAAAGCACAAACTCTTAGAAGATTCACTCTTCTAGTACTTCAGTCGGCATTGTGCCTATTGTATTGAATCCCGATACAATTTCTGTGTTTCATGGCGAATGTGAAGGTCCAAGGGTTGCACTAAACCTGCACTGGTGCATCGGAAGCTAATACTGGTCTCCCAAGTGCCGCTCAAAGCACAAACTCTTAGAAGATTCACTCTTCTTGTACTTCAGTCGGCATTGTGCCTTTTGTATTTAATCCCGATGCAATTTCTGTGTTTCATGGTCAATGTGAAGCTCCAAGGGATACAATAAACCTGCACTGGTGCATCGGAAGCTAATACTGGTCTCCCAGGTGCCGCTCAAAACACAAACTCTTAGAAGATTCACTCTTCTTGTACTTCAGTCGGTATTGTGCATTTTGTATTTAATCCCGATGCAATTTCTGTGTTTCATGGTCAATGTGAAGGTCCAAGGGATACCATAAACCTGCACTGGTGCATCGTAACCTAAAACTGGTGTCCCAGGGGCCGCTCAAAGCACATACTTTTAGAAGATTCACTCTTCTTGTACTTCCGTCGGCTTTGTGCATTTTGTATTCAATCCCGATACAATTTCTGTGTTTCATGGTCAATGTGAAGGTCAAAGGTTTGCAGTAAACCTGCACTGGTGCATCGGAAGCTAATACTGGTCTCCCAGGAGCCGCTCAAAGCACAAACTCTTAGAAGATTCACTCTTCTTGTACTTCAGTCGGCATTGTGCCTTTTGTATTTAATCCCGATGCAATTTCTGTGTTTCATGGTCAATGTGAAGCTCCAAGGGATACAATAAACCTGCACTGGTGCATCGGAAGCTAATACTGGTCTCCCAGGTGCCGCTCAAAACACAAACTCTTAGAAGATTCACTCTTCTTGTACTTCAGTCGGTATTGTGCATTTTGTATTTAATCCCGATGCAATTTCTGTGTTTCATGGTCAATGTGAAGGTCCAAGGGATACCATAAACCTGCACTGGTGCATCGTAACCTAAAACTGGTGTCCCAGGGGCCGCTCAAAGCACATACTTTTAGAAGATTCACTCTTCTTGTACTTCCGTCGGCTTTGTGCATTTTGTATTCAATCCCGATACAATTTCTGTGTTTCATGGTCAATGTGAAGGTCAAAGGTTTGCAGTAAACCTGCACTGGTGCATCGGAAACTAATACTGGTCTCCCAGGAGCCGCTCAAAGCACAAACTCTTAGAAGATTCACTCTTCTTGTTCTTAAGTCGGCATTGTGCCTTTTGTATTTAATCCCAGTACAATTTCTGTGTTTCATGGTCAATGTGAAGGTCCAAGGGATACAGAAAAACCTGCATTGGTGCATCGGAAGCTAATACTGGTCTCCCAGGAGCCGCTCAAAGCACAAACTCTTAGAAGAATCACTCTTCTTGTACTTCAGTCGCCATTGTGCTTTTGTATTCAATCCCGATACAATTTCTGTGTTTCATGGTCAATGTGAAGGTCCAAGGGATACAGTGAAGCTGCACTGGTGCATCGGAATTTAATACTGGTCTCCCAGGAGCCGCTCAAAGCCCAAACTCTTAGAAGATTCACTCTTCTTGTACTTCAGTCGGTATTGTGACTTTTCTATTTAATCCCGATGCAATTTCTGTGTTTCATGTTCAATGTGAAGGTCAAGGTATACAGTAAACCTGCACTGGTGCATCGGAAGCTAATACTGGTCGCCCAGGAGCCGCTAAAAGCACAAACTCTTAGAAGATTCACTCTTCTTGTACTTCAGTCGGCATTGTGCGTTTTGTATTTAATCCCGATGCAATTTCTGTGTTTCATGGTCAATGTGATAGTCCAAGGGATACAATAAATCTGCACTGGTGCATCGGAAGCTAATACTGGTCTCCCAGGAGCCGCTCAAAACAAATACTCTTAGAAGATTCACTCTTCTTGTACTTCAGTCGGCATTGTGCTTTTGTATTTAATCCCGATGCAATTTCTGTGTTTCATGGTCAATGTGAAGGTCCAAGGGATACAATAAACCTGCACGGGTGCATCGGAAGCTAATACTGGTCACCCCAGGAGCCGCTCAAAGCACAAACTCTTAGAAGATTCACTCTTCTTGTACTTCAGTCGGCATTGTGCCTTTTGTATTGAATCCCGATACAATTTCTGTGTTTCAAGGTCAATGTGAAGGTCCAAGTGTTACACTAAACCTGCACTGGTGCATCGGAAGCTAATACTGGTCTCCCAGGTGCCGCTCAAAGCACAAACTCTTACAAGATTCACTCTTCTTGTACTTCAGTCGGCATTGTGCCTTTTGTATTTAATCCCGATGCAATTTCTGTGTTTCATGGTCAATGTGAAGGTCCAAGGGATACAATAAACCTGCACATGTGCATCGGAAGCTAATACTGGTCTCCCAGGTGCCGCTCAAAGCACAAACTCTTAGAAGATTCACTCTTCTTGAACTTCAGTCGGTATTGTGAATTTTGTATTTAATCCCGATGCAATTTCTTTGTTTCATGGTCAATGTGAAGGTCCAAGGGTTGCAGTAAACCTGCACTGGTGCATCGGAAGCTAATACTGGTCTCCCAGGAGCCGCTCAAAGCACAAACTCTTAGAAGATTCACTCTTCTTGTACTTCAGTCGGTATTGTGCGTATTGTATTCAATCCCGATACAATTTCTGTGTTTCATGGTCTATGTGAAGGTCCAAGGGATACAGTAAACTTGCACTGGTGCATCGGAAGCTAATACTGGTCTCCCAGGAGCCGCTCAAAGCACAAACTCTTAGAAGATTCACTCTTCTTGTACTTAAGTCGGCATTGTGCTTTTTGTATTTAATCCCGATGCAATTTCTGTGTTTCATGGTCAATGTGAAGGTCCAAGGGATACAATGAACCTGCACTGGTGCATCGGAAGCTAATACTGGTCTCCCAGGTGCCGCTCAAAACACAAACTCTTATAAGATTCACTCTTCTTGTACTTCAGTCGGTATTGTGCATTTTGTATTTAATCCCGATGCAATTTCTGTGTTTCATGGTCAATGTGAAGGTCCAAGGGATACCATAAACCTGCACTGGTGCATCGTAACCTGAAACTGGTCTCCCAGGGGCCGCTCAAAGCACATACTCTTAGAAGATTCACTCTTCTTGTACTTCCGTCGGCTTTGTGCATTTTGTATTCAATCCCGATACAATTTCTGTGTTTCATGGTCAATGTGAAGGTCCAAGGTTTGCAGTAAACCTGCACTGGTGCATCGGAAGCTAATACTGGTCTCCCAGGAGCCGCTCAAAGCACAAACTCTTAGAAGATTCACTCTTCTTGTACTTCAGTCGGCATTGTGCCTTTTGTATTTAATCCCGATGCAATTTCTATGTTTCATGTATAAAATAATTAAAATGAAATAAAATATTAAATATATAATATTATTTAAAAATATTAATGTATGATGTTGATTGGTTGTAAATGATCTTATCTGGTGCGTGGACGTTTAATTATTCGAAATCAGACGCTTGACAATGGCTATTTGGTAAAGGCAATGTTACTCGTAGTTGACCGTGAAATAAACTGAAATAATCGGACTTCGTAATTAATTCGTTTCCAAAGACTGCTGCGGTAGGTGCGGACTCATAATCTAAATTCAATATTACAATGATTTGCCAGCCATGCCAATACGTCGTACAGAGGTGATTGTCTACTAAACATAAAAAAGTTACAGAGTTAGTTAAATCAGATATATTCAATGAAATAGCCTACAGTTTATAATCCTACTTACTTTTACAAATATAAATTCTTTTCAGAATCGAGTGCCTAGTGTAGTTGCAACTCGCAGTGTTCATCTATAACATGAAAATATGGCGGTGTGCCAGACAATAAGAAAAATACGTGCTTCTCGCACCACTTCTACCTCAGCTCTCTCGTCTTAATCAGACATATGAGTGTCGTAATTATTCTTTTGTCTTATCAGCGACACAGCGCTGCAGTTGTGTGCCATAGGCTTTATTTATCAGTCACTGATTATATATTTAATTAATATCTCGCGTTTCCGCGGAAACCCACGCTCGGCATGCAAATGTGCCTTTATATTGCCCCCTGAATTGCGAGGCGAAAGGACACACCTGCAGGCGAGCAATTCACCTAAAGGCACAAGAAAATCTATATCTACAACTATTTACATGACTTACATTATACACATTATGTACAAAATTTGAATGACGCGCGTGCGCCGTAAAAGTTCTTATGTTGGCAAATAGAGTGCGCGCATGCGCTGAAGCGTCTGTGTGACTCCGGCATTGCCGTTATATCGTACAGTTAGATCACGCGGCACAGTATTGCAGTTTATATTGTTCGTGTGTGCGCGTATCTTAGTCGTTGCACAAGGAAAATATTCAACCAAGATTACATATGAAGACTACATTCTATGACAGGTAACTTAGTTTTAAATTTACAATATTTGTTATAACACAATACAACTTAGATTGTTGAATGTTTCTTAGTTACATAGTATTGTTTTGAAATACTACAAAGAAAATTGTCCGTATGTTTCAGGTGCGTTGACCTATACACATCGTGTCGTTATTTCAGTTCACAGTCATCAGCTGCACAATCATTTTTTACAGGTTGGTGTTGTCGTGGTAAAGTTTTTTTTTTTTTTTTTTTTTTTTTTTTTTTTTTTGATCACAGTAACATCGTTGTATAACAACGTGATTAATACATAAGCGTGTCCATTTCCCATTTCCATAATAGTCGTTGTGATGCAGTTCGTTGTGACAAAAAAGCATTGTTTATTACAGATCTGACGTGACCCGTTAGTAATTGGTCCACGTGCAGTTCGTTTTTTACATTCCGTGGAAGCTTGGTTGCAGAACCTCAGACGGCACGTAGCTGACGTCGATCCTTGGATAGTCCAGGTAAGAGTGTCCGTCACATTTCGAGAACATTTCATTCCCTGAAGTTCCAACCAAAATTCTTCCACCCGTCGTGTTGTTTTCTGGACAGGCACTTTGTGTCCATTTAATCCCGTTAATATCTTGAAGTTAGGTACTGTAGTAATGTCACTAGACGATGCACTCACCTAAATGTTCGTAGTTATTAATCAAAGAAATCGTTCATCGCGTTTACATAGGTACGCTGCATAATGAATGTCATTAACAGTTTCTTTCACATAGGTTTCTGCGTAGTTGCAGAGTTAGTAATGTTCATTAATGTCCGTGAACAATGGTTCACTATGCAATGTCTTTTTGGCACTCGTTTTGTTCAAAAAAAAATTTTTTTTTTACATAGTAACAGTTACATTATACATCATTGCAAGAACAGCAGCCACAATGTTTACACTAGTGGCATGCAAAACATGCAGGCTTGCCAACTCAATTCTGGCGCGCCCACAGTTGGAAACGCGGTACCGCAAAAACAGCAAACTCACATGCCGACGCAATACGGAAACCAAAATCAACACGCGTATTCCAATACAAACAACAGTTACAACAGTAATAACACTTCATGCGGCAATCCATACAAAAGGCACCGCGGTAATAACTACAACGGTGACAAAGCATACATTGGCAACAACAAAAACACAAACAGAAATAGAAATAATAATAACTACGAGCCAAGACAGCGTCAAGGCTGGACTCGTAACGATCAGTACTTTCATTCAAACACTGCTTTACCACAGCAGTCACCAGGACAAAATTGGAGCATACCTTACGACCAACAGGTAAGTTATAATGCGCAACAGCAACAACAACCGCAAAAGTTTGGAGATCACAATAGGCAATATCCGAATGTGAATATAATAGAAATGACACCTGATACACAACCTCAATCTGTGTCAGTACCTAGTACAAATGCTAATCCGACAAACTAGAAACAGTCACTTCTATGCCCCAGGTCGTGGCTGAAAGAAGAGTTCTTCTGCCTTCTACTGCGTCACTGGAACCGCTGAAATGAAAATTTCTATACTACTTACTATCTGTGTTGTAGCAACAGAGTTTTTCCGAGTTGCTTAGCAATGTTTTGATGGATATGACTTTGACATTATTCAGCATGAAATGCTCTAAGATCTCGGTGTGCGTATAGCCCAATAATCTTGTTAGTTCTACGGTGTTGTAACAAATACGCGCCAGGACGCGGTATGTTAACAATTATATAAGGTCCTTCATATAGCAGACGCCACTTAGCGTTGCGTCGTTTGAGTGCTACAGATTTGTAATGCGTACGAAGTAGTACAAGCATTTCTACCTCGTATTTTTGTTTTCTTTTTATTATGTTTCTGTGATGTTTGTTTCGTATCTGTGCGTGATGTGTCAACGTAGTCAAAACTTCTTTTATTTTCTGTTCAGGTGTGATTTCCTTGTCTGACAACCTAGGTAATGGTTCTATCCACTGATCGTTCTGTTTGCAATTGAACATGATCTCGTTAGGTGTGTAAATTGTATCGTAAATATTTAAGTTATTGTGTACGTCTTCGAAAAGACTTAGGTAGGACACCCAATTAGTATGTTTTGATGAAATATAGGTCCTCATGAATCGGTTTAATTCACGGAAAAGTCTCTCAGTCGCGCTGATCTTCAAGTAACATGTCAACCGAATCTAAAGCTGTTAAGAAATAATCTGAATCGTCATCCGGGATATGTAGGAGTTTTTCTTTAATGTTGAAAGGCAATTTGGCCTTCAACGCACGGAGTATATCGCGTGTTGCGACTGGTTCATCTAAAAAGTGTCCCATGTTCAAGTATTTTTCAAAGTATCTGCGTAAGTTGCCATTTTTACTGTTAAATGTTTCAGGTTCTAGAATTTGTCTTCTGAGTCGCTCCTGGACGGATTGCGACCAGAATTTGTTTAGAAAAGCACGCTCAAACTCACTGTACGTGGTACTTACGTCAGCTTGACTGTATGCCCAGACAGCTGCATCGCCTTGGATGTAACCGACAATATATGAAATCTTTTTCCGGTCACTCCAAGTGCGTGGAAATGCGTTACTAAAAGATTTAAGAAAAATCACCGGATGAATGGTTCGTTTTTCTGGGATAAAAATCTGAAATTGCCTGTGTTTCATTAAGCTTTCTTCTTCCTTCGCATTGTGATATGGATTTATTCCACCGTAATTACTGCTATGTTCTGCTGGCGAGTAATTACGATAATGTTGCTGTGGTTTACCATGATAATAGCTCGTGTTTGTGTTTGCACATCGTGGTATGTGTTGTAGTCGTGGTGTGTTTTGCACTCGTGTGTTTGTCGTGTGCGGTATGTGTGTATCATACTCGAATGTATATTGGTTCCTGAACTGTGCATTTTGACTGATATTTTCGTTACATTCAGTCTGTGGTTGATCGGTGAATTGTCTGATGGGTGCAGTGACGGATTGTACTGCATCACTGATCAGCTGTTTGTTATTAGTAATGTATTCCGCTACGGAGTCGTGCACAATTGTTGGTAAATTTTCACGTAGGCATCTATGAAAATGTTTGTCTTTGTTCACTACCCAA
The DNA here is from genome assembly GCF_023898315.1 of Schistocerca nitens. NCBI lineage: Eukaryota > Metazoa > Arthropoda > Insecta > Orthoptera > Acrididae > Schistocerca > Schistocerca nitens. Next base: position 35,453,420 of record NC_064624.1, on the reverse strand, counting down.
TCATGAAATTCTTTATTAATGTTTTGAAAATGAGCTGTGGCATCAGATTGTAAGATGTCAGTCAGGTGTTGTTCAACATTGTCAAATTTATTCTGTACGTCAGTAATTCGTTTTTCAAGGTTGTCGTGTACTGAGGGATATGTTTGAACTTGTTCAGTAAGAACTTCACACGTGACATTAAGATTTTTTACTTGTGTCTGTAAAAGTGCTACGTCAGTTGTAGTCTTTTCTTGTGTCGTATTAAGCTGGGAAAATTTAGTACTGAGTTCAGTCATCTGTTTGGTCAGTGTGGCGTCTATAAGTTCCACACGTTTACATAAAGTGTCATTACTTGTCTTGAGTGCTATGAGGTCAGATTTAATTTCGTCATTTTGTGCCTGTAAGGTTGCCATGTTTTCGGCGTTCTGTTTCATTAGCATTTGTAACATGTCGGCAATGTTTACTGTTTGCAAGGTCTGTGCCCCCGCCGCGTCATTAGACGTGACGTCATGCATTAACATGGGCTCTGACTGAGACTTTGAAATTTTTGTGGTGGACGGCCTATTGTCGAAATTTCCGTCAACACTTCCGTCAATATTTAATGAATGGTCACTACCGGTTGCTGTCGTAAAGTCATTTTCTAACATTTGTCTCTCGTCCGAGTCGGATTGCGTCTGAATAGTTCGTCTTTGCTGTTCCATTTTTGCGTATTGATTTCTAGATATTACCATGCCACACGTGATATATGTTTCAAGAAAATATTTGACACTGATTCTAAAATAAAATGCAGATGAGCATGAATCGCTCGTAGCAACAATGGCTGTCTGTTAATTTAAAAATATAAAATGAATTTGAAATTATTGGTAATGGCTGCTGGCCATGTTAGATCATATCGTACAGAAGTCGGCCATATTGTACACTCGTGTATTGGTATTGTTGCATACGTTATTGTTTAGGGAAAAGTACTGAGAATGACATTTATGACTGAAAACTGTTATGCGCGAAAGAAACACTACAGAATTTACTGAAAAGCTAATACACTGAATTTATACGTCTGGTCAAGCCTGCTAATGCAAAGATGCTGCGTCTTACCTTATTTTGCTGGAAGCTTCATTGCGTCTTCCGGCAAAACTTTATAATTGGCAAATATCTTCAGATTTTTGTTATCTCTCATACATTCACGTCCAGGTCCAGAAAGTTGATTTTTGACATGAAACAAAAAGAACAATGTAACAATTGACAAAATAACAAGTCCGACACGCAGTCGCCAATATAAAATAATTAAAATGAAATAAAATATTAAATATATAATATTATTTAAAAATATTAATGTATGATGTTGATTGGTTGTAAATGATCTTATCTGGTGCGTGGACGTTTAATTATTCGAAATCAGACGCTTGACAATGGCTATTTGGTAAAGGCAATGTTACTCGTAGTTGACCGTGAAATAAACTGAAATAATCGGACTTCGTAATTAATTCGTTTCCAAAGACTGCTGCGGTAGGTGCGGACTCATAATCTAAATTCAATATTACAATGATTTGCCAGCCATGCCAATACGTCGTACAGAGGTGATTGTCTACTAAACATAAAAAAGTTACAGAGTTAGTTAAATCAGATATATTCAATGAAATAGCCTACAGTTTATAATCCTACTTACTTTTACAAATATAAATTCTTTTCAGAATCGAGTGCCTAGTGTAGTTGCAACTCGCAGTGTTCATCTATAACATGAAAATATGGCGGTGTGCCAGACAATAAGAAAAATACGTGCTTCTCGCACCACTTCTACCTCAGCTCTCTCGTCTTAATCAGACATATGAGTGTCGTAATTATTCTTTTGTCTTATCAGCGACACAGCGCTGCAGTTGTGTGCCATAGGCTTTATTTATCAGTCACTGATTATATATTTAATTAATATCTCGCGTTTCCGCGGAAACCCACGCTCGGCATGCAAATGTGCCTTTATACATGGTCAATGTGAAGGTCCAAGGGATACAATAAACCTGCAATGGTGCATCGGAATCTAATAATGGTCTCCGAGGAGCCGCTCAAAGCACAAACTCTTAGAAGATTCACTCTTCTTGTACTTAAGTCGGCATAGTGCCTTTTGTATTTAATCCCGATGCAATTTCTGTGATTCATGGTCAATGTGAAGGTCCAAGGGATACAGTAAACCTGCACTGGTGCATCGGAAGCTAATACTGGTCTCCCAGGAGCCGCTCAAAGTACAAACTCTTAGAAGATTCACTCTTCTTGTACTTCAGTCGGCATTGTGCCTTTTGTATTTAAACCTGATGCAATTTATGTGTTTCATGGTCAATGAGAACGTCCAAGGGATACAATAAACCTGCACTCGTGCATCGGAAGCTAATACTGGTCTCCCAGGAGCCGCTCAAAGCACAAACTCTTAGAAGATTCACTCTTCTTGTACTTAAGTCGGCATTGTGCCTTTTGTATTTAATCCCGATACAATTTCTGTGTTTCATGGTCAATGTGAAGGTCCAAGGGATACAGAAAAACCTGCACTGGTGCATCGGAAGCTAATACTGGTCTCCCAGGAGCCGCTCAAAGCACAAACTCTTAGAAGATTCACTCTTATTGTACTTCAGTCGCCATTGTGCTTTTGTATTCAATCCCGATACAATTTCTGTGTTTCATGGTCAATGTGAAGGTCCAAGGGATACAGTGAAGCTGCACTGGTGCATCGGAATTTAATACTGGTCTCCCAGGAGCCGCTCAAAGCACAAACTCTTAGAAGATTCACTCTTCTTGTACTTTATTCGGCATTGTGACTTTTCTATTTAATCCCGATGCAATTTCTGTGTTTCATGTTCAATGTGAAAGTCCAAGGGATACAGTAAACCTGCACTGGTGCATCGGAAGCTAATACTGGTCGCCCAGGAGCCGCTCAAAGCACAAACTCTTAGAAGATTCACTCTTCTTGTACTTCAGTCGGCATTGTGCGTTTTGTATTCAATCCCGATACAATTTCTGTGTTTCATGGTCAATGTGAAGGTCCAAGGGATACAGTAAACTTGCACTGGTGCATCGGAAGCTAATACTGGTCTCCCAGGAGCCGCTCAAAGCACATACTCTTAGAAGATTTACTCTTCTTGTACTTCAGTCGGCATTGTGGTTTTGTATTTAATCCCGATGCAATTTCTGTGTTTCATGGTCAATGTGAAGGTCCAAGGGATACAATAAACCTGCACGGGTGCATCGGAAGCTAATACTGGTCACCCCAGGAGCCGCTCAAAGCACAAACTCTTAGAAGATTCACTCTTCTTGTACTTCAGTCGGCATTGTGCCTTTTGTATTGAATCCCGATACAATTTCTGTGTTTCAAGGTCAATGTGAAGGTCCAAGTGTTACACTAAACCTGCACTGGTGCATCGGAAGCTAATACTGGTCTCCCAGGTGCCGCTCAAAGCACAAACTCTTAGAAGATTCACTCTTCTTGTACTTCAGTCGGCATTGTGCCTTTTGTATTTAATCCCGATGCAATTTCTGTGTTTCATGGTCAATGTGAAGGTCCAAGGGATACAATAAACCTGCTCATGTGCATCGGAAGCTAATACTGGTCTCCCAGGTGCCGCTCAAAGCACAAACTCTTAGAAGATTCACTCTTCTTGTACTTCAGTCGGTATTGTGCCTTTTGTATTTAATCCCGATGCAATTTCTGTGTTTCATGGTCAATGTGAAGGTCCAAGGGTTGCAGTAAACCTGCACTGGTGCATCGGAAGCTAATACTGGTCTCCCAGGAGCCGCTCAAAGCACAAACTCTTAGAAGATTCACTCTTCTTGTACTTCAGTCGGTATTGTGCGTTTTGTATTCAATCCCGATACAATTTCTGTGTTTCATGGTCTATGTGAAGGTCCAAGGGATACAGTAAACTTGCACTGGTGCATCGGAAGCTAATACTGGTCTCCCAGGAGCCGCTCAAAGCACAAACTCTTAGAAGATTCACTCTTCTTGTACTTCAGTCTGCATTGTGCCTTTTGTATTTAATCCCGATGCAATTTCTGTGTTTCATGGTCAATGTGAAGGTCCAAGGGAAACAATAAACCTGCACTGGTACATGGGAAGCTAATACTGGTCTCCCAGGTGCCGCTCAAAGCACAAACTCTTAGAAGATTCACTCTTCTTGTACTTAAGTCGGCATTGTGCTTTTTGTATTTAATCCCGATGCTATTTCTGTGTTTCATGGTCAATGTGAAGGTCTAAGGGATACAGTAAACCTGCACTGGTGCATCGGAATCTAATACTGGTCTCCCAGGAGCCGCTCAAAGCACAAACTCTTAGAATATTCACTCTTCTTGTACTTCTGTTGGCATTGTGCATTTTGTATTTAATCCCGATGCAATTTCTGTGTTTCATGGTCAATGTGAAGGTCCAAGGGATACGATAAACCTGCACTGGTGCATCGGAAGCTAATACTGGTCTCCCAGGAGCCGCTCAAAGCACTAACTCTTAGCAGATTCACTCTTCTTGTACATCAGTCGGCATTGTGCCTTTTTTATTTAATCCCGATACAATTTCTGTGTTTCATGGTCAATGTGAAGGTACAAGGGATACAATAAATCTGCACTGGTGCATCGGAAGCTAATACTGGTCTCCCAGGAGCCGCTCAAAGCACAAACTCTTAGAAGATTCACTCTTCTTGTACTTCAGTCGGCATTGTGCCTTTTGTATTTAATCCCGATGCAATATCTGTGTTTCATGGTCAATGTGAAGGTCCAAGGGATACAATAAACCTGCACTGGTGCATCGGAAGCTAATACTGGTCTCCCAGGAGCCGCTCAAAGCACAAACTCTTAGAAGATTCACTCTTCTTGTACTTCAGTCGGCATTGTGCCTATTGTATTGAATCCCGATACAATTTCTGTGTTTCATGGCGAATGTGAAGGTCCAAGGGTTGCACTAAACCTGCACTGGTGCATCGGAAGCTAATACTGGTCTCCCAAGTGCCGCTCAAAGCACAAACTCTTAGATGATTCACTCTTCTTGTACTTCAGTCGGCATTGTGCCTTTTGTATTTAATCCCGATGCAATTTCTGTGTTTCATGGTCAATGTGAAGCTCCAAGGGATACAATAAACCTGCACTGGTGCATCGGAAGCTAATACTGGTCTCCCAGGTGCCGCTCAAAACACAAACTCTTAGAAGATTCACTCTTCTTGTACTTCAGTCGGTATTGTGCATTTTGTATTTAATCCCGATGCAATTTCTGTGTTTCATGGTCAATGTGAAGGTCCAAGGGATACCATAAACCTGCACTGGTGCATCGTAACCTAAAACTGGTCTCCCAGGGGCCGCTCAAAGCACATACTCTTAGAAGATTCACTCTTCTTGTACTTCCGTCGGCTTTGTGCATTTTGTATTCAATCCCGATACAATTTCTGTGTTTCATGGTCAATGTGAAGGTCAAAGGTTTGCAGTAAACCTGCACTGGTGCATCGGAAGCTAATACTGGTCTCCCAGGAGCCGCTCAAAGCACAAACTCTTAGAAGATTCACTCTTCTTGTTCTTAAGTCGGCATTGTGCCTTTTGTATTTAATCCCAGTACAATTTCTGTGTTTCATGGTCAATGTGAAGGTCCAAGGGATACAGAAAAACCTGCATTGGTGCATCGGAAGCTAATACTGGTCTCCCAGGTGCCGCTCAAAGCAAAATCTCTTAGAAGATTCACTCTTCTTGTACTTCAGTCGCCATTGTGCTTTTGTATTCAATCCCGATACAATTTCTGTGTTTCATGGTCAATGTGAAGGTCCAAGGGATACAGTGAAGCTGCACTGGTGCATCGGAATTTAATACTGGTCTCCCAGGAGCCGCTCAAAGCACAAACTCTTAGAAGATTCACTCTTCTTGTACTTCAGTCGGTATTGTGACTTTTCTATTTAATCCCGATGCAATTTCTGTGTTTCATGTTCAATGTGAAGGTCCAAGGGATACAGTAAACCTGCACTGGTGCATCGGAAGCTAATACTGGTCGCCCAGGAGCCGCTAAAAGCACAAACTCTTAGAAGATTCACTCTTCTTGTACTTCAGTCGGCATTGTGCGTTTTGTATTTAATCCCGATGCAATTTCTGTGTTTCATGGTCAATGTGAAAGTCCAAGAGATACAATAAATCTGCACTGGTGCATCGGAAGCTAATACTGGTCTCCCAGGAGCCGCTCAAAGCAAATACTCTTAGAAGATTCACTCTTCTTGTACTTCAGTCGGCATTGTGCTTTTGTATTTAATCCCGATGCAATTTCTGTGTTTCATGGTCAATGTGAAGGTCCAAGGGATACAATAAACCTGCACGGGTGCATCGGAAGCTAATACTGGTCACCCCAGGAGCCGCTCAAAGCACAAACTCTTAGAAGATTCACTCTTCTTGTACTTCAGTCGGCATTGTTCCTTTTGTATTGAATCCCGATACAATTTCTGTGTTTCAAGGTCAATGTGAAGGTCCAAGTGTTACACTAAACCTGCACTGGTGCATCGGAAGCTAATACTGGTCTCCCAGGTGCCGCTCAAAGCACAAACTCTTACAAGATTCACTCTTCTTGTACTTAAGTCGGCATTGTGCCTTTTGTATTTAATCCCGATGCAATTTCTGTGTTTCATGGTCAATGTGAAGGTCCAAGGGATACAATAAACCTGCACATGTGCATCGGAAGCTAATACTGGTCTCCCAGGTGCCGCTCAAAGCACAAACTCTTAGAAGATTCACTCTTCTTGTACTTCAGTCGGTATTGTGACTTTTGTATTTAATCCCGATGCAATTTCTGTGTTTCATGGTCAATGTGAAGGTCCAAGGGTTGCAGTAAACCTGCACTGGTTCATCGGAAGCTAATACTGGTCTCCCAGGAGCCGCTCAAAGCACAAACTCTTAGAAGATTCACTCTTCTTGTACTTCAGTCGGTATTGTGCGTATTGTATTCAATCCCGATACAATTTCTGTGTTTCATGGTCTATGTGAAGGTCCAAGGGATACAGTAAACTTGCACTGGTGCATCGGAAGCTAATACTGGTCTCCCAGGAGCCGCTCAAAGCACAAACTCTTAGAAGATTCACTCTTCTTGTACTTCAGTCGGCATTGTGCCTTTTGTATTTAATCCCGATGCAATTTCTGTGTTTCATGGTCAATGTGAAGGTCCAAGGGAAACAATAAACCTGCACTGGTACATGGGAAGCTAATACTGGTCTCCCAGGTGCCGCTCAAAGCACAAACTCTTAGAAGATTCACTCTTCTTGTACTTAAGTCGGCATTGCGCTTTTTGTATTTAATCCCGATGCTATTTCTGTGTTTCATGGTCAATGTGAAGGTCTAAGGGATACAGTAAACCTGCACTGGTGCATCGGAATCTAATACTGGTCTCCCAGGAGCCGCTCAAAGCACAAACTCTTAGAATATTCACTCTTCTTGTACTTCTGTTGGCATTGTGCATTTTGTATTTAACCCCGATGCAATTTCTGTGTTTCATGGTCAATGTGAAGGTCCAAGGGATACGATAAACCTGCACTGGTGCATCGGAAGCTAATACTGGTCTCCCAGGAGCCGCTCAAAGCACTAACTCTTAGAAGATTCACTCTTCTTGTACTTCAGTCGGCATTGTGCCTTTTGTATTTAATCCCGATGCAATTTCTGTGTTTCATGGTCAATGTGAAGGTCCAAGGGATACAATAAACCTGCACTGGTGCATCGGAAGCTAATACTGGTCTCCAAGGAGCCGCTCAAAGCACAAACTCTTAGAAGATTCACTCTTCTTGTACTTCAGTCGGCATTGTGCCTATTGTATTGAATCCCGATACAATTTCTGTGTTTCATGGCGAATGTGAAGGTCCAAGGGTTGCACTAAACCTGCACTGGTGCATCGGAAGCTAATACTGGTCTCCCAAGTGCCGCTCAAAGCACAAACTCTTAGAAGATTCACTCTTCTTGTACTTCAGTCGGCATTGTGCCTTTTGTATTTAATCCCGATGCAATTTCTGTGTTTCATGGTCAATGTGAAGCTCCAAGGGATACAATAAACCTGCACTGGTGCATCGGAAGCTAATACTGGTCTCCCAGGTGCCGCTCAAAACACAAACTCTTAGAAGATTCACTCTTCTTGTACTTCAGTCGGTATTGTGCATTTTGTATTTAATCCCGATGCAATTTCTGTGTTTCATGGTCAATGTGAAGGTCCAAGGGATACCATAAACCTGCACTGGTGCATCCTAACCTAAAACTGGTCTCGCAGGGGCCGCTCAAAGCACATACTCTTAGAAGATTCACTCTTCTTGTACTTCCGTCGGCTTTGTGCATTTTGTATTCAATCTCGATACAATTTCTGTGTTTCATGGTCAATGTGAAGGTCAAAGGTTTGCAGTAAACCTGCACTGGTGCATCGGAAGCTAATACTGGTCTCCCAGGAGCCGCTCAAAGCACAAACTCTTAGAAGATTCACTCTTCTTGTTCTTAAGTCGGCATTGTGCCTTTTGTATTTAATCCCAGTACAATTTCTGTGTTTCATGGTCAATGTGAAGGTCCAAGGGATACAGAAAAACCTGCATTGGTGCATCGGAAGCTAATACTGGTCTCCCAGGAGCCGCTCAAAGCACAAACTCTTAGAAGATTCACTCTTCTTGTACTTCAGTCGCCATTGTGCTTTTGTATTCAATCCCGATACAATTTCTGTGTTTCATGGTCAATGTGAAGGTCCAAGGGATACAGTGAAGCTGCACTGGTGCATCGGAATTTAATACTGGTCTCCCAGGAGCCGCTCAAAGCCCAAACTCTTAGAAGATTCACTCTTCTTGTACTTCAGTTGGTATTGTGACTTTTCTATTTAATCCCGATGCAATTTCTGTGTTTCATGTTCAATGTGAAGGTCCAAGGGATACAGTAAACCTGCACTGGTGCATCGGAAGCTAATACTGGTCGCCCAGGAGCCGCTAAAAGCACAAACTCTTAGAAGATTCACTCTTCTTGTACTTCAGTCGGCATTGTGCGTTTTGTATTTAATCCCGATGCAATTTCTGTGTTTCATGGTCAATGTGAAACTCCAAGGGATACAATAAATCTGCACTGGTGCATCGGAAGCTAATACTGGTCTCCCAGGAGCCGCTCAAAGCACAAACTCTTAGAAGATTCACTCTTCTTGTACTTCGGTCGGCATTGTGCCTTTTGTATTTAATCCCGATGCAATTTCTGTGTTTCATGGTCAATGTGAAGGTCCAAGGGATACAATAAACCTGCACTGGTGCATCGGAAGCTAATACTGGTCTCCCAGGTGCCGCTCAAAGCACAAACTCTTAGAAGATTCACTCTTCTTGTACTTAAGTCGGCATTGTGCCTTTTGTATTTAATCCCGATGCTATTTCTGTGTTTCATGGTCAATGTGAAGGTCTAAGGGATACAGTAAACCTGCACTGGTGCATCGGAATCTAATACTGGTCTCCCAGGAGCCGCTCAAAGCACAAACTCTTAGAAGATTCACTCTTCTTGTACTTCTGTTGGCATTGTGCATTTTGTATGTAATCCCGATGCAATTTCTGTGTTTCATGGTCAATGTGAAGGTCCAAGGGATACGATAAACCTGCACTGGTGCATCGGAAGCTAATACTGGTCTCCCAGGTGCCGCTCAAAGCACAAACTCTTTGAAGATTCACTCTTCTTGTACTTCAGTCGGCATTGTGCCTTTTGTATTTAATCCCGATGCAATTTCTGTGTTTCATGGTCAATGTGAAGGTCCAAGGTTTGCAGTAAACCTGCACTGGTGCATCGGAAGCTAATACTGGTCTCCCACGAGCCGCTCAAAGCACAAACTCTTAGAAGATTCACTCTTCTTGTACTTCAGTCGGCATTGTGCATTTTGTATTTAATCCCGATGCAATTTCTGTGTTTCATGGTCAATGTGAAGGTCCAAGGGATACCATAAACCTGCACTGGTGCATCGTAACCTAAAACTGGTCTCCCAGGGGCCGCTCAAAGCACATACTCTTAGAAGATTCACTCTTCTTGTACTTCCGTCGGCTTTGTGCATTTTGTATTCAATCCCGATACAATTTCTGTGTTTCATGGTCAATGTGAAGGTCAAAGGTTTGCAGTAAACCTGCACTGGTGCATCGGAAGCTAATACTGGTCTCCCAGGAGCCGCTCAAAGCACAAACTCTTAGAAGATTCACTCTTCTTGTTCTTAAGTCGGCATTGTGCCTTTTGTATTTAATACCAGTACAATTTCTGTGTTTCATGGTCAATGTGAAGGTCCAAGGAATACAGAAAAACCTGCACTGGTGCATCGGAAGCTAATACTGGTCTCCCAGGAGCCGCTCAAAGCACAAACTCTTAGAAGATTCACTCTTCTTGTACTTCAGTCGCCATTGTGCTTTTGTATTCAATCCCGATACAATTTCTGTGTTTCATGGTCAATGTGAAGGTCCAAGGGATACAGTGAAGCTGCACTGGTGCATCGGAATTTAATACTGGTCTCCCAGGAGCCGCGCAAAACCCAAACTCTTAGAAGATTCACTCTTCTTGTACTTCAGTCGGTATTGTGACTTTTCTATTTAATCCCGATGCAATTTCTGTGTTTCATGTTCAATGTGAAGGTCCAAGGGATACATTAAACCTGCACTGGTGCATCGGAAGCTAATACTGGTCGCCCAGGAGCCGCTAAAACACAAACTCTTAGAAGATTCACTCTTCTTGTACTTCAGTCGGCATTGTGCGTTTTGTATTTAATCCCGATGCAATTTCTGTGTTTCATGGTCAATGTGAAAGTCCAAGGGATACAATAAATCTGCACTGGTGCATCGGAAGCTAATACTGGTCTCCCAGGAGCCGCTCAAAGCACAAACTCTTAGAAGAATCACTCTTCTTGTACTTCGGTCGGCATTGTGCCTTTTGTATTTAATCCCGATGCAATTTCTGTGTTTCATGGTCAATGTGAAGGTCCAAGGGAAACAATAAACCTGCACTGGTGCATCGGAAGCTAATACTGGTCTCCCAGGTGCCGCTCAAAGCACAAACTCTTAGAAGATTCACTCTTCTTGTACTTAAGTCGGCATTGTGCCTTTTGTATTTAATCCCGATGCTATTTCTGTGTTTCATGGTCAATGTGAAGGTCTAAGGGATACAGTAAACCTGCACTGGTGCATCGGAATCTAATACTGGTCTCCCAGGAGCCGCTCAAAGCACAAACTCTTAGAAGATTCACTCTTCTTGTACTTCTGTTGGCATTGTGCATTTTGTATTTAATCCCGATGCAATTTCTGTGTTTCATGGTCAATGTGAAGGTCCAAGGGATACGATAAACCTGCACTGGTGCATCGGAAGCTAATACTGGTCTCCCAGGAGCCGCTCAAAGCACTAACTCTTAGCAGATTCACTCTTCTTGTACATCAGTCGGCATTGTGCCTTTTTTATTTAATCCCGATACAATTTCTGTGTTTCATGGTCAATGTGAAGGTCCAAGGAATACATCAAACCTGCACTGGTGCATAAGAATCTAATACTGGTCTCCCAGGAACCGCTAAAAGCACAAACTCTTAGAAGATTCACTCTTCTTGTACTTAAGTCGGCATTGTACCTTTTGTATTTAATCCCGATGCAATTTCTGTGTTTCATGGTCAATGTGAAGGTCCAAGGGAACAATAAACCGGCACTGGTGCATCGGAATCTAATACTGGTCTCCCAGGAGCAGCTCGAAGCACAAACTCTTATAAGATTCACTCTTCTTGTACTTCAGTCGGCATTGTGCCTTTTGTATTTAATCCCGATGCAATTTCTGTGTTTCATGGTCAATGTGAAGGTCCAAGGGATACAATAAACCTGCACTGGTGCATCGGAAGCTAATACTGGTCTCCCAAGAGCCGCTCAAAGCACAAAATCTTAGAAGATTCACTCTTCTTGTACTTCAGTCGGCATTGTGTGTTTTGTATTCAATCCCGATACAATTTCTGTGTTTCATGGTCAATGTGAAGGTCCAAGGGATACAGTAAACCTGCAGTGGTGCATCTGAAACTAATACTGCTCTCCCAGGAGGCACTAAAAGCACAAACTCTTAGAAGATTCACTCTTCTTGTACTTCAGTCGGCATTGTGCCTTTTATATTTAATCCCGATTGAATTTCTGTGTTTCATGGTCAATGTGAAGGTCCAAGGGATACAATAAACCTGCACTGGTGCATCGTACCCTAAAACTGGTATCCCAGGAGCCGCTCAAAGCACAAACTCTTAGAAGATTCACTCTTCTTGTACTTCAGTCGGCATTGTGATTTTTCTATTTAATCCCGATGCAATTTCTGTGTTTCATGGTCAATGTGAAGGTCCAAGGGATACAGTAAACCTGCACTGGTGCATCGGAAGCTAATACTGGTCTCCCAGGAGCCGCTCAAAGCACAAACTCTTAGAAGATTCACTCTTCTTGTACTTCAGTCGGCATTGTGCGTTTTGTATTCAATCCCGATACAATTTCTGTGTTTCATGGTCAATGTGAAGGTCCAAGGGAAACAATAAACCTGCACTGGTGCATCGGAAGCTAATACTGGTCTCCCAGGAGCCGCTCAAAGCACAAACTCTTAGAAGATTCACTCTTCTTGTACTTAAGTCGGCATTGTGCCTTTTGTATTTAATCCCGATGCTATTTCTGTGTTTCATGGTCAATGTGAAGGTCTAAGGGATACAGTAAACCTGCACTGGTGCATCGGAATCTAATACTGGTCTCCCAGGAGCCGCTCAAAGCACAAACTCTTAGAAGATTCACTCTTCTTGAACTTCTGTTGGCATTGTGCATTTTGTATTTAATCCCGATGCAATTTCTGTGTTTCATGGTCAATGTGAAGGTCCAAGGGATACGATAAACCTGCACTGGTGCATCGGAAGCTAATACTGGTCTCCCAGGAGCCGCTCAAAGCACTAACTCTAAGCAGATTCACTCTTATTGTACATCAGTCGGCATTGTGCCTTTTTTATTTAATCCCGATACAATTTCTGTGTTTCATGGTCAATGTGAAGGTCCAAGGAATACATCAAACCTGCACTGGTGCATCGGAATCTAATACTGGTCTCCCAGGAACCGCTAAAAGCACAAACTCTTAGAAGATTCTCTCTTCTTGTACTTAAATCGGCATTGTACCTTTTGTATTTAATCCCGATGCAATTTCTGTGTTTCATGGTCAATGTGAAGGTCCAAGGGAACAATAAACCGGCACTGGTGCATCGGAATCTAATACTGGTCTCCCAGGAGCAGCTCGAAGCACAAACTCTTATAAGATTCACTCTTCTTGTACTTCAGTCGGCATTGTGCTTTTTGTATTTAATCCCGATGCAATTTCTGTGTTTCATGGTCAATGTGAAGGTCCAAGGGATACAATAAACCTGCACTGGTGCATCGGAAGCTAATACTGGTCTCCCAAGAGCCGCTCAAAGCACAAAATCTTAGAAGATTCACTCTTCTTGTACTTCAGTCGGCATTGTGTGTTTTGTATTCAATCCCGATACAATTTCTGTGTTTCATGGTCAATGTGAAGGTCCAAGGGATACAGTAAACCTGCAGTGGTGCATCTGAAACTAAAACTGCTCTCCCAGGAGGCACTAAAAGCACAAACTCTTAGAAGATTCACTCTTCTTGTACTTCAGTCGGCATTGTGCCTTTTATATTTAATCCCGATTGAATTTCTGTGTTTCATGGTCAATGTGAAGGTCCAAGGGATACAATAAACCTGCACTGGTGCATCGTACCCTAAAACTGGTCTCCCAGGAGCCGCTCAAAGCACAAACTCTTAGAAGATTCACTCTTCTTGTACTTCAGTCGGCATTGTGATTTTTCTATTTAATCCCGATGCAATTTCTGTGTTTCATGGTCATTGTGAAGGTCCAAGGGATACAGTAAACCTGCACTGGTGCATCGGAAGCTAATACTGGTCTCCCAGGAGCCGCTCAAAGCACAAACTCTTAGAAGATTCACTCTTCTTGTACTTCAGTCGGCATTGTGCGTTTTGTATTCAATCCCGATACAATTTCTGTGTTTCATGGTCAATGTGAAGGTCCAAGGGATACAGTAAACTTGCAGTAGTGCATCGGAATCTAATACTGGTCTCCCAGGAGCCGCTCAAAGCACAAATTCTTAGAAGATTCACTCTTCTTGTACTTCAGTCGGCATTGTGATTTTTCTATTTAATCCCGATGCAATTTCTGTGTTTCATGGTCATTGTGAAGGTCCAAGGGATACAGTAAACCTGCACTGGTGCATCGGAAGCTAATACTGGTCTCCCAGGAGCCGCTCAAAGCACAAACTCTTAGAAGATTCACTCTTCTTGTACTTCAGTCGGCATTGTGCGTTTTGTATTCAATCCCGATACAATTTCTGTGTTTCATGGTCAATGTGAAGGTCCAAGGGATACAGTAAACTTGCAGTAGTGCATCGGAAGCTAATACTGGTCTCCCAGGAGCCGCTCAAAGCACAAACTCTTAGAAGATTCACTCTTCTTGTACTTCAGTAGGCATTGTGCCTTTTGTATTTAATCCCGATGCAATTTCTGTGTTTCATGGTCAATGTGAAGGTCTAAGGGATACAATAAACCTGCACTGGTGCATCGGAAGCTAATACTGGTCTCCCAGGTGCCGCTCAAAGCACAAACTCTTAGAAGATTCACTCTTCTTGTACTTCAGTAGGCATTGTGCCTTTTGTATTTAATCCCGATTGGATTTTTTGGGTTTCATGGTCAATGTGAAGTTCCAAGGGATACAATAAACCTGCACTGGTGCATCGTAACCTAAAACTGGTCTCCCAGGAGCAGCTCAAAGCACAAACTCTTTGAAGATTCACTCTTCTTGTACTTCAGTCGGCATTGTGACTTTTCTATTTAATCCCGATGCAATTTCTGTGTTTCATGGTCATTGTGAAGGTCCAAGGGATACAGTAAACCTGCACTGGTGCATCGGAAGCTAATACTGGTCTCCCAGGAGCCGCTCAAAACACAAACAATAGAAGATTCACTCTTCTTGTACTTCAGTCGGCATTGTGCGTTTTGTATTCAATCCCGATACAATTTCTGTGTTTCATTGTCAATGTGAAGGTCCAAGGGATACAGTAAACTTGCACTAGTGCATCGGAAGCTAATACTGGTCTCCCAGGAGCCGCTCAAAGCACAAACTCTTAGAAGATTCACTCTTCTTGTACTTCAGTCGGCATTGTGCCTTTTGTATTTAATCCCGATGCAATTTCTATGTTTCATGGTCAATGTGAAGGTCCAAGGGATACAATAAACCTGCACTGGTGCATCGGAAGCTAATACTGGTCTCCCAGGTCCCGCTCAAAGCACAAACTCTTAGAAGATTCACTCTTCTTGTACTTAAGTCGGCATTGTGCCTTTTGTATTTAATCCCGATGCAATTTCTGTGTTTCATGGTCAATGTGAATGCCCAAGGGATACAATAAACCTGCACTGGTGCATCGGAAGCTAATACTGGTCTCCCAGGAGCCGCTCAAAGAACAAACTCTTAGAAGATTCACCCTTCTTGTACTTCAGTCGGCATTGTGCCTTTTGTATTTAATCCCGATACAATTTCTGTGTTTCATGGTCAATGTGAAGGTCCAAGGGATACAGTAAACTTGCACTAGTGCATCGGAAGCTAATACTGGTCTCCCAGGAGCCGCTCAAAGCACAAACTCTTAGAAGATACACTCTTCTTGTACTTCAGTCGCCATTGTGCCTTTTGTATTGACTCCCGATACAATTTCTGTGTTTCATGGCCAATGTGAAGGTCCAAGGGTTGCAGTAAACCTGCACTGGTGCATCGGAAGCTAATACTGGTCTCCCAGGTGCCGCTCAAAGCACAAACTCTTAGAAGATTCACTCTTCTTGTACTTCAGTCGGCATTGTGCCTTTTGTATTTAATCCCGATTGAATTTCTGTCTTTCATGGTCAATGTGAAGGTCCAAGGGATACAATAAACCTGCACTGGTGCATCGTAACCTAAAACTGGTCTCCCAGGAGCCGCTCAAAGCACAAACTCTTAGGAGATTCACTCTTCTTGTACTTCAGTCGGCATTGTGACTTTTCTATTTAATCCCGATGCAATTTCTGTGTTTCATGGTCATTGTGAAGGTCCAAGGGATACAGTAAACCTGCACTGGTGCATCGGAAGCTAATACTGGTCTCCCAGGAGCCGCTCAAATCACAAACTCTTAGAAGATTCACTCTTCTTGTACTTCAGTCGGCATTGTGCGTTTTGTATTCAATCCCGATACAATTTCTGTGTTTCATGGTCAATGTGAAGGACCAAGGGATACAGTAAACTTGCACTAGTGCATCGGAAGCTAATACTGGTCTCCCAGGAGCCGCTAAAAGCACAAACTCTTAGAAGATTCACTCTTCTTGTACTTCAGTCGGCATTGTGTCTTTTGTATTTAATCCCGATGCAATTTCTGTGTTTCATGGTCAATGTGAAGGTCCAAGGGATACAATAAACCTGCACTGGTGCATCGGAAGCTAATAATGGTCTCCCAGGTGCCGCTCAAAGCACAAACTCTTAGAAGATTCACTCTTCTTGTACTTCAGTCGGCATTGTGCCTTTTGTATTTAATCCCGATGCAATTTCTGTGTTTCATGGTCAATGTGAATGTCCAAGGGATACAATAAACCTGCACTGGTGCATCGGAAGCTAATACTGGTCTCCCAGGAGCCGCTCAAAGCACAAACTCTTAGAAGATTCACTCTTCTGATACTTCAGTCGGCATTGTGCATTTTGTATTTAATCCCGATGCTATTTCTGTGTTTCATGGTCAATGTGAAGGTCCAAGGGATACAATAAACCTGCACTGGTGCATCAGCAGCTAATACTGGTCTCCCAGGTGCCGCTCAAAGCACAAACTCTTAGAAGATTCACTCTTCTTGTACTTAAGTCGGCATTGTGCCTTTTGTATTTAATCCCGATGCAATTTCTGTGTTTCATGGCCAATGTGAAGGTCCAAGGGTTGCAGTAAACCTGCACTGGTGCATCGGAAGCTAATACTGGTCTCCCAGGTGCCGCTCAAAGCACAAACTCTTACAAGATTCACTCTTCTTGTACTTCAGTCGGCATTGTGCCTTTTGTATTTAATCCCGATTGAATTTCTGTGTTTCACGGTCAATGTGAAGGTCCAAGGGATACAATAAACCTGCACTGGTGCATCGGAAGCTAATACTGGTCTCCCAGGAGCCGCTCAAAGCACAAACTCTTAGAAGATTCACTGTTCTTGTATTTGAGTAGGCATTGTGCCTTTTGTATTGAATCCCGATACAATTTCTGTGTTTCACGGCCAATATGAAGGTCCAAGGGATACAATAAACCTGCACTGGTGCATCGTACCCTAAAACTGGTCTCCCAGGAGCTGCTCAAAGCACAAACTCTTAGAAGATTCACTCTTCTTGTACTTCAGTCGGCATTGTGCCTTTGGTATTGAATCCCGATACAATTTCTGTGTTTCATGGCCAATGTGAAGGTCCAAGGGTTGCAGTAAACCTGCACTGGTGCATCGGAAGCTAATACTGGTCTCCCAGGTGCCGCTCAAAGCACAAAATCTTAGAAGATTCACTCTTCTTGTACTTCAGTCTGCATTGTGCCTTTTGTATTTAATCCCGATGCAATTTCTGTGTTTCATGGTCAATGTGAAGGTCCAAGGTATACAATAAACCTGCACTTGTGCATCGGAAGCTAAAACTGGTCTCCCAGGAGCCGCTCAAAGCACAAACTCTTAGAAGATTCACTCTTCTTGTACTTCAGTTTGCATTGTGCCTTTTGTATTTAATCCCGATGCAATTTCTGTGTTTCATGGTCAATGTGAAGGTCCAAGGGATACAATAAACCTGCACTGGTGCATCGGAAGCTAATACTGGTCTCCCAGGAGCCGCTCAAAGCACAAGCTCTTAGAAGATTCACTCTTCTTGTACTTCAGTCGGCATTGTGTGTTTTGTATTCAATCCCGATACAATTTCTGTGTTTCATGGTCAATGTGAAGGTCCAAAAGATACGATAAACCTGCACTGGTGAATCGGAAGCTAATACTGGTCTCCTAGGAGCCGCTCAAAGCACAAACTCTTAGAAGATTCCCTCTTCTTGTACTTCAGTCGGCGTTGTGCTTTTGTATTTAATCCCGATGCAATTTCTATGTTTCATGGTCAATGTGAAGGTCCAAGGGATACAATAAACCTGCACTGGTGCATCGGAAGCTAATACTAGTCTCCGAGGTCCCGCTCAAAGCACAAACTCTTAGAAGATTCACTCTTCTTGTACTTAAGTCGGCATTGTGCCTTTTGTATTTAATCCCGATGCAATTTCTGTGTTTCATGGTCAATGTGAATGCCCAAGGGATACAATAAACCTGCACTGGTGCATCGGAAGCTAATACTGGTCTCCCAGGAGCCGCTCAAAGCACAAACTCTTAGAAGATTCACTCTTCTTGTACTTCAGTAGGCATTGTGCCTTTTGTATTTAATCCCGATACAATTTCTGTGTTTCATGGTCAATGTGAAGGTCCAAGGGATACAGTAAACTTGCACTAGTGCATCGGAAGCTAATACTGGTCTCCCAAGAGCCGCTCAAAGCACAAACTCTTAGAAGATACACTCTTCTTGTACTTCAGTCGCCATTGTGCCTTTTGTATTGAATCCCGATACAATTTCTGTGTTTCATGGCCAATGTGAAGGTCCAAGGGTTGCAGTAAACCTGCACTGGTGCATCGGAAGCTAATACTGGTCTCCCAGGTGCCGCTCAAAGCACAAACTCTAAGAAGATTCACTCTTCTTGTACTTCACTCGGCATTGTGCCTTTTGTATTTAATCCCGATTGAATTTCTGTGTTTCATGGTCAATGTGAAGGTCCAAGGGATACAATAAACCTGCACTGGTGCATCGTAACCTAAAACTGGTCTCCCAGGAGCCGCTCAAAGCACAAACTCTTAGAAGATTCACTCTTCTTGTACTTCAGTCGGCATTGTGCATTTTGTATTTAATCCCGTTGCTATCTCTGTGTTTCATGGTCAATGTGAAGGTCCAAGGGATACAATAAACCTGCACTGTGCATCAGCAGCTAATACTGGTCTCCCAGGTGCCGCTCAAAGCACAAACTCTTAGAAGATTCACTCTTCTTGTACTTAAGTCGGCATTATGCCTTTTGTATTTAATCCCGATGCAATTTCTGTGTTTCATGGCCAATGTGAAGGTCCAAGGGTTGCAGTAAACCTGCACTGGTGCATCGGAAGCTTATACTGGTCTCCCAGGTGCCGCTCAAAGCACAAACTCTTACAAGATTCACTCTTCTTGTACTTCAGTCGGCATTGTGCCTTTTGTATTTAATCCCGATTGAATTTCTGTGTTTCACGGTCAATGTGAAGGTCCAAGGGATACAATAAACCTGCACTGGTGCATCGGAAGCTAATACTGGTCTCCCAGGAGCCGCTCAAACCACAAACTCTTAGAAGATTCACTGTTCTTGTATTTGAGTCGGCATTGTGCCTTTTGTATTGAATCCCGATACAATTTCTGTGTTTCATGGCCAATGTGAAGGTCAAAGGGATACAATAAACCTGCACTGGTGCATCGTACCCTATAACTGGTCTCCCAAGAGCCGCTCAAAGCACAAACTCTTAGAAGATTCACTCTTCTTGTACTTCAGTCGGCATTGTGCCTTTGGTATTGAATCCCGATACAATTTCTGTGTTTCATGGCCAATGTGAAGGTCCAAGGGATACAATAAACCTGCACTGGTGCATCGTACCCTAATACTGGTCTCCTAGGAGCCGCTCAAAGCACAAACTCTTAGAAGATTCACTCTTCTTGTACTTCAGCTGGCATTGTGCTTTTGTATTCAATCCCGATACAATTTCTGTGTTTCATGGTCAATGTGAAGGTCCAAGGGATACCGTAAACCTGCACTGCTGCATCGGAATCTAATACTGGTCTCCCAGGAGCCGCTCAAAGCACAAACTCTTAGAAGATTCACTCTTCTTGTACTTCAGTCTGCATTGTGCCTTTTGTATTTAATCCCGATGCAATTTCTGTGTTTCATGGTCAATGTGAAGGTCCAAGGGATACAATAAACCTGCACTTGTGCATCGGAAGCTAAAACTGGTCTCCCAGGAGCCGCTCAAAGCACAAACTCTTAGAAGATTCACTCTTCTTGTACTTCAGTTTGCATTGTGCCTTTTGTATTTAATCCCGATGCAATTTCTGTGTTTCATGGTCATTGTGAAGGTCCAAGGGATACAGTAAACCTGCACTGGTGCATCGGAAGCTAATACAGGTCTCCCAGGAGCCGCTCAAAACACAAACAATAGAAGATTCACTCTTCTTGTACTTCAGTCGGCATTGTGCGTTTTGTATTCAATCCCGATACAATTTCTGTGTTTCATTGTCAATGTGAAGGTCCAAGGGATACAGTAAACTTGCACTAGTGCATCGGAAGCTAATACAGGTCTCCCAGGAGCCGCTCAAAGCACAAACTCTTAGAAGATTCACTCTTCTTGTACTTCAGTCGGCAGTGTGCCTTTTGTATTTAATCCCGATGCAATTCTATGTTTCATGGTCAATGTGAAGGTCCAAGGGATACAATAAACCTGCACTGGTGCATCGGAAGCTAATACTGGTCTCCCAGGTCCCGCTCAAAGCACAAACTCTTAGAAGATTCACTCTTCTTGTACTTAAGTCGGCATTGTGCCTTTTGTATTTAATCCCGATGCAATTTCTGTGTTTCATGGTCAATGTGAATGCCCAAGGGATACAATAAACCTGCACTGGTGCATCGGAAGCTAATACTGGTCTCCCAGGAGCCGCTGAAAGCACAAACTCTTAGAAGATTCACTCTTCTTGTACTTCAATCGGCATTGTGACTTTTCTATTTAATCCCGATGCAATTTCTGTGTTTCATGGTCATTGTGAAGGTCCAAGGGATACAGTAAACCTGCACTGGTGCATCGGAAGCTAATACTGGTCTCCCAGGAGCCGCTCAAATCACAAACTCTTAGAAGATTCACTCTTCTTGTACTTCAGTCGGCATTGTGCGTTTTGTATTCAATCCCGATACAATTTCTGTGTTTCATGGTCAATGTGAAGGACCAAGGGATACAGTAAACTTGCACTAGTGCATCGGAAGCTAATACTGGTCTCCCAGGAGCCGCTAAAAGCACAAACTCTTAGAAGATTCACTCTTCTTGTACTTCAGCCGGCATTGTGACTTTTGTATTGAATCCCGATGCAATTTCTGTGTTTCATGGTCAATGTGAAGGTCCAAGGGATACAATAAACCTGCACTGGTGCATCGGAAGCTAATAATGGTCTCCCAGGTGCCGCTCAAAGCACAAACTCTTAGAAGATTCACTCTTCTTGTACTTCAGTCGGCATTGTGCCTTTTGTATTTAATCTCGATGCAATTTCTGTGTTTCATGGTCAATGTGAATGTCCAAGGGATACAATAAACCTGCACTGGTGCATCGGAAGCTAATACTGGTCTCCCAGGAGCCGCTCAAAGCACAAACTCTTAGAAGATTCACTTTTCTTGTACTTCAGCCGGCATTGTGCATTTTGTATTGAATCCCGATACACTTTCTGTGTTTCATGGCCAATGTGAAGGTCCAAGGGTTGCAGTAAACCTGCACTGGTGCATCGGAAGCTAATACTGGTCTCCCAGGTGCCGCTCAAAGCACAAACTCTTACAAGATCCACTCTTCTTGTACTTCAGTCGGCATTGTGCCTTTTGTATTTAATCCCGATTGAATTTCTGTGTTTCATGGTCAATGTGAAGGTCCAAGGGATACAATAAACCTGCACTGGTGCATCGTAACCTCAAACTGGTCTCCCAGGAGCCGCTCAAAGCACAAACTCTTAGGAGATTCACTCTTCTTGTACTTCAGTCGGCATTGTGACTTTTCTATTTAATCCCGATGCAATTTCTGTGTTTCATGGTCATTGTGATGGTCCAAGGGATACAGTAAACCTGCACTGGTGCATCGGAAGCTAATACTGGTCTCCCAGGAGCCGCTCAAAGCACAAACTCTTAGAAGATTCACTCTTCTTGTACTTCAGTCGGCATTGTGCGTTTTGTATTCAATCCCGATACAATTTCTGTGTTTCATGGCCAATGTGAAGGTCCAAGGGATACAGTAAACTTGCACTAGTGCATCGGAAGCAAATACTGGTCTCCCAGGAGCCGCTCAAAACACAAACTCTTAGAAGATTCACTCTTCTTGTACTTCAGTCGGCATTGTGCCTTTTGTATTTAATCCCAGTGCAATTTCTGTGTTTCATGGTCAATGTGAAGGTCCAAGGGATACAATAAACCTTCACTGGTGCATCAGAAGCTAATAATGGTCTCCCAGGTGCCGCTCAAAGCACAAACTCTTAGAAGATTCACTCTTCTTGTACTTAAGTCGGCTTTGTGCCTTTAGTATTTAATCCCGATGCAATTTCTGTGTTTCATGGCCAATGTGAAGGTCCAAGGGTTGCAGTAAACCTGCACTGGTGCATCGAAAGTTAATACTGGTCTCCCAGGTGCCGCTCAAAGCACAAACTCTTACAAGATTCACTCTTCTTGTACTTCAGTCGGCATTGTGCCTTTTGTATTGAATCCCGATACAATTTCTGTGTTTCATGGCCAATATGAAGGTCCAAGGGATACAATAAACCTGCACTGGTGCATCGTACCCTAAAACTGGTCTCCCAGGAGCCGCTCAAAACACAAACTCTTAGAAGTTTCACTCTTCTTGTACTTCAGACGGCATTGTGCCTTTGGTATTGAATCCCGATACAATTTCTGTGTTTCATGGCCATTGTGAATGTCCAAGAGATACGATAAACCTGCACTGGTGCATCGGAAGCTAATACTGGTCTCCCAGGAGCCGCTCAAAGCACAAACTCTTAGAAGATTCACTCTTCTTGTACTTCAGTTGGCATTGTGCCTTTTGTATTTAATCCCGATGCAATTTCTGTGTTTCATGGTCAATGTGAAGGTCCAAGGGATACAATAAACCTGCACTGGTGCATCGGAAGCTAATACTGGTCTCCCAGGAGCCGCTCAAAGCACAAACTCTTAGAAGATTCACTCTTCTTGTACTTCAGTCGGCATTGTGCCTTTTGTATTTAATCCCGATGCAATTTCTGTGTTTCATGGTCAATGATAAGGTCCAACGGATACAATAAATCTGCACTGGTGCATCGTAACCTAAAACTGGTCTCCCAGGAGCCGCTCAAAGCACAAACTCTTAGAAGATTCACTCTTCTTGTACTTCAGTCGGCATTGGGTGTTTTGTATTCAATCCCGATACAATTTCTGTGTTTCATGGTCAATGTGAAGGTCCAAGGTTTGCAGTAAACATACACTGGTGCATCGGAAGCTAATACTGGTCTCCCAGGAGCCGCTCAAAGCACAAACTCTTAGGAGATTCACTCTTCTTGTACTTCAGTCGGCATTGTGCCTTTTGTATTTAATCCCGATGCAATTTCTATGTTTCATGGTCAATGTGAAGGTCCAAGGGATACAATAAACCTGCACTGGTGCATCGGAATCTAATACTGGTCTTCCAGGAGCCGCTCAAAGCACAAACTCTTAGAAGATTCACTCTTCTTGTACTTCAGTCGGCATTGTGCCTTTTGTATTTAATTCCGATGCAATTTCTGTGTTTCATGGTCAATGTGAAGGTCCAAGGGATACAATAAACCTGCACCGGTGCATCGGAAGCTAATACTGGTCTCCCAGGAGCCGCTCAAATCACAAACTCTTAGAAGATTCACTCTTCTTGTACTTCAGTCGCCATTGTGCTTTTGTATTCAATCCCGATACAATTTCTGTGTTTCATGGTCAATGTGAAGGTCCAAGGGATACAGTAAACTTGCACTGGTGCATCGGAAGCTAATACTGGTCTCCCAGGAGCCGCTCAAAGCACAAACTCTTAGAAGATTCACTCTTCTTGTTCTTCAGTCGGCATTGTGCCTTTTGTATTTAATCCCGATGCAATTTCTGTGTTTCATGGTCAATGTGAAGGTCCAAGGGATACAATAAACCTGCACTGGTGCGTCGGAAGCTAATACTGGTCTCCCAGGAGCCGCTCAAAGCACAAACTCTTAGAAGATTCACTCTTCTTGTACTTCAGTCGGCATTGTGCATTTTGTATTGAATCGCGATACAATTTCTGTGTTTCATGGCCAATGTGAAGGTCCAAGGGTTGCAGTAAACCTGCATTGGTGCATCGGAAGCTAATACTGGTCTCCCAGGTGCCGCTCAAAGCACAAACTCTTAGAAGATTCACTCTTCTTGTACTTTAGTCGGCATTGTGCCTTTTGTATTTAATCCCGATGCAATTTCTGTGTTTCATGGTCAATGTGAAGGTCCAAGGGATTCAATAAACCTGCACTGGTGCATCGGAAGCTAATACTGGTCTCCCAGGAGCCGTTCAAAGCACAAACTCTTAGAAGATTCACTCTTCTTGTACTTCAGTCGGCATTGTGATTTTTCTATTTAATCCCGATGCAATTTCTGTGTTTCATGGTCAATGTGAAGGTCCAAGGGATACAGTAAACATGCACTGCTGCATCGGAAGCTAATACTGGTCTCCCAGGAGCCTCTCAAAGCACAAACTCTTAGAAGATTCACTCTTCTTGTACTTCAGTCGGCATTGTTCGTTCTGTATTCAATCCCGATACAATTTGTGTCTTTCATGGTCAATGTGAAGGTCCAAGGGATACAGTAAACTTGCACTGGTGCATCGGAATCTAATACTGGTCTCCCAGGAGCCGCTCAAAGCACAAACTCTTAGAAGATTCACTCTTCTTGTACTTCAGTCGGCATTGTGCCTTTTTTATTTAATCCCGATACAATTTCTGTGTTTCAATGTCAATGTGAAGGTCCAAGGGATACAGTAAACCTGCACTGGTGCATCGGAATCTAATACTGGTCTCCCAGGAGCCGCTCGAAGCACAAACTCTTAGAAGATTCACTCTTCTTGTACTTAAGTCGGCGTTGTGCCTTTTGTATTTAATCCCGATGCAATTTCTGTGTTTCATGGTCAATGTGAAGGTCCAAGGGATACAATAATCCTGCACTGGTGCCTCGGAAGCTAGTACTGGTCTCCCAGGAGCCGCTCAAAGCACAAACTCTTAGAAGATTCACTCTTCTTGTACTTCAGTCGGCATTGGGTGTTTTGTATTCAATCCCGATACAATTTCTGTGTTTCATGGTCAATGTGAAAGTCCAAGGGATACAGTAAACCTGCACTGGTGCATCGGAAGCTAATTCTGGTCTCCCAGGAGGCGCTAAAAGCACAAACTCTTAAAAGATTCACTCTATTTGTACTTCAGTCGGCATTGTGCCTTTTGTATTTAATCCCGATGCAATTTCTGTGTTTCATGGTCAATGTGAAGGTCCAAGGGATACAATAAACCTGCACTGGTGCATCGGAAGCTAATACTGGTCTCCCAAGAGCCGCTCAAAGCACAAAATCTTAGAAGATTCACTCTTCTTGTACTTCAGTCGGCATTGTGTGTTTTGTATTCAATCCCGATACAATTTCTGTGTTTCATGGTCAATGTGAAGGTCCAAGGGATACAGTAAACCTGCAGTGGTGCATCTGAAACTAAAACTGCTCTCCCAGGAGGCACTAAAAGCACAAACTCTTAGAAGATTCACTCTTCTTGTACTTCAGTCGGCATTGTGCCTTTTGTATTTAATCCCGATGCAATTTCTGTGTTTCATGGTCAATGTGAAGGTCCAAGGGATACAGTAAACATGCACTGCTGCATCGGAAGCTAATACTGGTCTCCCAGGAGCCTCTCAAAGCACAAACTCTTAGAAGATTCACTCTTCTTGTACTTCAGTCGGCATTGTTCGTTCTGTATTCAATCCCGATACAATTTCTGTGTTTCATGGTCAATGTGAAGGTCCAAGGGATACAGTAAACTTGCATTGGTGCATCGGAAGCTAATACTGGTCTCCCAAGAGCCGCTCAAAGCACAAACTCTTAGAATAATCACTCTTCTTGTACTTCAGTCGGCATTGTGCCTTTTGTATTTAATCCCGATGCAATTTCTGTGTTTCATGGTCAATGATAAGGTCCAACGGATACAATAAATCTGCACTGGTGCATCGTAACCTAAAACTGGTCTCCCAGGAGCCGCTCAAAGCACAAACTCTTAGAAGATTCACTCTTCTTGTACTTCAGTCGGCCTTGTGCCTTTTGTATTCAATCCCGATACAATTTCTGTGTTTCATGGTCAATGTGAAGGTCCAAGGTTTGCAGTAAACATACACTGGTGCATCGGAAGCTAATACTGGTCTCCCAGGAGCCGCTCAAAGCACAAACTCTTAGAAGATTCACTCTTCTTGTACTTCAGTCGGCATTGTGCCTTTTTTATTTAATCCCGATGCAATTTCTGTGTTTCACGGTCAATGTGATTGTCCAAGGGATACAATAAACCTGCACTGGTGCATCGGAACCTAATACTGGTCTCCCAGGAGCCGCTCAAAGCACAAACTCTTAGAAGACTCACTCTTCTTGTACTTCAGTCGGCATTGTGCCTTTTGTATTTAATCCCGATGCAATTTCTGTGTTTCATGGTCAATGATAAGGTCCAAGGGATACAATAAACCTGCACCGGTGCATCGGAAGCTAATACTGGTCTCCCAGGAGCCGCTCAAATCACAAACTCTTAGAAGATTCACTCTTCTTGTACTTCAGTCGCCATTGTGCTTTTGTATTCAATCCCGATACAATTTCTGTGTTTCATGGTCAATGTGAAGGTCCAAGGGATACAGTAAACTTGCACTGGTGCATCGGAAGCTAATACTGGTCTCCCAGGAGCCGCTCAAAGCACAAACTCTTAGAAGATTCACTCTTCTTGTTCTTCAGTCGGCATTGTGCCTTTTGTATTTAATCCCGATGCAATTTCTGTGTTTCATGGTCAATGTGAAGGTCCAAGGGATTCAATAAACCTGCACTGGTGCATCGGAAGCTAATACTGGTCTCCCAGGAGCCGTTCAAAGCACAAACTCTTAGAAGATTCACTCTTCTTGTACTTCAGTCGGCATTGTGATATTTCTATTTAATCCCGATGCAATTTCTGTGTTTCATGGTCAATGTGAAGGTCCAAGGGATACAGTAAACATGCACTGCTGCATCGGAAGCTAATACTGGTCTCCCAGGAGCCTCTCAAAGCACAAACTCTTAGAAGATTCACTCTTCTTGTACTTCAGTCGGCATTGTTCGTTCTGTATTCAATCCCGATACAATTTCTGTGTTTCATGGTCAATGTGAAGGTCCAAGGGATACAGTAAACTTGCACTGGTGCATCGGAAGCTAATACTGGTCTCCCAAGAGCCGCTCAAAGCAGAAACTCTTAGAAGATTCACTCTTCTTGTACTTCACTCGGCATTGTGCCTTTTGTATTTAATCCCGATGCAATTTCTGTGTTTCATGGTCAATGTGATTGTCCAAGGGATACAATAAACCTGCACTGGTGCATCGGAACCTAATACTGGTCTCCCAGGAGCCGCTCAAAGCACAAACTCTTAGAAGACTCACTCTTCTTGTACTTCAGTCGGCATTGTGCCTTTTGTATTTAATCCCGATGCAATTTCTGTGTTTCATGGTCAATGTGAAGGTCCAAGGGATACAATAAACCTGCACTAGTGCATCAGAAGCTAATACTGGTCTCCCAGGTGCCGCTCAAAGCACAAACTCTTAGAAGATTCACTCTTCTAGTACTTAAGTCGGCATTGTGCCTTTTGTATTTAATCCCGATGCAATTTCTGTGTTTCATGGTCAATGTGAATGTCCAAGGGATACAATAAACTTGCACTGGTGCATCGGAAGCTAATACTGGTCTCCCAGGAGCCGCTCAAAGCACAAACTCTTAGAAGATTCACTCCTCTTGTACCTCAGTCGGCATTGTGCCTTTTGTATTGAATCCCGATTGAATTTCTGTGTTTCACGGTCAATGTGAAGGTCCAAGGGATACAATAAACCTGCACTGGTGCATCGGAAGCTAATACTGGTCTCCCAGGAGCCGCTCAAAGCACAAACCCTTAGAAGATTCACTCTTCTTGTATTTCAGTCGGCATTGTGCCTTTTGTATTGAATCCCGATACAATTTCTGTGTTTCATGGCCAATATGAAGGTCCAAGGGATACAATAAACCTGCATTGGTGCATCGTACCCTAAAACTGGTCTCCCAGGAGCCGCTCAAAGCACAAACCCTTAGAAGATTCAGTCTTCTTGTACTTTAGTCGGCATTGTGCCTTTTGTATTTAATCCCGATGCAATTTCTGTGTTTCATGGTCAATGTGAAGGTCCAAGGGATACAGTAAACCTGCACTGGTGCATCGGAATCTAATACTGGTCTCCCAGGAGCCGCTCGAAGCACAAACTCTTAGAAGATTCACTCTTCTTGTACTTAAGTCGGCGTTGTGCCTTTTGTATTTAATCCCGATGCAATTTTTGTGTTTCATGGTCAATGTGAAGGTCCAAGGGATACAATAAACCTGCACTGGTGCATCGGAAGCTAGTACTGGGCTCCCAGGAGCCGCTCAAAGCAGAAACTCTTAGAATATTCACTCTTCTTGTACTTCAGTCGGCATTGTGTGTTTTGTATTCAATCCCGATACAATTTCTGTGTTTCATGGTCAATGTGAAAGTCCAAGGGATACAGTAAACCTGCACTGGTGCATCGGAAGCTAATTCTGGTCTCCCAGGAGGCGCTAAAAGCACAAACTCTTAGAAGATTCACTCTACTTGTACTTCAGTCGGCATTGTGCATTTTGTATTTAATCCCGATGCAATTTCTGTGTTTCATGGTCAATGATAAGGTCCAACGGATACAATAAATCTGCACTGGTGCATCGTAACTTAAAACTGGTCTCCCAGGAGCCGCTCAAAGCACAAACTCTTAGAAGATTCACTCTTCTTGTACTTCAGTCGGCTTTGTGCCTTTTGTATTCAATCCCGATACAATTTCTGTGTTTCATGGTCAATGTGAAGGTCCAAGGTTTGCAGTAAACATGCACTGGTGCATCGGAAGCTAATACTGGTCTCCCAGGAGCCGCTCAAAGCACAAACTCTTAGAAGATTCACTCTTCTTGTACTTCAGTCGGCATTGTGCCTTTTGTATTTAATCCCGATGCAATTTCTATGTTTCATGGTCAATGTGAAGGTCCAAGGGATACAATAAACCTGCACTGGTGCATCGGAATCTAATACTGGTCTCCCAGGAGCCGCTCAAAGCACAAACTCTTAGAAGATTCACTCTTCTTGTACTTCAGTCGGCATTGTGCCTTTTGTATTTAATCCCGATGCAATTTCTGTGTTTCATGGTCAATGCGAAGGTCCAAGGGATACAATAAACCTGCACTGGTGCATCGGAAGCTAATACTGGTCTCCCAGGAGCCGCTCAAAGCACAAACTCTTAGAAGATTCACTCTTCTTGTACTTCAGTCGGCATTGTGCCTTTTGTATTTAATCCCGATGCAATTTCTGTGTTTCATGGTCAATGTGAAGGTCCAAGGGATACAATAAACCTGCATTGGTGCATCGGAAGGTAATTCTGGTCTCCCAGGAGCCGTTCAAAGCACAAACTCTTAGAAGATTCACTCTTCTTGTACTTCAGTCGGCATTGTGATTTTTCTATTTAATCCCGATGCAATTTCTGTGTTTCATGGTCAATGTGAAGGTCCAAGGGATACAGTAAACCTGCACTGGTGCATCGGAAGCTAATACTGGTCTCCCAGGAGCCACTCAAAGCACAAATTCTTAGAAGATTCACTCTTCTTGTACTTCAGTCGGCATTGTTCGTTCTGTATTCAATCCCGATACAATTTCTGTGTTTCATGGTCAATGTGAAAGTCCAAGGGATACAGTAAACTTGCACTGGTGCATCGGAAGCTAATACTGGTCTCCCAAGAGCCGCTCAAAGCACAAACTCTTAGAAGATTCACTCTTCTTGTACTTCAGTCGGCATTGTGCCTTTTGTATTTAATCCCGATGCAATTTCTGTGTTTCATGGTCAATGTGAAGGTCCAAGGGATACAATAAACCTGCACTGGTGCATCGGAAGCTAATACTGGTCTCCCAGGTGCCGCTCAAAGCACAAACTCTTAGAAGATTCACTCTTCTTGTACTTCAGTCGGCATTGTGCCTTTTGTATTTAATCCCGATGCAATTTCTGTGTTTCATGGTCAATGTGAATGTCCAAGGGATACAATAAACCTGCACTGGTGCATCGGAAGCTAATACTGGTCTCCCAGGAGCCGCTCAAAGCACAAACTCTTAGAAGATTCACTCTTCTTGTACTTCAGTCGGCATTGTGCCTTTTGTATTGAATCCTGATACAATTTCTGTGTTTCATGGCCAATGTGAAGGTCCAAGGGTTGCAGTAAACCTGCACTGGTGCATCGGAAGCTAATACAGGTCTCCCAGGTGCCGCTCAAAGCACAAACTCTTAGAAGATTCACTCTTCTTGTACTTCAGTCGGGATTGTGACTTTTCTATTTAATCCCGATGCAATTTCTGTGTATCATGGTCAATGTGAATGTCCAAGTGATACAATAAACCTGCACCAGTGCATCGGAAGCTAATACTGGTCTCTTAGGAGCCGCTCAAAGCACAAACTCTTAGAAGATTCACTCTTCTTGTACTTCAGTCGGCATTGTGTGTTTTGTATTCAATCCCGATACAATTTCTGTGTTTCATGGTCAATGTGAACGTCCAAGGGATACGATAAAACTGCAATGGTGCATCGGAAGCTAATACTGGTCTCCTAGGAGCCGCTCAAAGCACAAACTCTTAGAAGATTCCCTCTTCTTGTACTTCAGTCGGCATTGTGCTTTTGTATTCAATCCCGATACAATTTCTGTGTTTCATGGTCAATGTGAAGGTCCAAGGGATACAGTAAACCTGCACTGGTGCATCGGAATCTAATACTGGTCTCCCAGGAGCCGCTCAAAGCACAAACTCTTAGAAGATTCACTCTTCTTGTACTTCAGTCTGCATTGTGCCTTTTGTATTTAATCCCGATGCAATTTCTGTGTTTCATGGTCAATGTGAAGGTCCAAGGAATACAGTAAACCTGCACTGGTGCATCGGAAGCTAATACTGGTCTCCCAGGAGCCGCTCAAAGCACAAACTCTTAGAAGATTCACTCTTCTTGTACTTCAGTCGGCATTGTGCGTTTTGTATTCAATCCCGATACAATATCTGTGTTTCATGGTCAATGTGAAGGTCCAAGGGATACAGTAAACTTGCACTGGTGCATCGGAAGCTAATACTGGTCTCCCAGGAGCCGCTCAAAGCACAAACTCTTAGAAGATTCACTCTTCTTGTACTTCAGTCGGCATTGTGCCTTTTGTATTTAATCCCGATGCAATTTCTGTGTTTCATGGTCAATGTGAAGGTCCAAGGGATACAATAAACCTGCACTGGTGCATCGGAAGCTAATACTGGTCTCCCAGGTGCCGCTCAAAGCACAAACTCTTAGAAGATTCACTCTTCTTGTACTTAAGTCATCATTGTGCCATTTGTATTTAATCCCGATGCAATTTCTGTGTTTCATGGTCAATGTGAATGTCCAAGGGATACAATAAACCTGCACTGGTGCATCGGAAGCTAATACTGGTCTCCCAGGAGCCGCTCAAAGCACAAACTCTTAGAAGATTCACTCTTCTTGTACTTCAGTCGGCATTGTGCCTTTTGTATTGAATCCCGATACAATTTCTGTGTTTCATGGCCAATGTGAAGGTCCAAGGGTTGCAGTAAACCTGCATTGGTGCATCGGAAGCTAATACTGGTCTCCCAGGTGCCGCTCAAAGCACAAACTCTTAGAAGATTCACTCTTCTTGTACTTAAGTCGGCATTGTGCCTTTTGTATTTAATCCCGATGCAATTTCTGTGTTTCATGGTCAATGTGAAGGTCCAAGGGATTCAATAAACCTGCACTGGTGCATCGGAAGCTAATACTGGTCTCCCAGGAGCCGTTCAAAGCACAAACTCTTAGAAGATTCACTCTTCTTGTACTTCAGTCGGCATTGTGATTTTTCTATTTAATCCCGATGCAATTTCTGTGTTTCATGGTCAATGTGAAGGTCCAAGTGATACAGTAAACCTGCACTGGTGCATCGGAAGCTAATACTGTTCTCCCAGGAGCCGCTCAAAGCACAAACTCTTAGAAGATTCACTCTTCTTGTACTTCAGTCGGCATTGTGCCTTTTGTATTGAATCCCGATACAATTTCTGTGTTTCATGGCCAATGTGAAGGTCCAAGGGTTGCAGTATACCTGCATTGGTGCATCGGAAGCTAATACTGGTCTCCCAGGTGCCGCTCAAAGCACAAACTCTTAGAAGATTCACTCTTCTTGTACTTAAGTCGGCATTGTGCCTTTTGTATTTAATCCCGATGCAATTTCTGTGTATCATGGTCAATGTGAAGGTCCAAGGGATTCAATAAACCTACACTGGTGCATCGGAAGCTAATACCGGTCTCCCAGGAGCCGCTCAAAGCACAAACTCTTAGAAGATTCACTCTTCTTGTACTTCAGTCGGCATTGTGCCTTTTGTATTTAATCCCGATGCAATTTCTGTGTTTCATGGTCAATGCGAAGGTCCAAGGGATACAATAAACCTGCACTGGTGCATCGGAAGCTAATACTGGTCTCCCAGGAGCCGCTCAAAGCACAAACTCTTAGAAGATTCACTCTTCTTGTACTTCAGTCGGCATTGTGCCTTTTGTATTTAATCCCGATGCAATTTCTGTGTTTCATGGTCAATGTGAAGGTCCAAGGGATACAATAAACCTGCACTGGTGCATCGGAAGCTAATACTGGTCTCCCAGGAGCCGTTCAAAGCACAAACTCTTAGAAGATTCACTCTTCTTGTACTTCAGTCGGCATTGTGATTTTTCTATTTAATCCCGATGCAATTTCTGTGTTTCATGGTCAATGTGAAGGTCCAAGGGATACAGTAAACCTGCACTGGTGCATCGGAAGCTAATACTGGTCTCCCAGGAGCCGCTCAAAGCACAAACTCTTAGAAGATTCACTCTTCTTGTACTTCAGTCGGCATTGTTCGTTCTGTATTCAATCCCGATACAATTTCTGTGTTTCATGGTCAATGTGAAGGTCCAAGGGATACAATAAACCAGCACTGGTGCATCGGAAGCTAATACTGGTCTCCCAGGTGCCGCTCAAAGCACAAACTCTTAGAAGATTCACTCTTCTGGTACTTCAGTCGGCATTGTGCCTTTTGTATTGAATCCTGATACAATTTCTGTGTTTCATGGCCAATGTGAAGGTCCAAGGGTTGCAGTAAACCTGCACTGGTGCATCGGAAGCTAATACTGGTCTCCCAGGTGCCGCTCAAAGCACAAACTCTTAGAAGATTCACTCTTCTTGTACTTCAGTCGGGATAGTGACTTTTCTATTTAATCCCGATGCAATTTCTGTGTTTCATGGTCAATGTGAATGTCCAAGTGATACAATAAACCTGCACCAGTGCATCGGAAGCTAATACTGGTCTCTTAGGAGAGGCTCAAAGCACAAACTCTTAGAAGATTCACTCTTCTTCTACTTCAGTCGGCATTGTGTGTTTTGTATTCAATCCCGATACAATTTCTGTGTTTCATGGTCAATGTGAACGTCCAAGGGATACGATAAAACTGCACTGGTGCATCGGAAGCTAATACTGGTCTCCTAGGAGCCGCTCAAAGCACAAACTCTTAGAAGATTCCCTCTTCTTGTACTTCAGTCGGCATTGTGCTTTTGTATTCAATCCCGATACAATTTCTGTGTTTCATGGTCAATGTGAAGGTCCAAGGGATACAGTAAACCTGCACTGGTGCATCGGAATCTAATACTGGTCTCCCAGGAGCCGCTCAAAGCACAAACTCTTAGAAGATTCACTCTTCTTGTACTTCAGTCTGCATTGTGCCTTTTGTATTTAATCCCGATGCAATTTCTGTGTTTCATGGTCAATGTGAAGGTCCAAGGGATACAATAAACCTGCACTGGTGCATCGGAATCTAATACTGGTCTCCCAGGAGCCGCTCAAAGCACAAACTCTTAGCAGATTCACTCTTCTTGTACATCAGTTGGCATTGTGCCTTTTTTATTTAATCCCGATACAATATCTGTGTTTAATGGTCAATGTGAAGGTCCAAGGGATACAGTAAACCTGCACTGGTGAATCGGAATCTAATACTTGTCTCCCAGGAGCCGCTCAAAGCACAAACTCTTAGAAGATTCACTCCTCTTGTACTTTAGTCGGCATTGTGCCTTTTGTATTTAATCCCGATGCAATTTCTGAGTTTCATGGTCAATGTGAAGGTCCAAGGGATACAGTAAACCTGCACTGGTGCTACGGAATCTAATACAGGTCTCCCAGGAGCCGCTCAAAGCACAAACTCTTAGAAGATTCACTCTTCTTGTACTTCAGTCGGCATTGTGCCTTTTGTATTTAATCCCGATGCAATTTCTGTGTTTCATGGTCAATGTGAAGGTCCAAGGGATACAATAAACCTGCACTGGTATATCGGAAGCTAATACTGGTCTCCCAGGAGCCGCTCAAAGCACAAACTCTTAGAAGATTCATTCTTCTTGTACTTCAGTCGGCATTGTATGTTTTGTATTCAATCCCGATACAATTTCTGTGTTTCATAGTCAATGTGAAGGTCCAAGGGATACAGTAAACCTGCACTGGTGCATCGGAAGGTAATACTGGTCTCCCAGGAGCCGCTCAAAGCACAAACTCTTAGAAGATTCACTCTTCTTGTACTTCAGTCGGCATAGTGCCTTTTGTATTTAATCCCGATGCAATTTCTGTGTTTCATGTTCAATGTGAAGGTCCAAGGGATACAGTGAACCTGCACTGGTGCATCGGAAGCTAATACTGGTCTCCCAGGAGCCTCTCAAACACAAACTCTTAGAAGATTCACTCTTCTTGAACTTCAGTCGGCATTGTGCCTTTTGTATTTAATCCCGATGCAATTTCTGTGTTTCATGGTCAATGTGAAGGTCCAAGGGATACAGTAAACCTGCACTGGTGCATCGGAAGCTAATACTGGTCTCCCAGGAGCCGCTCAAAGCACAAACTCTTAGAAGATTCACTTTTCTTGTACTTCAGTCGGCATTGTGCGTTTTGTATTCAATCCCGATACAATTTCTGTGTTTCATGGTCAATGTGAAGGTCCAAGGGATACAGTAAACTTGCACTGGTGCATCGGAAGCTAATACTGGTCTCCCAGGAGCCGCTCAAAGCACAAACTCTTAGAAGATTCACTCTTCTTGTACTTCAGTCGGCATTGTGCCTTTTGTATTTAATCCCGATGCAATTTCTGTGTTTCATGGTCAATGTGAAGGTCCAAGGGATACAATAAACCTGCACTGGTGCATCGGAAGCTAATACTGGTCTCCCAGGAGCCGCTCAAAGCACAAACATTTAGAAGATTCACTCTTCTTGTACTTCAGTCGGCATTGTGCGTTTTGTATTCAATCCCGATGCAATTTCTGTGTTTCATGGTCAATGTGAAGGTCCAAGTGATACAGTAAACCTGCACTGGTGCATCGGAAGCTAATACTGTTCTCCCAGGAGCCGCTCAAAGCACAAACTCTTAGAAGATTCACTCTTCTTGTACTTCAGTCGGCATTGTGCCTTTTGTATTGAATCCCGATACAATTTCTGTGTTTCATGGCCAATGTGAAGGTCCAAGGGTTGCAGTATACCTGCATTGGTGCATCGGAAGCTAATACTGGTCTCCCAGGTGCCGCTCAAAGCACAAACTCTTAGAAGATTCACTCTTCTTGTACTTAAGTCGGCATTGTGCCTTTTGTATTTAATCCCGATGCAATTTCTGTGTATCATGGTCAATGTGAAGGTCCAAGGGATTCAATAAACCTACACTGGTGCATCGGAAGCTAATACTGGTCTCCCAGGAGCCGTTCAAAGCACAAACTCTTAGAAGATTCACTCTTCTTGTACTTCAGTCGGCATTGTGCCTTTTGTATTTAATCCCGATGCAATTTCTGTGTTTCATGGTCAATGCGAAGGTCCAAGGGATACAATAAACCTGCACTGGTGCATCGGAAGCTAATACTGGTCTCCCAGGAGCCGCTCAAAGCACAAACTCTTAGAAGATTCACTCTTCTTGTACTTCAGTCGGCATTGTGCCTTTTGTATTTAATCCCGATGCAATTTCTGTGTTTCATGGTCAATGTGAAGGTCCAAGGGATACAATAAACCTGCACTGGTGCATCGGAAGCTAATACTGGTCTCCCAGGAGCCGTTCAGAGCACAAACTCTTAGAAGATTCACTCTTCTTGTACTTCAGTCGGCATTGTGATTTTTCTATTTAATCCCGATGCAATTTCTGTGTTTCATGGTCAATGTGAAGGTCCAAGGGATACAGTAAACCTGCACTGGTGCATCGGAAGCTAATACTGGTCTCCCAGGAGCCGCTCAAAGCACAAACTCTTAGAAGATTCACTCTTCTTGCACTTCAGTCGGCATTGTTCGTTCTGTATTCAATCCCGATACAATTTCTGTGTTTCATGGTCAATGTGAAGGTCCAAGGGATACAATAAACCTGCACTGGTGCATCGGAAGCTAATACTGGTCTCCCAGGTGCCGCTCAAAGCACAAACTCTTAGAAGATTCACTCTTCTGGTACTTCAGTCGGCATTGTGCCTTTTGTATTGAATCCTGATACAATTTCTGTGTTTCATGGCCAATGTGAAGGTCCAAGGGTTGCAGTAAACCTGCACTGGTGCATCGGAAGCTAATACTGGTCTCCCAGGTGCCGCTCAAACACAAACTCTTAGAAGATTCACTCTTCTTGTACTTCAGTCGGGATAGTGACTTTTCTTTTTAATCCCGATGCAATTTCTGTGTTTCATGGTCAATGTGAATGTCCAAGTGATACAATAAACCTGCACCAGTGCATCGGAAGCTAATACTGGTCTCTTAGGAGAGGCTCAAAGCACAAACTCTTAGAAGATTCACTCTTCTTCTACTTCAGTCGGCATTGTGTGTTTTGTATTCAATCCCGATACAATTTCTGTGTTTCATGGTCAATGTGAACGTCCAAGGGATACGATAAAACTGCACTGGTGCATCGGAAGCTAATACTGGTCTCCTAGGAGCCGCTCAAAGCACAAACTCTTAGAAGATTCCCTCTTCTTGTACTTCAGTCGGCATTGTGCTTTTGTATTCAATCCCGATACAATTTCTGTGTTTCATGGTCAATGTGAAGGTCCAAGGGATACAGTAAACCTGCACTGGTGCATCGGAATCTAATACTGGTCTCCCAGGAGCCGCTCAAAGCACAAACTCTTAGAAGATTCACTCTTCTTGTACTTCAGTCTGCATTGTGCCTTTTGTATTTAATCCCGATGCAATTTCTGTGTTTCATGGTCAATGTGAAGGTCCAAGGGATACAATAAACCTGCACTGGTGCATCGGAATCTAATACTGGTCTCCCAGGAGCCGCTCAAAGCACAAACTCTTAGCAGATTCACTCTTCTTGTACATCAGTTGGCATTGTGCCTTTTTTATTTAATCCCGATACAATATCTGTGTTTAATGGTCAATGTGAAGGTCCAAGGGATACAGTAAACCTGCACTGGTGAATCGGAATCTAATACTTGTCTCCCAGGAGCCGCTCAAAGCACAAACTCTTAGAAGATTCACTCCTCTTGTACTTTAGTCGGCATTGTGCCTTTTGTATTTAATCCCGATGCAATTTCTGTGTTTCATGGTCAACGTGAAGGTCCAAGGGATACAGTAAACCTGCACTGGTGCATCGGAATCTAATACAGGTCTCCCAGGAGCCGCTCAAAGCACAAACTCTTAGAAGATTCACTCTTCTTGTACTTCAGTCGGCATTGTGCCTTTTGTATTTCATCCCGATGCAATTTCTGTGTTTCATGGTCAATGTGAAGGTCCAAGGGATACAATAAACCTGCACTGGTATATCGGAAGCTAATACTGGTCTCCCAGGAGCCGCTCAAAGCACAAACTCTTAGAAGATTCACTCCTCTTGTACTTCAGTCGGCATTGTATGTTTTGTATTCAATCCCGATACAATTTCTGTGTTTCATAGTCAATGTGAAGGTCCAAGGGATACAGTAAACCTGCACTGGTGCATCGGAAGGTAATACTGGTCTCCCAGGAGCCGCTCAAATCACAAACTCTTAGAAGATTCACTCTTCTTGTACTTCAGTCGGCATAGTGCCTTTTGTATTTAATCCCGATGCAATTTCTGTGTTTCATGTTCAATGTGAAGGTCCAAGGGATACAGTGAACCTGCACTGGTGCATCGGAAGCTAATACTGGTCTCCCAGGAGCCTCTCAAACACAAACTCTTAGAAGATTCACTCTTCTTGAACTTCAGTCGGCATTGTGCCTTTTGTATTTAATCCCGATGCAATTTCTGTGTTTCATGGTCAATGTGAAGGTCCAAGGGATACAGTAAACCTGCACTGGTGCATCGGAAGCTAATACTGGTCTCCCAGGAGCCGCTCAAAGCACAAACTCTTAGAAGATTCACTCTTCTTGTACTTCAGTCGGCATTGTGCGTTTTGTATTCAATCCCGATACAATTTCTGTGTTTCATGGTCAATGTGAAGGTCCAAGGGATACAGTAAACTTGCACTGGTGCATCGGAAGCTAATACTGGTCTCCCAGGAGCCGCTCAAAGCACAAACTCTTAGAAGATTCACTCTTCTTGTACTTCAGTCGGCATTGTGCCTTTTGTATTTAATCCCGATGCAATTTCTGTGTTTCATGGTCAATGTGAAGGTCCAAGGGATACAATAAACCTGCACTGGTGCATCGGAAGCTAATACTGGTCTCCCAGGAGCCGCTCAAAGCACAAACTCTTAGAAGATTCACTCTTCTTGTACTTAAGTCATCATTGTGCCTTTTGTATTTAATCCCGATGCAATTTCTGTGTTTCATGGTCAATGTGAATGTCCAAGGGATACAATAAACCTCCACTGGTGCATCGGAAGCTAATACTGGTCTCCCAGGAGCCGCTCAAAGCACAAACTCTTAGAAGATTCACTCTTCTTGTACTTCAGTCGGCATTGTGCCTTTTGTATTGAATCCCGATACAATTTCTGTGTTTCATGGCCAATGTGAAGGTCCAAGGGTTGCAGTAAACCTGCATTGGTGCATCGGAAGCTAATACTGGTCTCCCAGGTGCCGCTCAAAGCACAAACTCTTAGAAGATTCACTCTTCTTGTACTTAAGTCGGCATTGTGCCTTTTGCATTTAATCCCGATGCAATTTCCGTGTTTCATGGTCGATGTGAAGGTCCAAGGGATACAATGAACCTGCACTGGTGCATCGGAAGCTAATACTGGTCTCCCAGGAGCCGTTCAAAGCACAAACTCTTAGAAGATTCACTCTTCTTGTACTTCAGTCGGCATTGTGATTTTTCTATTTAATCCCGATGCAATTTCTGTGTTTCATGGTCAATGTGAAGGTCCAAGGGATACAGTAAACCTGCACTGGTGCATCGGAAGCTAATACTGGTCTCCCAGGAGCCGCTCAAAGCACAAACTCTTAGAAGATTCACTCTTCTTGTACTTCAGTCGGCATTGTTCGTTCTGTATTCAATCCCGATACAATTTCTGTGTTTCATGGTCAATGTGAAGGTCCAAGGGATACAGTAAACTTGCACTGGTGCATCGGAAGCTACTACTGGTCTCCTAGGAGCCGCTCAAAGCACAAACTCTTAGAAGATTCACTCTTCTTGTACTTCAGTCGGCATTGTGCCTTTTGTATTTAATCTCGATGCAATTTCTGTGTTTCATGGTCAATGTGAAGGTCCAAGGGATACAATAAACCTGCACTTGTGCATCGGAAGCTAATACTGGTCTCCCAGGTGCCGCTCAAAGCACAAACTCTTAGAAGATTCACTCTTCTTGTACTTCAGTCGGCATTGTGCCTTTTGTATTTAATCCCGATGCAATTTCTGTGTTTCATGGTCAATGTGAATGTCCAAGGGATACAATAAACCTCCACTGGTGCATCGGAAGCTAATACTGGTCTCCCAGGAGCCGCTCAAAGCACAAACTCTTAGAAGATTCACTCTTCTTGTACTTCAGTCGGCATTGTGCCTTTTGTATTGAATCCTGATACAATTTCTGTGTTTCATGGCCAATGTGAAGGTCCAAGGGTTGCAGTAAACCTGAATTGTTGCATCGGAAGCTAATACTGGTCTCC
Source organism: Schistocerca nitens (assembly GCF_023898315.1). NCBI lineage: Eukaryota > Metazoa > Arthropoda > Insecta > Orthoptera > Acrididae > Schistocerca > Schistocerca nitens. Next base: position 35,413,229 of record NC_064624.1, on the reverse strand, counting down.
CAGGTGCCGCTCAAAGCACAAACTCTTGGAAGATTCACTCTTCTTGTACTTCAGTCGGCATTGTGCCTTTTGTATTTAATCCCGATGCAATTTCTGTGTTTCATGGTCAATGTGAAGGTCCAAGGGATTCAATAAACCTGCACTGGTGCATCGGAAGCTAATACTGGTCTCCCAGGAGCCGTTCAAAGCACAAACTCTTAGAAGATTCACTCTTCTTGTACTTCAGTCGGCATTGTGATTTTTCTATTTAATCCCGATGCAATTTCTGTGTTTCATGGTCAATGTGAATGTCCAAGGGATACAGTAAACCTGCACTGGTGCATCGGAAGCTAATACTGGTCTCCCAGGAGCCGCTCGAAGCACAAACTCTTAGAAGATTAACTCTTCTTGTACTTCAGTCGGCATTGTTCGTTCTGTATTCAATCCCGATACAATTTCTGTGTTTCATGGTCAATGTGAAGGTCCAAGGGATACAGTAAACTTGCAATGGTGCATCGGAAGCTAATACTGGTCTCCCAAGAGCCGCTCAAAGCACAAACTCTTAGAAGATTCACTCTTCTTGTACTTCAGTCGGCATTGTGCCTTTTGTATTGAATCCCGATACAATTTCTGTGTTTCATGGCCAATGTGAAGGTAAAAGGGTTGCAGTAAACCTGCATTGGTGCATCGGAAGCTAATACTGGTCTCCCAGGTGCCGCTCAAAGCACAAACTCTTAGAAGATTCACTCTTCTTGTACTTCAGTCGGGATTGTGCCTTTTGTATTTAATCCCGATGCAATTTCTGTGTTTCATGGTCAATGCGAAGGTCCAAGCGATACAATAAACCTGCACTGGTGCATCGGAAGCTAATACTGGTCTCCCAGGAGCCGCTCAAAGCACAAACTCTTAGAAGATTCACTGTTCTTGTACTTCAGTCGGCATTGTGCCTTTTGTATTTAATCCCGATGCAATTTCTGTGTTTCATGGTCAATGTGAAGGTCCAAGGGATACAATAAACCTGCACTGGTGCATCGGAAGCTAATACTGGTCTCCCAGGAGCCGTTCAAAGCACAAACTCTTAGAAGATTCACTCTTCTTGTACTTCAGTCGGCATTGTGCCTTTTGTATTTCATCCCGATGCAATTTCTGTGTTTCATGGTCAATGTGAAGGTCCAAGGGATACAATAAACCTGCACTGGTGCATCGGAAGCTAATACTGGTCTCCCAGGAGCCGTTCAAAGCACAAACTCTTAGAAGATTCACTCTTCTTGTACTTCAGTCGGCATTGTGATTTTTCTATTTAATCCCGATGCAATTTCTGTGTTTCATGGTCAATGTGATGGTCCAAGGGATACAGTAAACCTGCACTGGTGCATCGGAAGCTAATACTGGTCTCCCAGGAGCCGCTCAAAGCACAAACTCTTAGAAGATTCACTCTTCTTGTACTTCAGTCGGCATTGTTCGTTCTGTATTCAATCCCGATACAATTTCTGTGTTTCATGGTCAATGTGAAGGTCCAAGGGATACAGTAAACTTACACTGGTGCATCGGAAGCTAATACTGGTCTCCCAAGAGCCGCTCAAAGCACAAACTCTTAGAAGATTCACTCTTCTTGTACTTCAGTCAGCATTGTGCCTTTTGTATTTAATCCCGATTCAATTTCAGTGTTTCATGGTCAATGTGAAGGTCCAAGGGATACAATAAACCTGCACTGGTGCATCGGAAGCTAATACTGGTCTCCCAGGTGCCGCTCAAAGCACAAACTCTTAGAAGATTCACTCTTCTTGTACTTCAGTCGGCATTGTGCCTTTTGTATTTAATACCGATGCAATTTCTGTGTTTCATGGTCAATGTGAATGTCCAAGGGATACAATAAACCTGCACTGGTGCATCGGAAGCTAATACTGGTCTCCCAGGAGAGGCTCAAAGCACAAACTCTTAGAAGATTCACTCTTCTTGTACTTCAGTCGGCATTGTGCCTTTTGTATTGAATCCTGATACAATTTCTGTGTTTCATGGCCAATGTGAAGGTCCAAGGGTTGCAGTAAACCTGCACTGGTGCATCGAAAGCTAATACTGGTCTCCCAGGTGCCGCTCAAAGCACAAACTCTTAGAAGATTCACTCTTCTTGTACTTCAGTCGGGTTTGTGACTTTTCTATTTAATCCCGATGCAATTTCTGTGTTTCATGGTCAATGTGAAGGTCCAAGGGATACAATAAACCTGCACTTGTGCATCGGAAGCTAATACTGGTCTCCCAGGTGCCGCTCAAAGCACAAACTCTTAGAAGATTCACTCTTCTTGTACTTAAGTCGGCATTGTGCCTTTTGTATTTAATCCCGATGCAATTTCTGTGTTTCATGGTCAATGTGAATGTCCAAGGGATACAATAAACCTGCACTGGTGCATCGGAAGCTAATACTGGTCTCCCAGGAGCCGCTCAAAGCACAAACTCTTAGAAGATTCACTCTTCTTGTACTTCAGTCGGCATTGTGCCTTTTGTATTGAATCCCGATACAATTTCTGTGTTTCATGGCCAATGTGAAGGTAAAAGGGTTGCAGTAAACCTGCATTGGTGCATCGGAAGCTAATACTGGTCTCCCAGGTGCCGCTCAAAGCACAAACTCTTAGAAGATTCACTCTTCTTGTACTTCAGTCGGGATTGTGCCTTTTGTATTTAATCCCGATGCAATTTCTGTGTTTCATGGTCAATGCGAAGGTCCAAGGGATACAATAAACCTGCACTGGTGCATCGGAATCTAATACTGGTCTCCCAGGAGCCGCTCAAAGCACAAACTCTTAGAAGATTCACTCTTCTTGTACTTCAGTCGGCATTGTGCCTTTTGTATTTAATCCCGATGCAATTTCTGTGTTTCATGGTCAATGTGAAGGTCCAAGGGATACAATAAACCTGCACTGGTGCATCGGAAGCTAATACTGGTCTCCCAGGAGCCGTTCAAAGCACAAACTCTTAGAAGATTCACTCTTCTTGTACTTCAGTCGGCATTGTGCCTTTTGTATTTCATCTCGATGCAATTTCTGTGTTTCATGGTCAATGTGAAGGTCCAAGGGATACAATAAACCTGCACTGGTGCATCGGAAGCTAATACTGGTCTCCCAGGAGCCGTTCAAAGCACAAACTCTTAGAAGATTCACTCTTCTTGTACTTCAGTCGGCATTGTGATTTTTCTATTTAATCCCGATGCAATTTCTGTGTTTCATGGTCAATGTGATGGTCCAAGGGATACAGTTAACCTGCACTGGTGCATCGGAAGCTAATACTGGTCTCCCAGGAGCCGCTCAAAGCACAAACTCTTAGAAGTTTCACTCTTCTTGTACTTCAGTCGGCATTGTTCGTTCTGTATTCAATCCCGATACAATTTCTGTGTTTCATGGTCAATGTGAAGGTCCAAGGGATACAGTAAACTTGCACTGGTGCATCGGAAGCTAATACTGGTCTCCCAAGAGCCGCTCAAAGCACAAACTCTTAGAAGATTCACTCTTCTTGTACTTCAGTCAGCATTGTGCTTTTTGTATTTAATCCCGATTCAATTTCAGTGTTTCATGGTCAATGTGAAGGTCCAAGGGATACAATAAACCTGCACTGGTGCATCGGAAGCTAATACTGGTCTCCCAGGTTCCGCTCAAAGCACAAACTCTTAGAAGATTCACTCTTCTTGTACTTCAGTCGGCATTGTGCCTTTTGTATTTAATACCGATGCAATTTCTGTGTTTCATGGTCAATGTGAATGTCCAAGGGATACAATAAACCTGCACTGGTGCATCGGAAGCTAATACTGGTCTCCCAGGAGAGGCTCAAAGCACAAACTCTTAGAAGATTCACTCTTCTTGTACTTCAGTCGGCATTGTGTGTTTTGTATTCAATCCCGATACAATTTCTGTGTTTCATGGTCAATGTCAACGTCCAAGGGATACGATAAAACTGCACTGGTGCATCGGAAGCTAATACTGGTCTCCTAGGAGTCGCTCAAAGCACAAACTCTTAGAAGATTCCCTCTTCTTGTACTTCAGTCTGCATTGTGCCTTTTGTATTTAATCCCGATGCAATTTCTGTGTTTCATGGTCAATGTGAAGGTCCAAGGGATACAATAAACCTGCACTGGTGCATCGGAATCTAATACTGGTCTCCCAGGAGCCGCTCAAAGCACAAACTCTTAGCAGATTCACTCTTCTTGTACATCAGTTGGCATTGTGCCTTTTTTATTTAATCCCGATACAATTTCTGTGCTTAATGGTCAATGTAAAGGTCCAAGGGATACAGTAAACCTGCACTGGTGCATCGGAATCTAATACTTGTCTCCCAGGAGCCGCTCAAAGCACAAACTCTTAGAAGATTCACTCCTCTTGTAGTTTAGTCGCCATTGTGCCTTTTGCATTTTAATTCCCGATGCAATTTCTGTGTTTCATGGTCAATGTGAAGGTCCAAGGGATACAGTAAACCTGCACTGGTGCATCGGAATCTAATACAGGTCTCCCAGGAGCCGCTCAAAGCACAAACTCTTAGAAGATTCACTCTTCTTGTACGTAAGTCGGCATTGTGCCTTTTGTATTTAATCACGATGCAATTTCTGTGTTTCATGTTCAATGTGAAGGTCCAAGGGATACAATAAACCTGCACTGGTGCATCGGAAGCTAATACTGGTCTCCCAGGAGCCGCTCAAAGCACAAACTCTTAGAAGATTCACTCTTCTTGTACTTCAGTCGGCATTGTATGTTTTGTATTCAATCCCGATACAATTTCTGTGTTTCATAGTCAATGTGAAGGTCCAAGGGATACAGTAAACCTGCACTGGTGCATCGGAAGGTAATACTGGTCTCCCAGGAGCCGCTCAAAGCACAAACTCTTAGAAGATTCACTCTTCTTGTACTTCAGTCGGCATTGTGCCTTTTGTAGTTAATCCCAACACAATTTCTATGTTTCATGGTCAATGTGAGGTCCAAGGGATACAATAAACCTGCACTGGTGCATCGGAATCTAATACTGGTCTCCCAGGAGCCGCTCAAAGCACAAACTCTTAGAAGATTCACTCTTCTTGTACGTAAGTCTGCATTGTGCCTTTTGTATTTAATCCCGATGCAATTTTTGTGATTCATGGTCAAGGTGAAGGTCCAAGGGATACAATAAACCTGCACTGGTGTATCGGAAGCTACTACTGGTCTCCTAGGAGCCGCTCAAAGCACAAACTCTTACAAGATTCCCTCTTCTTGTACTTCAGTCGGCATAGTGCCTTTTGTATTTAATCCCGATGCAATTTCTGTGTTTCATGTTCAATGTGAAGGTCCAAGGGATACAGTAAACCTGCACTGGTGCATCGGAAGCTAATACTGGTCTCCCAGGAGCCTCTCAAAGCACAAACTCTTAGAAGATTCACTCTTCTTGTACTTCAGTCGGCATTGTGCCTTTTGTATTTAATCCCGATGCAATTTCTGTGTTTCATGGTCAATGTGAAGGTCCAAGGGATACAGTAAACCTGCACTGGTGCATCGGAAACTAATACTGGTCTCCAGGAGCCGCTCAAAGCACAAACTCTTAGAAGATTCACTCTTCTTGTACTTCAGTCGGCATTGTGCGTTTTGTATTCAATCCCGATACAATTTCTGTGTTTCATGGTCAATGTGAAGGTCCAAGGGATACAGTAAACTTGCACTGGTGCATCGGAAGCTAATACTGGTCTCCCAGGTGCCGCTCAAAGCACAAACTCTTAGAAGATTCACTCTTCTTGTACTTATGTCGGCATTGTGCCTTTTGTATTTAATCCCGATGCAATTTCTGTGTTTCATGGTCAATGTGAATGTCCAAGGGATACAATAACCCTGCACTGGTGCATCGGAAGCTAATACTGGTCTCCCAGGAGCCGCTCAAAGCACAAACTCTTAGAAGATTCACTCTTCTTGTACTTCAGTCGGCATTGTGCCTTTTGTATTGAATCCCGATACAATTTCTGTGTTTCATGGCCAATGTGAAGGTAAAAGGGTTGCAGTAAACCTGCATTGGTGCATCGGAAGCTAATACTGGTCTCCCAGGTGCCGCTCAAAGCACAAACTCTTAGAAGATTCACTCTTCTTGTACTTAAGTCGGCATTGTGCCTTTTGTATTTAATCCCGATGCAATTTCTGTGTTTCATGGTCAATGTGAATGTCCAAGGGATACAATAAACCTGCACTGGTGCATCGGAATCTAATACTGGTCTCCCAGGAGCTGCTCAAAGCACAAACTCTTACAAGATTCACTCTTCCTGTACTTCAGTCGAAATTGAGCTTTTTTATTCAATCCCGATTCAATTTCTGTGTTTCATGGTCAATGTGAAGGTCCAAGGGATACAGTAAACCTGCACTGGTGCATCGGAATCTAATACTTGTCTCCCAGGAGCCGCTCAAAGCACAAACTCTTAGAAGATTCACTCCTCTTGTACTTTAGTTGCCATTGTGCCTTTTGTATTTAATCCCGATGCAATTTCTGTGTTTCATGGTCAATGTGAAGGTCCAAGGGATACAGTAAACCTGCACTGGTGCATCGGAATCTAATACAGGTCTCCCAGGAGCCGCTCAAAGCACAAACTCTTAGAAGATTCACTCTTCTTGTACGTAAGTCGGCATTGTGCCTTTTGTATTTAATCCCGATGCAATTTCTGTGTTTCATGGTCAATGTGAAGGTCCAAGGGATACAATAAACCTGCACTGGTGCATCGGAAGCTAATACTGGTCTCCCAGGTGCCGCTCAAAGCACAAACTCTTAGAAGATTCACTCTTCTTGTACTTAAGTCATCATTGTGCCTTTTGTATTTAATCCCGATGCAATTTCTGTGTTTCATGGTCAATGTGAACGTCCAAGGGATACAATAAACCTCCACTGGTGCATCGGAAGCTAATACTGGTCTCCCAGGAGCCGCTCAAAGCACAAATTCTTAGAAGATTCACTCTTCTTGTACTTCAGTCGGCATTGTGCCTTTTGTATTGAATCCCGATACAATTTCTGTGTTTCATGGTCAATGTGAAGGGTTGCAGTAAACCTGCATTGGTGCATCAGAAGCTAATACTGGTCTCCCAGGTGCCGCTCAAAGCACAAACTCTTAGAAGATTCACTCTTCTTGTACTTAAGTCGGCATTGTGCTTTTGTATTTAATCCCGATGCAATTTCTGTGTTTCATGGTCAATGTGAAGGTCCAAGGGATTCAATAAACCTGCACTGGTGCATCGGAAGCTAATACTGGTCTCCCAGGAGCCGTTCAAAGCACAAACTCTTAGAAGATTCACTCTTCTTGTACTTAAGTCAACATTGTGATTTTTCTATTTAATCCCGATGCAATTTCTGTGTTTCATGGTCAATGTGAAGGTCCAAGGGATACAGTAAACCTGCACTGGTGCATCGGAATCAAATACAGGTCTCCCAGGAGCCGCTCAAAGCACAAACTCTTAGAAGATTCACTCTTCTTGTACTTCAGTCGGCATTGTGCCTTTTGTATTTAATCCCGATGCAATTTCTGTGTTTCATGGTCAATGTGAAGGTCCAAGGGATACAATAAACCTGCACTGGTGCATCGGAAGCTAATACTGGTCTCCCAGGAGCCGCTCAAAGCACAAACTCTTAGAAGATTCACTCTTCTTGTACTTCAGTCGGCATTGTGCCTTTTGTAGTTAATCCCAACACAATTTCTATGTTTCATGGTCAATGTGAAGGTCCAAGGGATACAATAAACCTGCACTGGTGCATCGGAATCTAATACTGGTCTCCCAGGAGCCGCTCAAAGCACAAACTCTTAAAAGATTCACTCTTCTTGTACGTAAGTCGGCATTGTGCCTTTTGTATTTAATCCCGATGCAATTTTTGTGATTCATGGTCAAGGTGAAGGTCCAAGGGATACAATAAACCTGCACTGGTGTATCGGAAGCTACTACTGGTCTCCTAGGAGCCGCTCAAAGCACAAACTCTTACAAGATTCCCTCATCTTGTACTTCAGTCGGCATAGTGCCTTTTGTATTTAATCCCGATGCAATTTCTGTGTTTCATGTTCAATGTGAAGGTCCAAGGGATACAGTAAACCTGCACTGGTGCATCGGAAGCTAATACTGGTCTCCCAGGAGCCTCTCAAAGCACAATCTCTTAGAAGATTCACTCTTCTCGTACTTCAGTCGGCATTGTGCCTTTTGTATTTATTCCCGAAGCAATTTCTGTGTTTCATGGTCAATGTGAAGGACCAAGGGATACAGTAAACCTGCACTGGTGCATCGGAAGCTAATACTGGTCTCCCAGGAGCCGCTCAAAGCACAAACTCTTAGAAGATTCACTCTTCTTGTACTTCAGTCGGCATTGTGCGTTTTGTATTCAATCCCGATACATTTTCTGTGTTTCATGGTCAATGTGAAGGTCCAAGGGATACAGTAAACTTGCACTGGTGCATCGGAAGCTAATACTGGTCTCCCAGGAGCCGCTCAAAGCACAAACTCTTAGAAGATTCACTCTTCTTGTACTTTAGTCGGCATTGTGCCTTTTGTATTTAATCCCGATGCAATTTCTGTGTTTCATGGTCAATGTGAAGGTCCAAGGGATACAATAAGCCTGCACTGGTGCATCGGAAGCTAATACTGGTCTCCCAGGTGCCGCTCAAAGCACAAACTCTTAGAAGATTCACTCTTCTTGTACTTAAGTCATCATTGTGCCATTTGTATTTAATCCCGATGCAATTTCTGTGTTTCATGGTCAATGTGAATGTCCAAGGGATACAATAAACCTCCACTGGTGCTTCGGAAGTTAATACTGGTCTCCCAGGAGCCGCTCAAAGCACAAACTCTTAGAAGATTCACTCTTCTTGTACTTCAGTCGGCATTGTGCCTTTTGTATTGAATCCCGATACAATTTCTGTGTTTCATGGCCAATGTGAAGGTCCAAGGGTTGCAGTAAACCTGCATTGGTGCATCAGAAGCTAATACTGGTCTCCCAGGTGCCGCTCAAAGCACAAACTCTTAGAAGATTCACTCTTCTTGTACTTAAGTCGGCATTGTTCCTTTTGTATTTAATCCCGATGCAATTTCTGTGTTTCATGGTCAATGTGAAGGTCCAAGGGATTCAATAAACCTGCACTGGTGCATCGGAAGCTAATACTGGTCTCCCAGGAGCCGTTCAAAGCACAAACTCTTAGAAGATTCACTCTTCTTGTACTTCAGTCGGCATTGTGATTTTTCTATTTAATCCCGATGCAATTTCTGTGCTTCATGGTCAATGTGAAGGTCCAAGGGATACAGTAAACCTGGACTGGTGCATCGGAAGCTAATACTGGTCTCCCAAGTGCCTCTCAAAGCACAAATTCTTAGAAGATTCACTCTTCTTATACTTCAGTCGGCATTGTTCGTTCTGTATTCAATCCCGATACAATTTCTGTGTTTCATGGTCAATGTGAAGGTCCAAGGGATACAGTAAACTTGCACTGGTGCATCGGAAGCTAATACTGGTCTCCTAGGAGCCGCTCAAAGCACAAACTCTTAGAAGATTCACTCTTCTTGTACTTCAGTCGGCATTGTGCCTTTTGTATTTAATCCCGATGCAATTTCTGTGTTTCATGGTCAATGTGAAGGTCCAAGGGATACAATAAACCTGCACTTGTGCATCGGAAGCTAATACTGGTCTCCCAGGTGCCGCTCAAAGCACAAACTCTTAGAAGATTCACTCTTCTTGTACTTAAGTCGGCATTGTGCCTTTTGTATTTAATCCCGATGCAATTTCTGTGTTTCATGGTCAATGTGAATGTCCAAGGGATTCAATAAACCTGCACTGGTGCATCGGAAGCTAATACTGGTCTCCCAGGAGCCGCTCAAAGCACAAACTCTTAGAAGATTCACTCTTCTTGTACTTCAGTCGGCATTGTGCCTTTTGTATTGAATCCTGATACAATTTCTGTGTTTCATGGCCAATGTGAAGGTCCAAGGGTTGCAGTAAACCTGCATTGGTGCATCGGAAGCTAATACTGGTCTGCCAGGTGCCGCTCAAAGCACAAACTCTTGGAAGATTCACTCTTCTTGTACTTCAGTCGGCATTGTGCCTTTTGTATTTAATCCCGATGCAATTTCTGTGTTTCATGGTCAATGTGAAGGTCCAAGGGATACAATAAGCCTGCACTGGTGCATCGGAAGCTAATACTGGTCTCCCAGGTGCCGCTCAAAGCACAAACTCTTAGAAGATTCACTCTTCTTGTACTTCAGTCGGCATTGTGATTTTTCTATTTAATCCCGATGCAATTTCTGTGTTTCATGGTCAATGTGATGGTCCAAGGGATACAGTAAACCTGCACTGGTGCATCGGAAGCTAATACTGGTCTCCCAGGAGCCGCTCAAAGCACAAACTCTTAGAAGATTCACTCTTCTTGTACTTCAGTCGGCATTGTTCGTTCTGTATTCAATCCCGATACAATTTCTGTGTTTCATGGTCAATGTGAAGGTCCAAGGGATACAGTAAACTTACACTGGTGCATCGGAAGCTAATACTGGTCTCCCAAGAGCCGCTCAAAGCACAAACTCTTAGAAGATTCACTCTTCTTGTACTTCAGTCAGCATTGTGCCTTTTGTATTTAATCCCGATTCAATTTCAGTGTTTCATGGTCAATGTGAAGGTCCAAGGGATACAATAAACCTGCACTGGTGCATCGGAAGCTAATACTGGTCTCCCAGGTGCCGCTCAAAGCACAAACTCTTAGAAGATTCACTCTTCTTGTACTTCAGTCGGCATTGTGCCTTTTGTATTTAATACCGATGCAATTTCTGTGTTTCATGGTCAATGTGAATGTCCAAGGGATACAATAAACCTGCACTGGTGCATCGGAAGCTAATACTGGTCTCCCAGGAGAGGCTCAAAGCACAAACTCTTAGAAGATTCACTCTTCTTGTACTTCAGTCGGCATTGTGCCTTTTGTATTGAATCCTGATACAATTTCTGTGTTTCATGGCCAATGTGAAGGTCCAAGGGTTGCAGTAAACCTGCACTGGTGCATCGAAAGCTAATACTGGTCTCCCAGGTGCCGCTCAAAGCACAAACTCTTAGAAGATTCACTCTTCTTGTACTTCAGTCGGGTTTGTGACTTTTCTATTTAATCCCGATGCAATTTCTGTGTTTCATGGTCAATGTGAAGGTCCAAGGGATACAATAAACCTGCACTTGTGCATCGGAAGCTAATACTGGTCTCCCAGGTGCCGCTCAAAGCACAAACTCTTAGAAGATTCACTCTTCTTGTACTTAAGTCGGCATTGTGCCTTTTGTATTTAATCCCGATGCAATTTCTGTGTTTCATGGTCAATGTGAATGTCCAAGGGATACAATAAACCTGCACTGGTGCATCGGAAGCTAATACTGGTCTCCCAGGAGCCGCTCAAAGCACAAACTCTTAGAAGATTCACTCTTCTTGTACTTCAGTCGGCATTGTGCCTTTTGTATTGAATCCCGATACAATTTCTGTGTTTCATGGCCAATGTGAAGGTAAAAGGGTTGCAGTAAACCTGCATTGGTGCATCGGAAGCTAATACTGGTCTCCCAGGTGCCGCTCAAAGCACAAACTCTTAGAAGATTCACTCTTCTTGTACTTCAGTCGGGATTGTGCCTTTTGTATTTAATCCCGATGCAATTTCTGTGTTTCATGGTCAATGCGAAGGTCCAAGGGATACAATAAACCTGCACTGGTGCATCGGAATCTAATACTGGTCTCCCAGGAGCCGCTCAAAGCACAAACTCTTAGAAGATTCACTCTTCTTGTACTTCAGTCGGCATTGTGCCTTTTGTATTTAATCCCGATGCAATTTCTGTGTTTCATGGTCAATGTGAAGGTCCAAGGGATACAATAAACCTGCACTGGTGCATCGGAAGCTAATACTGGTCTCCCAGGAGCCGTTCAAAGCACAAACTCTTAGAAGATTCACTCTTCTTGTACTTCAGTCGGCATTGTGCCTTTTGTATTTCATCTCGATGCAATTTCTGTGTTTCATGGTCAATGTGAAGGTCCAAGGGATACAATAAACCTGCACTGGTGCATCGGAAGCTAATACTGGTCTCCCAGGAGCCGTTCAAAGCACAAACTCTTAGAAGATTCACTCTTCTTGTACTTCAGTCGGCATTGTGATTTTTCTATTTAATCCCGATGCAATTTCTGTGTTTCATGGTCAATGTGATGGTCCAAGGGATACAGTTAACCTGCACTGGTGCATCGGAAGCTAATACTGGTCTCCCAGGAGCCGCTCAAAGCACAAACTCTTAGAAGTTTCACTCTTCTTGTACTTCAGTCGGCATTGTTCGTTCTGTATTCAATCCCGATACAATTTCTGTGTTTCATGGTCAATGTGAAGGTCCAAGGGATACAGTAAACTTGCACTGGTGCATCGGAAGCTAATACTGGTCTCCCAAGAGCCGCTCAAAGCACAAACTCTTAGAAGATTCACTCTTCTTGTACTTCAGTCAGCATTGTGCTTTTTGTATTTAATCCCGATTCAATTTCAGTGTTTCATGGTCAATGTGAAGGTCCAAGGGATACAATAAACCTGCACTGGTGCATCGGAAGCTAATACTGGTCTCCCAGGTTCCGCTCAAAGCACAAACTCTTAGAAGATTCACTCTTCTTGTACTTCAGTCGGCATTGTGCCTTTTGTATTTAATACCGATGCAATTTCTGTGTTTCATGGTCAATGTGAATGTCCAAGGGATACAATAAACCTGCACTGGTGCATCGGAAGCTAATACTGGTCTCCCAGGAGAGGCTCAAAGCACAAACTCTTAGAAGATTCACTCTTCTTGTACTTCAGTCGGCATTGTGTGTTTTGTATTCAATCCCGATACAATTTCTGTGTTTCATGGTCAATGTCAACGTCCAAGGGATACGATAAAACTGCACTGGTGCATCGGAAGCTAATACTGGTCTCCTAGGAGTCGCTCAAAGCACAAACTCTTAGAAGATTCCCTCTTCTTGTACTTCAGTCTGCATTGTGCCTTTTGTATTTAATCCCGATGCAATTTCTGTGTTTCATGGTCAATGTGAAGGTCCAAGGGATACAATAAACCTGCACTGGTGCATCGGAATCTAATACTGGTCTCCCAGGAGCCGCTCAAAGCACAAACTCTTAGCAGATTCACTCTTCTTGTACATCAGTTGGCATTGTGCCTTTTTTATTTAATCCCGATACAATTTCTGTGCTTAATGGTCAATGTAAAGGTCCAAGGGATACAGTAAACCTGCACTGGTGCATCGGAATCTAATACTTGTCTCCCAGGAGCCGCTCAAAGCACAAACTCTTAGAAGATTCACTCCTCTTGTAGTTTAGTCGCCATTGTGCCTTTTGCATTTTAATTCCCGATGCAATTTCTGTGTTTCATGGTCAATGTGAAGGTCCAAGGGATACAGTAAACCTGCACTGGTGCATCGGAATCTAATACAGGTCTCCCAGGAGCCGCTCAAAGCACAAACTCTTAGAAGATTCACTCTTCTTGTACGTAAGTCGGCATTGTGCCTTTTGTATTTAATCACGATGCAATTTCTGTGTTTCATGTTCAATGTGAAGGTCCAAGGGATACAATAAACCTGCACTGGTGCATCGGAAGCTAATACTGGTCTCCCAGGAGCCGCTCAAAGCACAAACTCTTAGAAGATTCACTCTTCTTGTACTTCAGTCGGCATTGTATGTTTTGTATTCAATCCCGATACAATTTCTGTGTTTCATAGTCAATGTGAAGGTCCAAGGGATACAGTAAACCTGCACTGGTGCATCGGAAGGTAATACTGGTCTCCCAGGAGCCGCTCAAAGCACAAACTCTTAGAAGATTCACTCTTCTTGTACTTCAGTCGGCATTGTGCCTTTTGTAGTTAATCCCAACACAATTTCTATGTTTCATGGTCAATGTGAGGTCCAAGGGATACAATAAACCTGCACTGGTGCATCGGAATCTAATACTGGTCTCCCAGGAGCCGCTCAAAGCACAAACTCTTAGAAGATTCACTCTTCTTGTACGTAAGTCTGCATTGTGCCTTTTGTATTTAATCCCGATGCAATTTTTGTGATTCATGGTCAAGGTGAAGGTCCAAGGGATACAATAAACCTGCACTGGTGTATCGGAAGCTACTACTGGTCTCCTAGGAGCCGCTCAAAGCACAAACTCTTACAAGATTCCCTCTTCTTGTACTTCAGTCGGCATAGTGCCTTTTGTATTTAATCCCGATGCAATTTCTGTGTTTCATGTTCAATGTGAAGGTCCAAGGGATACAGTAAACCTGCACTGGTGCATCGGAAGCTAATACTGGTCTCCCAGGAGCCTCTCAAAGCACAAACTCTTAGAAGATTCACTCTTCTTGTACTTCAGTCGGCATTGTGCCTTTTGTATTTAATCCCGATGCAATTTCTGTGTTTCATGGTCAATGTGAAGGTCCAAGGGATACAGTAAACCTGCACTGGTGCATCGGAAACTAATACTGGTCTCCAGGAGCCGCTCAAAGCACAAACTCTTAGAAGATTCACTCTTCTTGTACTTCAGTCGGCATTGTGCGTTTTGTATTCAATCCCGATACAATTTCTGTGTTTCATGGTCAATGTGAAGGTCCAAGGGATACAGTAAACTTGCACTGGTGCATCGGAAGCTAATACTGGTCTCCCAGGTGCCGCTCAAAGCACAAACTCTTAGAAGATTCACTCTTCTTGTACTTATGTCGGCATTGTGCCTTTTGTATTTAATCCCGATGCAATTTCTGTGTTTCATGGTCAATGTGAATGTCCAAGGGATACAATAACCCTGCACTGGTGCATCGGAAGCTAATACTGGTCTCCCAGGAGCCGCTCAAAGCACAAACTCTTAGAAGATTCACTCTTCTTGTACTTCAGTCGGCATTGTGCCTTTTGTATTGAATCCCGATACAATTTCTGTGTTTCATGGCCAATGTGAAGGTAAAAGGGTTGCAGTAAACCTGCATTGGTGCATCGGAAGCTAATACTGGTCTCCCAGGTGCCGCTCAAAGCACAAACTCTTAGAAGATTCACTCTTCTTGTACTTAAGTCGGCATTGTGCCTTTTGTATTTAATCCCGATGCAATTTCTGTGTTTCATGGTCAATGTGAATGTCCAAGGGATACAATAAACCTGCACTGGTGCATCGGAATCTAATACTGGTCTCCCAGGAGCTGCTCAAAGCACAAACTCTTACAAGATTCACTCTTCCTGTACTTCAGTCGAAATTGAGCTTTTTTATTCAATCCCGATTCAATTTCTGTGTTTCATGGTCAATGTGAAGGTCCAAGGGATACAGTAAACCTGCACTGGTGCATCGGAATCTAATACTTGTCTCCCAGGAGCCGCTCAAAGCACAAACTCTTAGAAGATTCACTCCTCTTGTACTTTAGTTGCCATTGTGCCTTTTGTATTTAATCCCGATGCAATTTCTGTGTTTCATGGTCAATGTGAAGGTCCAAGGGATACAGTAAACCTGCACTGGTGCATCGGAATCTAATACAGGTCTCCCAGGAGCCGCTCAAAGCACAAACTCTTAGAAGATTCACTCTTCTTGTACGTAAGTCGGCATTGTGCCTTTTGTATTTAATCCCGATGCAATTTCTGTGTTTCATGGTCAATGTGAAGGTCCAAGGGATACAATAAACCTGCACTGGTGCATCGGAAGCTAATACTGGTCTCCCAGGTGCCGCTCAAAGCACAAACTCTTAGAAGATTCACTCTTCTTGTACTTAAGTCATCATTGTGCCTTTTGTATTTAATCCCGATGCAATTTCTGTGTTTCATGGTCAATGTGAACGTCCAAGGGATACAATAAACCTCCACTGGTGCATCGGAAGCTAATACTGGTCTCCCAGGAGCCGCTCAAAGCACAAATTCTTAGAAGATTCACTCTTCTTGTACTTCAGTCGGCATTGTGCCTTTTGTATTGAATCCCGATACAATTTCTGTGTTTCATGGTCAATGTGAAGGGTTGCAGTAAACCTGCATTGGTGCATCAGAAGCTAATACTGGTCTCCCAGGTGCCGCTCAAAGCACAAACTCTTAGAAGATTCACTCTTCTTGTACTTAAGTCGGCATTGTGCTTTTGTATTTAATCCCGATGCAATTTCTGTGTTTCATGGTCAATGTGAAGGTCCAAGGGATTCAATAAACCTGCACTGGTGCATCGGAAGCTAATACTGGTCTCCCAGGAGCCGTTCAAAGCACAAACTCTTAGAAGATTCACTCTTCTTGTACTTAAGTCAACATTGTGATTTTTCTATTTAATCCCGATGCAATTTCTGTGTTTCATGGTCAATGTGAAGGTCCAAGGGATACAGTAAACCTGCACTGGTGCATCGGAATCAAATACAGGTCTCCCAGGAGCCGCTCAAAGCACAAACTCTTAGAAGATTCACTCTTCTTGTACTTCAGTCGGCATTGTGCCTTTTGTATTTAATCCCGATGCAATTTCTGTGTTTCATGGTCAATGTGAAGGTCCAAGGGATACAATAAACCTGCACTGGTGCATCGGAAGCTAATACTGGTCTCCCAGGAGCCGCTCAAAGCACAAACTCTTAGAAGATTCACTCTTCTTGTACTTCAGTCGGCATTGTGCCTTTTGTAGTTAATCCCAACACAATTTCTATGTTTCATGGTCAATGTGAAGGTCCAAGGGATACAATAAACCTGCACTGGTGCATCGGAATCTAATACTGGTCTCCCAGGAGCCGCTCAAAGCACAAACTCTTAAAAGATTCACTCTTCTTGTACGTAAGTCGGCATTGTGCCTTTTGTATTTAATCCCGATGCAATTTTTGTGATTCATGGTCAAGGTGAAGGTCCAAGGGATACAATAAACCTGCACTGGTGTATCGGAAGCTACTACTGGTCTCCTAGGAGCCGCTCAAAGCACAAACTCTTACAAGATTCCCTCATCTTGTACTTCAGTCGGCATAGTGCCTTTTGTATTTAATCCCGATGCAATTTCTGTGTTTCATGTTCAATGTGAAGGTCCAAGGGATACAGTAAACCTGCACTGGTGCATCGGAAGCTAATACTGGTCTCCCAGGAGCCTCTCAAAGCACAATCTCTTAGAAGATTCACTCTTCTCGTACTTCAGTCGGCATTGTGCCTTTTGTATTTATTCCCGAAGCAATTTCTGTGTTTCATGGTCAATGTGAAGGACCAAGGGATACAGTAAACCTGCACTGGTGCATCGGAAGCTAATACTGGTCTCCCAGGAGCCGCTCAAAGCACAAACTCTTAAAAGATTCACTCTTCTTGTACTTCAGTCGGCATTGTGCGTTTTGTATTCAATCCCGATACATTTTCTGTGTTTCATGGTCAATGTGAAGGTCCAAGGGATACAGTAAACTTGCACTGGTGCATCGGAAGCTAATACTGGTCTCCCAGGAGCCGCTCAAAGCACAAACTCTTAGAAGATTCACTCTTCTTGTACTTTAGTCGGCATTGTGCCTTTTGTATTTAATCCCGATGCAATTTCTGTGTTTCATGGTCAATGTGAAGGTCCAAGGGATACAATAAGCCTGCACTGGTGCATCGGAAGCTAATACTGGTCTCCCAGGTGCCGCTCAAAGCACAAACTCTTAGAAGATTCACTCTTCTTGTACTTAAGTCATCATTGTGCCATTTGTATTTAATCCCGATGCAATTTCTGTGTTTCATGGTCAATGTGAATGTCCAAGGGATACAATAAACCTCCACTGGTGCTTCGGAAGTTAATACTGGTCTCCCAGGAGCCGCTCAAAGCACAAACTCTTAGAAGATTCACTCTTCTTGTACTTCAGTCGGCATTGTGCCTTTTGTATTGAATCCCGATACAATTTCTGTGTTTCATGGCCAATGTGAAGGTCCAAGGGTTGCAGTAAACCTGCATTGGTGCATCAGAAGCTAATACTGGTCTCCCAGGTGCCGCTCAAAGCACAAACTCTTAGAAGATTCACTCTTCTTGTACTTAAGTCGGCATTGTTCCTTTTGTATTTAATCCCGATGCAATTTCTGTGTTTCATGGTCAATGTGAAGGTCCAAGGGATTCAATAAACCTGCACTGGTGCATCGGAAGCTAATACTGGTCTCCCAGGAGCCGTTCAAAGCACAAACTCTTAGAAGATTCACTCTTCTTGTACTTCAGTCGGCATTGTGATTTTTCTATTTAATCCCGATGCAATTTCTGTGCTTCATGGTCAATGTGAAGGTCCAAGGGATACAGTAAACCTGGACTGGTGCATCGGAAGCTAATACTGGTCTCCCAAGTGCCTCTCAAAGCACAAATTCTTAGAAGATTCACTCTTCTTATACTTCAGTCGGCATTGTTCGTTCTGTATTCAATCCCGATACAATTTCTGTGTTTCATGGTCAATGTGAAGGTCCAAGGGATACAGTAAACTTGCACTGGTGCATCGGAAGCTAATACTGGTCTCCTAGGAGCCGCTCAAAGCACAAACTCTTAGAAGATTCACTCTTCTTGTACTTCAGTCGGCATTGTGCCTTTTGTATTTAATCCCGATGCAATTTCTGTGTTTCATGGTCAATGTGAAGGTCCAAGGGATACAATAAACCTGCACTTGTGCATCGGAAGCTAATACTGGTCTCCCAGGTGCCGCTCAAAGCACAAACTCTTAGAAGATTCACTCTTCTTGTACTTAAGTCGGCATTGTGCCTTTTGTATTTAATCCCGATGCAATTTCTGTGTTTCATGGTCAATGTGAATGTCCAAGGGATTCAATAAACCTGCACTGGTGCATCGGAAGCTAATACTGGTCTCCCAGGAGCCG
The DNA here is from genome assembly GCF_023898315.1 of Schistocerca nitens. Taxonomy (NCBI): domain Eukaryota; kingdom Metazoa; phylum Arthropoda; class Insecta; order Orthoptera; family Acrididae; genus Schistocerca; species Schistocerca nitens. Next base: position 35,394,490 of record NC_064624.1, on the reverse strand, counting down.
CTCAAAGCACAAACTCTTAGAAGATTCACTCTTCTTGTACTTCAGTCGGCATTGTGCCTTTTGTATTGAATCCTGATACAATTTCTGTGTTTCATGGCCAATGTGAAGGTCCAAGGGTTGCAGTAAACCTGCATTGGTGCATCGGAAGCTAATACTGGTCTGCCAGGTGCCGCTCAAAGCACAAACTCTTGGAAGATTCACTCTTCTTGTACTTCAGTCGGCATTGTGCCTTTTGTATTTAATCCCGATGCAATTTCTGTGTTTCATGGTCAATGTGAAGGTCCAAGGGATACAATAAGCCTGCACTGGTGCATCGGAAGCTAATACTGGTCTCCCAGGTGCCGCTCAAAGCACAAACTCTTAGAAGATTCACTCTTCTTGTACTTAAGTCATCATTGTGCCTTTTGTATTTAATCCCGATGCAATTTCTGTGTTTCATGGTCAATGTGAACGTCCAAGGGATACAATAAACCTCCACTGGTGCATCGGAAGCTAATACTGGTCTCCCAGGAGCCGCTCAAAGCACAAACTCTTAGAAGATTCACTCTTCTTGTACTTCAGTCGGCATTGTGCCTTTTGTATTGAATCCCGATACAATTTCTGTGTTTCATGGCCAATGTGAAGGTAAAAGGGTTGCAGTAAACCTGCATTGGTGCATCGGAAGCTAATACTGGTCTCCCAGGTGCCGCTCAAAGCACAAACTCTTAGAAGATTCACTCTTCTTGTACTTAAGTCGGCATTGTGCCTTTTGTATTTAATCCCGATGCAATTTCTGTGTTTCATGGTCAATGTGAATGTCCAAGGGATACAATAAACCTGCACTGGTGCATCGGAATCTAATACTGGTCTCCCAGGAGCTGCTCATAGCACAAACTCTTACAAGATTCACTCTTCCTGTACTTCAGTCGAAATTGAGCTTTTTTATTCAATCCCGATTCAATTTCTGTGTTTCATGGTCAATGTGAAGGTCCAAGGGATACAGTAAACCTGCACTGGTGCATCGGAATCTAATACTTGTCTCCCAGGAGCCGCTCAAAGCACAAACTCTTAGAAGATTCACTCCTCTTGTACTTTAGTTGCCATTGTGCCTTTTGTATTTAATCCCGATGCAATTTCTGTGTTTCATGGTCAATGTGAAGGTCCAAGGGATACAGTAAACCTGCACTGGTGCATCGGAATCTAATACAGGTCTCCCAGGAGCCGCTCAAAGCACAAACTCTTAGAAGATTCACTCCTCTTGTACTTTAGTTGCCATTGTGCCTTTTGTATTTAATCCCGATGCAATTTCTGTGTTTCATGGTCAATGTGAAGGTCCAAGGGATACAGTAAACCTGCACTGGTGCATCGGAATCTAATACAGGTCTCCCAGGAGCCGCTCAAAGCACAAACTCTTAGAAGATTCACTCTTCTTGTACGTAAGTCGGCATTGTGCCTTTTGTATTTAATCCCGATGCAATTTCTGTGTTTCATGGTCAATGTGAAGGTCCAAGGGATACAATAAACCTGCACTGGTGCATCGGAAGCTAATACTGGTCTCCCAGGTGCCGCTCAAAGCACAAACTCTTAGAAGATTCACTCTTCTTGTACTTAAGTCATCATTGTGCCTTTTGTATTTAATCCCGATGCAATTTCTGTGTTTCATGGTCAATGTGAACGTCCAAGGGATACAATAAACCTCCACTGGTGCATCGGAAGCTAATACTGGTCTCCCAGGAGCCGCTCAAAGCACAAATTCTTAGAAGATTCACTCTTCTTGTACTTCAGTCGGCATTGTGCCTTTTGTATTGAATCCCGATACAATTTCTGTGTTTCATGGTCAATGTGAAGGGTTGCAGTAAACCTGCATTGGTGCATCAGAAGCTAATACTGGTCTCCCAGGTGCCGCTCAAAGCACAAACTCTTAGAAGATTCACTCTTCTTGTACTTAAGTCGGCATTGTGCTTTTGTATTTAATCCCGATGCAATTTCTGTGTTTCATGGTCAATGTGAAGGTCCAAGGGATTCAATAAACCTGCACTGGTGCATCGGAAGCTAATACTGGTCTCCCAGGAGCCGTTCAAAGCACAAACTCTTAGAAGATTCACTCTTCTTGTACTTAAGTCAACATTGTGATTTTTCTATTTAATCCCGATGCAATTTCTGTGTTTCATGGTCAATGTGAAGGTCCAAGGGATACAGTAAACCTGCACTGGTGCATCGGAATCAAATACAGGTCTCCCAGGAGCCGCTCAAAGCACAAACTCTTAGAAGATTCACTCTTCTTGTACTTCAGTCGGCATTGTGCCTTTTGTATTTAATCCCGATGCAATTTCTGTGTTTCATGGTCAATGTGAAGGTCCAAGGGATACAATAAACCTGCACTGGTGCATCGGAAGCTAATACTGGTCTCCCAGGAGCCGCTCAAAGCACAAACTCTTAGAAGATTCACTCTTCTTGTACTTCAGTCGGCATTGTGCCTTTTGTAGTTAATCCCAACACAATTTCTATGTTTCATGGTCAATGTGAAGGTCCAAGGGATACAATAAACCTGCACTGGTGCATCGGAATCTAATACTGGTCTCCCAGGAGCCGCTCAAAGCACAAACTCTTAAAAGATTCACTCTTCTTGTACGTAAGTCGGCATTGTGCCTTTTGTATTTAATCCCGATGCAATTTTTGTGATTCATGGTCAAGGTGAAGGTCCAAGGGATACAATAAACCTGCACTGGTGTATCGGAAGCTACTACTGGTCTCCTAGGAGCCGCTCAAAGCACAAACACTTACAAGATTCCCTCATCTTGTACTTCAGTCGGCATAGTGCCTTTTGTATTTAATCCCGATGCAATTTCTGTGTTTCATGTTCAATGTGAAGGTCCAAGGGATACAGTAAACCTGCACTGGTGCATCGGAAGCTAATACTGGTCTCCCAGGAGCCTCTCAAAGCACAATCTCTTAGAAGATTCACTCTTCTCGTACTTCAGTCGGCATTGTGCCTTTTGTATTTATTCCCGAAGCAATTTCTGTGTTTCATGGTCAATGTGAAGGACCAAGGGATACAGTAAACCTGCACTGGTGCATCGGAAGCTAATACTGGTCTCCCAGGAGCCGCTCAAAGCACAAACTCTTAGAAGATTCACTCTTCTTGTACTTCAGTCGGCATTGTGCGTTTTGTATTCAATCCCGATACATTTTCTGTGTTTCATGGTCAATGTGAAGGTCCAAGGGATACAGTAAACTTGCACTGGTGCATCGGAAGCTAATACTGGTCTCCCAGGAGCCGCTCAAAGCACAAACTCTTAGAAGATTCACTCTTCTTGTACTTTAGTCGGCATTGTGCCTTTTGTATTTAATCCCGATGCAATTTCTGTGTTTCATGGTCAATGTGAAGGTCCAAGGGATACAATAAGCCTGCACTGGTGCATCGGAAGCTAATACTGGTCTCCCAGGTGCCGCTCAAAGCACAAACTCTTAGAAGATTCACTCTTCTTGTACTTAAGTCATCATTGTGCCATTTGTATTTAATCCCGATGCAATTTCTGTGTTTCATGGTCAATGTGAATGTCCAAGGGATACAATAAACCTCCACTGGTGCTTCGGAAGTTAATACTGGTCTCCCAGGAGCCGCTCAAAGCACAAACTCTTAGAAGATTCACTCTTCTTGTACTTCAGTCGGCATTGTGCCTTTTGTATTGAATCCCGATACAATTTCTGTGTTTCATGGCCAATGTGAAGGTCCAAGGGTTGCAGTAAACCTGCATTGGTGCATCAGAAGCTAATACTGGTCTCCCAGGTGCCGCTCAAAGCACAAACTCTTAGAAGATTCACTCTTCTTGTACTTAAGTCGGCATTGTTCCTTTTGTATTTAATCCCGATGCAATTTCTGTGTTTCATGGTCAATGTGAAGGTCCAAGGGATTCAATAAACCTGCACTGGTGCATCGGAAGCTAATACTGGTCTCCCAGGAGCCGTTCAAAGCACAAACTCTTAGAAGATTCACTCTTCTTGTACTTCAGTCGGCATTGTGATTTTTCTATTTAATCCCGATGCAATTTCTGTGCTTCATGGTCAATGTGAAGGTCCAAGGGATACAGTAAACCTGGACTGGTGCATCGGAAGCTAATACTGGTCTCCCAAGTGCCTCTCAAAGCACAAATTCTTAGAAGATTCACTCTTCTTATACTTCAGTCGGCATTGTTCGTTCTGTATTCAATCCCGATACAATTTCTGTGTTTCATGGTCAATGTGAAGGTCCAAGGGATACAGTAAACTTGCACTGGTGCATCGGAAGCTAATACTGGTCTCCTAGGAGCCGCTCAAAGCACAAACTCTTAGAAGATTCACTCTTCTTGTACTTCAGTCGGCATTGTGCCTTTTGTATTTAATCCCGATGCAATTTCTGTGTTTCATGGTCAATGTGAAGGTCCAAGGGATACAATAAACCTGCACTTGTGCATCGGAAGCTAATACTGGTCTCCCAGGTGCCGCTCAAAGCACAAACTCTTAGAAGATTCACTCTTCTTGTACTTAAGTCGGCATTGTGCCTTTTGTATTTAATCCCGATGCAATTTCTGTGTTTCATGGTCAATGTGAATGTCCAAGGGATTCAATAAACCTGCACTGGTGCATCGGAAGCTAATACTGGTCTCCCAGGAGCCGCTCAAAGCACAAACTCTTAGAAGATTCACTCTTCTTGTACTTCAGTCGGCATTGTGCCTTTTGTATTGAATCCTGATACAATTTCTGTGTTTCATGGCCAATGTGAAGGTCCAAGGGTTGCAGTAAACCTGCATTGGTGCATCGGAAGCTAATACTGGTCTGCCAGGTGCCGCTCAAAGCACAAACTCTTGGAAGATTCACTCTTCTTGTACTTCAGTCGGCATTGTGCCTTTTGTATTTAATCCCGATGCAATTTCTGTGTTTCATGGTCAATGTGAAGGTCCAAGGGATACAATAAGCCTGCACTGGTGCATCGGAAGCTAATACTGGTCTCCCAGGTGCCGCTCAAAGCACAAACTCTTAGAAGATTCACTCTTCTTGTACTTAAGTCATCATTGTGCCTTTTGTATTTAATCCCGATGCAATTTCTGTGTTTCATGGTCAATGTGAACGTCCAAGGGATACAATAAACCTCCACTGGTGCATCGGAAGCTAATACTGGTCTCCCAGGAGCCGCTCAAAGCACAAACTCTTAGAAGATTCACTCTTCTTGTACTTCAGTCGGCATTGTGCCTTTTGTATTGAATCCCGATACAATTTCTGTGTTTCATGGCCAATGTGAAGGTAAAAGGGTTGCAGTAAACCTGCATTGGTGCATCGGAAGCTAATACTGGTCTCCCAGGTGCCGCTCAAAGCACAAACTCTTAGAAGATTCACTCTTCTTGTACTTAAGTCGGCATTGTGCCTTTTGTATTTAATCCCGATGCAATTTCTGTGTTTCATGGTCAATGTGAATGTCCAAGGGATACAATAAACCTGCACTGGTGCATCGGAATCTAATACTGGTCTCCCAGGAGCTGCTCATAGCACAAACTCTTACAAGATTCACTCTTCCTGTACTTCAGTCGAAATTGAGCTTTTTTATTCAATCCCGATTCAATTTCTGTGTTTCATGGTCAATGTGAAGGTCCAAGGGATACAGTAAACCTGCACTGGTGCATCGGAATCTAATACTTGTCTCCCAGGAGCCGCTCAAAGCACAAACTCTTAGAAGATTCACACCTCTTGTACTTTAGTTGCCATTGTGCCTTTTGTATTTAATCCCGATGCAATTTCTGTGTTTCATGGTCAATGTGAAGGTCCAAGGGATACAGTAAACCTGCACTGGTGCATCGGAATCTAATACAGGTCTCCCAGGAGCCGCTCAAAGCACAAACTCTTAGAAGATTCACTCTTCTTGTACGTAAGTCGGCATTGTGCCTTTTGTATTTAATCCCGATGCAATTTCTGTGTTTCATGGTCAATGTGAAGGTCCAAGGGATACAATAAACCTGCACTGGTGCATCGGAAGCTAATACTGGTCTCCCAGGAGCCGCTCAAAGCACAAACTCTTAGAAGATTCACTCTTCTTGTACTTCAGTCGGCATTGTATGTTTTGTATTCAATCCCGATACAATTTCTGTGTTTCATAGTCAATGTGAAGGTCCAAGGGATACAGTAAACCTGCACTGGTGCATCGGAAGGTAATACTGGTCTCCCAGGAGCCGCTCAAAGCACAAACTCTTAGAAGATTCACTCTTCTTGTACTTAAGTCAACATTGTGATTTTTCTATTTAATCCCGATGCAATTTCTGTGTTTCATGGTCAATGTGAAGGTCCAAGGGATACAGTAAACCTGCACTGGTGCATCGGAATCAAATACAGGTCTCCCAGGAGCCGCTCAAAGCACAAACTCTTAGAAGATTCACTCTTCTTGTACTTCAGTCGGCATTGTGCCTTTTGTATTTAATCCCGATGCAATTTCTGTGTTTCATGGTCAATGTGAAGGTCCAAGGGATACAATAAACCTGCACTGGTGCATCGGAAGCTAATACTGGTCTCCCAGGAGCCGCTCAAAGCACAAACTCTTAGAAGATTCACTCTTCTTGTACTTCAGTCGGCATTGTGCCTTTTGTAGTTAATCCCAACACAATTTCTATGTTTCATGGTCAATGTGAAGGTCCAAGGGATACAATAAACCTGCACTGGTGCATCGGAATCTAATACTGGTCTCCCAGGAGCCGCTCAAAGCACAAACTCTTAAAAGATTCACTCTTCTTGTACGTAAGTCGGCATTGTGCCTTTTGTATTTAATCCCGATGCAATTTTTGTGATTCATGGTCAAGGTGAAGGTCCAAGGGATACAATAAACCTGCACTGGTGTATCGGAAGCTACTACTGGTCTCCTAGGAGCCGCTCAAAGCACAAACTCTTACAAGATTCCCTCTTCTTGTACTTCAGTCGGCATAGTGCCTTTTGTATTTAATACCGATGCAATTTCTGTGTTTCATGGTCAATGTGAAGGTCCAAGGGATACAGTAAACCTGCACTGGTGCATCGGAAGCTAATACTGGTCTCCCAGGAGCCGCTCAAAGCACAAACTCTTAGAAGATTCACTCTTCTTGTACTTCAGTCGGCATTGTGCGTTTTGTATTCAATCCCGATACATTTTCTGTGTTTCATGGTCAATGTGAAGGTCCAAGGGATACAGTAAACTTGCACTGGTGCATAGGAAGCTAATACTGGTCTCCCAGGAGCCGCTCAAAGCACAAACTCTTAGAAGATTCACTCTTCTTGTACTTTAGTCGGCATTGTGCCTTTTGTATTTAATCCCGATGCAATTTCTGTGTTTCATGGTCAATGTGAAGGTCCAAGGGATACAATAAGCCTGCACTGGTGCATCGGAAGCTAATACTGGTCTCCCAGGTGCCGCTCAAAGCACAAACTCTTAGAAGATTCACTCTTCTTGTACTTAAGTCATCATTGTGCCTTTTGTATTTAATCCCGATGCAATTTCTGTGTTTCATGGTCAATGTGAATGTCCAAGGGATACAATAAACCTCCACTGGTGCTTCGGAAGTTAATACTGGTCTCCCAGGAGCCGCTCAAAGCACAAACTCTTAGAAGATTCACTCTTCTTGTACTTCAGTCGGCATTGTGCCTTTTGTATTGAATCCCGATACAATTTCTGTGTTTCATGGCCAATGTGAAGGTCCAAGGGTTGCAGTAAACCTGCATTGGTGCATCAGAAGCTAATACTGGTCTCCCAGGTGCCGCTCAAAGCACAAACTCTTAGAAGATTCACTCTTCTTGTACTTAAGTCGGCATTGTGCCTTTTGTATTTAATCCCGATGCTATTTCTGTGTTTCATGGTCAATGTGAAGGTCCAAGGGATTCAATAAACCTGCACTGGTGCATCGGAAGCTAATACTGGTCTCCCAGGAGCCGCTCAAAGCACAAACTCTTAGAAGATTCACTCTTCTTGTACTTCAGTCGGCATTGTGCCTTTTGTAGTTAATCCCAACACAATTTCTATGTTTCATGGTCAATGTGAAGGTCCAAGGGATACAATAAACCTGCACTGGTGCATCGGAATCTAATACTGGTCTCCCAGGAGCCGCTCAAAGCACAAACTCTTAAAAGATTCACTCTTCTTGTACGTAAGTCGGCATTGTGCCTTTTGTATTTAATCCCGATGCAATTTTTGTGATTCATGGTCAAGGTGAAGGTCCAAGGGATACAATAAACCTGCACTGGTGTATCGGAAGCTACTACTGGTCTCCTAGGAGCCGCTCAAAGCACAAACTCTTACAAGATTCCCTCTTCTTGTACTTCAGTCGGCATAGTGCCTTTTGTATTTAATCCCGATGCAATTTCTGTGTTTCATGGTCAATGTGAAGGTCCAAGGGATACAGTAAACCTGCACTGGTGCATCGGAAGCTAATACTGGTCTCCCAGGAGCCGCTCAAAGCACAAACTCTTAGAAGATTCACTCTTCTTGTACTTCAGTCGGCATTGTGCGTTTTGTATTCAATCCCGATACATTTTCTGTGTTTCATGGTCAATGTGAAGGTCCAAGGGATACAGTAAACTTGCACTGGTGCATAGGAAGCTAATACTGGTCTCCCAGGAGCCGCTCAAAGCACAAACTCTTAGAAGATTCACTCTTCTTGTACTTTAGTCGGCATTGTGCCTTTTGTATTTAATCCCGATGCAATTTCTGTGTTTCATGGTCAATGTGAAGGTCCAAGGGATACAATAAACCTGCACTGGTGCATCGGAAGCTAATACTGGTCTCCCAGGTGCCGCTCAAAGCACAAACTCTTAGAAGATTCACTCTTCTTGTACTTAAGTCATCATTGTGCCTTTTGTATTTAATCCCGATGCAATTTCTGTGTTTCATGGTCAATGTGAATGTCCAAGGGATACAATAAACCTCCACTGGTGCTTCGGAAGTTAATACTGGTCTCCCAGGAGCCGCTCAAAGCACAAACTCTTAGAAGATTCACTCTTCTTGTACTTCAGTCGGCATTGTGCCTTTTGTATTGAATCCCGATACAATTTCTGTGTTTCATGGCCAATGTGAAGGTCCAAGGGTTGCAGTAAACCTGCATTGGTGCATCAGAAGCTAATACTGGTCTCCCAGGTGCCGCTCAAAGCACAAACTCTTAGAAGATTCACTCTTCTTGTACTTAAGTCGGCATTGTGCCTTTTGTATTTAATCCCGATGCTATTTCTGTGTTTCATGGTCAATGTGAAGGTCCAAGGGATTCAATAAACCTGCACTGGTGCATCGGAAGCTAATACTGGTCTCCCAGGAGCCGCTCAAAGCACAAACTCTTAGAAGATTCACTCTTCTTGTACTTCAGTCGGCATTGTGCCTTTTGTAGTTAATCCCAACACAATTTCTATGTTTCATGGTCAATGTGAAGGTCCAAGGGATACAATAAACCTGCACTGGTGCATCGGAATCTAATACTGGTCTCCCAGGAGCCGCTCAAAGCACAAACTCTTAAAAGATTCACTCTTCTTGTACGTAAGTCGGCATTGTGCCTTTTGTATTTAATCCCGATGCAATTTTTGTGATTCATGGTCAAGGTGAAGGTCCAAGGGATACAATAAACCTGCACTGGTGTATCGGAAGCTACTACTGGTCTCCTAGGAGCCGCTCAAAGCACAAACTCTTACAAGATTCCCTCTTCTTGTACTTCAGTCGGCATAGTGCCTTTTGTATTTAATCCCGATGCAATTTCTGTGTTTCATGGTCAATGTGAAGGTCCAAGGGATACAGTAAACCTGCACTGGTGCATCGTAAGCTATTACTGGTCTCCCAAGTGCCTCTCAAAGCACAAATTCTTAGAAGATTCACTCTTCTTATACTTCAGTCGGCATTGTTCGTTCTGTATTCAATCCCGATACAATTTCTGTGTTTCATGGTCAATGTGAAGGTCCAAGGGATACAGTAAACTTGCACTGGTGCATCGGAAGCTAATACTGGTCTCCTAGGAGCCGCTCAAAGCACAAACTCTTAGAAGATTCACTCTTCTTGTACTTCAGTCGGCATTGTGCCTTTTGTATTTAATCCCGATGCAATTTCTGTGTTTCATGGTCAATGTGAAGGTCCAAGGGATACAATAAACCTGCACTTGTGCATCGGAAGCTAATACTGGTCTCCCAGGTGCCGCTCAAAGCACAAACTCTTAGAAGATTCACTCTTCTTGTACTTAAGTCGGCATTGTGCCTTTTGTATTTAATCCCGATGCAATTTCTGTGTTTCATGGTCAATGTGAATGTCCAAGGGATTCAATAAACCTGCACTGGTGCATCGGAAGCTAATACTGGTCTCCCAGGAGCCGCTCAAAGCACAAACTCTTAGAAGATTCACTCTTCTTGTACTTCAGTCGGCATTGTGCCTTTTGTATTGAATCCTGATACAATTTCTGTGTTTCATGGCCAATGTGAAGGTCCAAGGGTTGCAGTAAACCTGCATTGGTGCATCGGAAGCTAATACTGGTCTGCCAGGTGCCGCTCAAAGCACAAACTCTTGGAAGATTCACTCTTCTTGTACTTCAGTCGGCATTGTGCCTTTTGTATTTAATCCCGATGCAATTTCTGTGTTTCATGGTCAATGTGAAGGTCCAAGGGATTCAATAAACCTGCACTGGTGCATCGGAAGCTAATACTGGTCTCCCAGGAGCCGTTCAAAGCACAAACTCTTAGAAGATTCACTCTTCTTGTACTTCAGTCGGCATTGTGATTTTTCTATTTAATCCCGATGCAATTTCTGTGTTTCATGGTCAATGTGAAGGTCCAAGGGATACAGTAAACCTGCACTGGTGCATCGGAATCTAATACTGGTCTCCCAGGAGCCGCTCAAAGCACAAACTCTTAGAAGATTCACTCTTCTTGTACTTCAGTCGGCATTGTTCGTTCTGTATTCAATCTCGATACAATTTCTGTGTTTCATGGTCAATGTGAAGGTCCAAGGGATACAGTAAACTTGCACTGGTGCATCGGAAGCTAATACTGGTCTCCCAAGAGCCGCTCAAAGCACATACTCTTAGAAGATTCACTCTTCTTGTACTTCAGTCGGCATTGTGCCTTTTGTGTTTAATCCCGATGCAATTTCTGTGTTTCATGGTCAATGTGAAGGTCCAAGGGATACAATAAACCTGCACTGGTGCATCGGAAGCTAATACTGGTCTCCCAGGTGCCGCTCAAAGCACAAACTCTTAGAAGATTCACTCTTCTTGTACTTCAGTCGGCATTGTGCCTTTTGTATTTAATCCCGATGCAATTTCTGTGTTTCATGGTCAATGTGAATGTCCAAGGGATACAATAAACCTGCACTGGTGCATCGGAAGCTAATACTGGTCTCCCAGGAGCCGCTCAAAGCACAAACTCTTAGAAGATTCACTCATCTTGTACTTCAGTCGGCATTGTGCCTTTTGTACTGAATCCTGATACAATTTCTGTGTTTCATGGCCAATGTGAAGGTCCAAGGGTTGCAGTAAACCTGCACTGGTGCATCGGAAGCTAATACTGGTCTCCCAGGTGCCGCTCAAAGCACAAACTCTTAGAAGATTCACTCTTCTTGTAATTCAGTCGGGATTGTGACTTTTCTATTAAATCCCGATGCAATTTCTGTGTATCATGGTCAAAGTGAATGTCCAAGTGATACAGTAAACCTGCTCCGGTGCATCGGAAGCTAATACTGGTCTCTTAGGAGCCGCTCAAAGCACAAACTCTTAGAAGATTCACTCTTCTTGTACTTCAGTCTGCATTGTGCCTTTTGTATTTAATCCCGATGCAATTTCTGTGTTTCATGGTCAATGTGAAGGTCCAAGGGATACAATAAACCTGCACTGGTGCATCGGAATCTAATACTGGTCTCCCAGGAGCCGCTCAAAGCACAAACTCTTAGCAGATTCACTCTTCTTGTACATCAGTTGGCATTGTGCCTTTTTTATTTAATCCCGATACAATTTCTGTGTTTAATGGTCAATGTGAAGGTCCAAGGGATACAGCAAACCTGCACTGGTGCATCGGAATCTAATACTTGTCACCCAGGAGCCGCTCAAAGCACAAACTCTTAGAAGATTCTCTCCTCTTGTACTTTAGTCGGCATTGTGCCTTTTGTATTTAATCCCGATGCAATTTCTGTGTTTCATGGTCAATGTGAAGGTCCAAGGGATACAGTAAACCTGCACTGGTGCATCGGAATCTAATACAGGTCTCCCAGGAGCCGCTCAAAGCACAAACTCTTAGAAGATTCACTCTTCTTGTACTTCAGTCGGCATTGTGCCTTTTGTATTTAATCCCGATGCAATTTCTGTGTTTCATGGTCAATGTGAAGGTCCAAGGGATACAATAAACCTGCACTGGTGCATCGGAAGCTAATACTGGTCTCCCAGGAGCCGCTCAAAGCACAAACTCTTAGAAGATTCACTCTTCTTGTACTTCAGTCGGCATTGTATGTTTTGTATTCAATCGATACAATTTCTGTGTTTCATAGTCAATGTGAAGGTCCAAGGGATACAGTAAACCTGCACTGGTGCATCGGAAGGTAATACTGGTCTCCCAGGAGCCGCTCAAAGCACAAACTCTTAGAAGATTCACTCTTCTTGTACTTCAGTCGGCATTGTGCCTTTTGTAGTTAATCCCAATACAATTTCTATGTTTCATGGTCAATGTGAAGGTCCAAGGGATACAATAAACCTGCACTGGTGCATCGGAATCTAATACTGGTCTCCCAGGAGCCGCTCAAAGCACAAACTCTTAGAAGATTCACTCTTCTTGTACTTAAGTCGGCATTGTGCCTTTTGTATTTAATCCCGATGCAATTTTTGTGATTCATGGACATGGTGAAGGTCCAAGGGTTACAATAAACCTGCACTGGTGTATCGGAAGCTACTACTAGTCTCCTAGGAGCCGCTCAAAGCACAAACTCTTACAAGATTCACTCTTCTTGTACTTCAGTCGAAATTGAGTTTTTTATTCAATCCCGATTCAATTTCTGTGTTTCATGGTCAATGTGAAGCTCCAAAGGATACAGTAAACCTGCACTGGTGCATCGTAATCTAATACTGGTCTCCCAGGAGCCGCTCAAAGCACAAACTCTTAGAAGATTCACTCTTCTTGTACTTCAGTCGGCATTGTGCCTTTTGTATTTAATCCCGATGCAATTTCTGTGTTTCATGGTCAATGTGAAGGTCCAAGTGATACAATAAACCTGCACTGGTGCATCGGAAGCTAATTCTGGTCTCCCAGGAGCCGCTCAAAGCACAAACTCCTACAAGATTCACTCTTCTTGTACTTCAGTAGCCATTGAGCTTTTTTATTCAATCCCGATTCAATTTCTGGGTTTCATGGTAAATGTGAAGGTCCAACGGATACAGTAAACCTGCACTGGTGCATCGTAATCTAATACTGGTCTCCCAGGAGCCGCTCAAAGCACAAACTCTTAGAAGATTCACTCTTCTTGTACTTCAGTCGGCATTGTGACTTTTCTATTTAATCCCGATGCAATTTCTGTGTTTCATGGTCAATGTGAAGGTCCAAGGGATACAGTAAACCTGCACTGGTGCATCGGAAGCTAATACTGGTCTCCCAGGAGCCGCTCAATGCACAAACTCTTAGAAGATTCACTCCTCTTGTACTTTAGTCGGCATTGTGCCTTTTGTATTTAATCCCGATGCAATTTCTGTGTTTCATGGTCAATGTGAAGGTCCAAGGGGTACAGTAAACCTACACTGGTGCATCGGAATCTAATACTGGTCTCCCAGGAGCCGCTCAAAGCACAAACTCTTAGAAGATTCACTCTTCTTGTACTTCAGTCGGCATTGTGCCTTTTGTATTTAATCCCGATGCAATTTCTGTGTTTCATGTTCAATGTGAAGGTCCAAGGGATACAGTAAACCTGCACTGGTGCATCGGAAGCTAATACTGGTCTCCCAGGAGCCTCTCAAAGCACAAACTCTTAGAAGATTCACTCTTCTTGTACTTCAGTCGGCATTGTGCCTTCTGTATTTAATCCCGATGCAATTTCTGTGTTTCATGGTCAATGTGAAGGTCCAAGGGGTACAGTAAACCTGCACTGGTGCATCGGAATCTAATACTGGTCTCCCAGGAGCCGCTCAAAGCACAAACTCTTAGAAGATTCACTCTTCTTGTACTTCAGTCGGCATTGTGCCTTTTGTATTTAATCCCGATGCAATTTCTGTGTTTCATGTTCAATGTGAAGGTCCAAGGGATACAGTAAACCTGCACTGGTGCATCGGAAGCTAATACTGGTCTCCCAGGAGCCTCTCAAAGCACAAACTCTTAGAAGATTCACTCTTCTTGTACTTCAGTCGGCATTGTGCCTTCTGTATTTAATCCCGATGCAATTTCTGTGTTTCATGGTCAATGTGAAGGTCCAAGGGATACAATAAACCTGCACTGGTGCATCGGAAGCTAATACTGGTCTCCCAGGAGCCGCTCAAAGCACAAACTCTTAGAAGATTCACTCTTCTTGTACTTAAGTCGGCATTGTGCCTTTTGTATTTAATCCCGATGCAATTTCTGTGTTTCATGGTCAATGTGAAGGTCCAAGTGATACAATAAACCTGCACTGGTGCATCGGAAGCTAATACTGGTCTCCCAGGAGCCGCTCAAAGCACAAACTCTTAGAAGATTCACTCTTCTTGTACTTAAGTCGGCATTGTGCCTTTTGTATTTAATCCCGATGCAATTTCTGTGTTTCATGGTCAATGTGAAGGTCCAAGTGATACAATAAACCTGCACTGGTGCATCGGAAGCTAATTCTGGTCTCCCAGGAGCCGCTCAAAGCACAAACTCTTAGAAGATTCACTCTTCTTGTACTTCAGTCGGCATTGTGACTTTTCTATTTAATCCCGATGCAATTTCTGTGTTTCATGGTCAATTTGAAGGTCCAAGGGATACAGTAAACCTGCACTGGTGCATCGGAAGCTAATACTGGTCTCCCAGGAGCCGCTCAATGCACAAACTCTTAGAAGATTCACTCCTCTTGTACTTTAGTCGGCATTGTGCCTTTTGTATTTAATCCCGATGCAATTTCTGTGTTTCATGGTCAATGTGAAGGTCCAAGGGGTACAGTAAACCTGCACTGGTGCATCGGAATCTAATACTGGTCTCCCAGGAGCCGCTCAAAGCACAAACTCTTAGAAGATTCACTCTTCTTGTACTTCAGTCGGCATTGTGCCTTTTGTATTTAATCCCGATGCAATTTCTGTGTTTCATGGTCAATGTGCAGGTCCAAGGGATACAATAAACCTGCACTGGTGCATCGGAAGCTAATACTGGTCTCCCAGGAGCCGCTCAAAGCACAAACTCTTAGAAGATTCACTCTTCTTGTACTTCAGTCGGCATTGTATGTTTTGTATTCAATCCCGATAAAATTTCTGTGTTTCATGGTCAATGTGAAGGTCCAAGGGATACAGTAAACCTGCACTTATGCATCGGAAGGTAATACTGGTATCCCAGGAGCCGCTCAAATCACAAACTCTTAGAAGATTCACTCTTCTTGTACTTCAGTCGGCATTGTGCCTTTTGTATTTAATCCCGGTGCAATTTCTGTGATTCATGGTCAATGTGAAGGTCCAAGGGATACAATAAACCTGCACTGGTGTATCGGAAGCTACTACTGGTCTCCTAGGAGCCGCTCAAAGCACAAACTCGTACAAGATTCCCTCTTCTTGTACTTCAGTCGGCATAGTGCCTTTTGTATTTAATCCCGATGCAATTTCTGTGTTTCATGTTCAATGTGAAGGTCCAAGGGATACAGTAAACCTGCACTGGTGCATCGGAAGCTAATACTGGTCTCCCAGGAGCCTCTCAAAGCACAATCTCTTAGAAGATTCACTCTTCTTGTACTTCAGTCGGCATTGTGCCTTTTGTATTTAATCCCGATGCAATTTCTGTGTTTCATGTTCAATGTGAAGGTCCAAGGGATACAGTAAACCTGCACTGGTGCATCGGAAGCTAATACTGGTCTCCCAGGAGCCTCTCAAAGCACAAACTCTTAGAAGATTCACTCTTCTTGTACTTCAGTCGGCATTGTGCCTTCTGTATTTAATCCCGATGCAATTTCTGTGTTTCATGGTCAATGTGAAGGTCCAAGGGATACAATAAACCTGCACTGGTGCATCGGAAGCTAATACTGGTCTCCCAGGAGCCGCTCAAAGCACAAACTCTTAGAAGATTCACTCTTCTTGTACTTAAGTCGGCATTGTGCCTTTTGTATTTAATCCCGATGCAATTTCTGTGTTTCATGGTCAATGTGAAGGTCCAAGTGATACAATAAACCTGCACTGGTGCATCGGAAGCTAATTCTGGTCTCCCAGGAGCCGCTCAAAGCACAAACTCTTAGAAGATTCACTCTTCTTGTACTTCAGTCGGCATTGTGACTTTTCTATTTAATCCCGATGCAATTTCTGTGTTTCATGGTCAATTTGAAGGTCCAAGGGATACAGTAAACCTGCACTGGTGCATCGGAAGCTAATACTGGTCTCCCAGGAGCCGCTCAATGCACAAACTCTTAGAAGATTCACTCCTCTTGTACTTTAGTCGGCATTGTGCCTTTTGTATTTAATCCCGATGCAATTTCTGTGTTTCATGGTCAATGTGAAGGTCCAAGGGGTACAGTAAACCTGCACTGGTGCATCGGAATCTAATACTGGTCTCCCAGGAGCCGCTCAAAGCACAAACTCTTAGAAGATTCACTCTTCTTGTACTTCAGTCGGCATTGTGCCTTTTGTATTTAATCCCGATGCAATTTCTGTGTTTCATGGTCAATGTGCAGGTCCAAGGGATACAATAAACCTGCACTGGTGCATCGGAAGCTAATACTGGTCTCCCAGGAGCCGCTCAAAGCACAAACTCTTAGAAGATTCACTCTTCTTGTACTTCAGTCGGCATTGTATGTTTTGTATTCAATCCCGATAAAATTTCTGTGTTTCATGGTCAATGTGAAGGTCCAAGGGATACAGTAAACCTGCACTTATGCATCGGAAGGTAATACTGGTATCCCAGGAGCCGCTCAAATCACAAACTCTTAGAAGATTCACTCTTCTTGTACTTCAGTCGGCATTGTGCCTTTTGTATTTAATCCCGGTGCAATTTCTGTGATTCATGGTCAATGTGAAGGTCCAAGGGATACAATAAACCTGCACTGGTGTATCGGAAGCTACTACTGGTCTCCTAGGAGCCGCTCAAAGCACAAACTCGTACAAGATTCCCTCTTCTTGTACTTCAGTCGGCATAGTGCCTTTTGTATTTAATCCCGATGCAATTTCTGTGTTTCATGTTCAATGTGAAGGTCCAAGGGATACAGTAAACCTGCACTGGTGCATCGGAAGCTAATACTGGTCTCCCAGGAGCCTCTCAAAGCACAATCTCTTAGAAGATTCACTCTTCTTGTACTTCAGTCGGCATTGTGCCTTCTGTATTTAATCCCGATGCAATTTCTGTGTTTCATGGTCAATGTGAAGGTCCAAGGGATACAATAAACCTGCACTGGTGCATCGGAAGCTAATACTGGTCTCCCAGGAGCCGCTCAAAGCACAAACTCTTAGAAGATTCACTCTTCTTGTACTTAAGTCGGCATTGTGCCTTTTGTATTTAATCCCGATACAATTTCTGTGTTTCATGGTCAATGTGAAGGTCCAAGGGATACAGTAAACCTGCACTGGTGCATCGGAAGCTAATACTGGTCTCCCAGGAGCTGCTCAAAGCACAAACTCTTACAAGATTCACTCTTCCTGTACTTCAGTCGAAATTGAGCTTTTTTATTCAATCCCGTTTCAATTTCTGTGTTTCATGGTCAATGTGAAGGTCCAAGGGATACAGTAAACCAGCACTGGTGCATCGTAATCTAATACTGGTCTCCCAGGAGCCGCTCAAAGCACAAACTCTTAGAAGATTCACTCTTCTTGTACTTCAGGCGGCATTGTATGTTTTGTATTAAATCCCGATGCAATTTCTGTGTTTCATGGTCAATGTGAAGGTCCAAGGGATACAGTAAACCTGCACTGGTGCGTCGCAAGCTAATACTGGTCTCCCAGGAGCCGCTCAAAGCACAAACTCTTAGAAGATTCACTCTTCTTGTACTTCAGTCGGCATTGTGCCTTTTGTATTTAATCCCGATGCAATTTCTGTGTTTCATGGTCAATGTGAAGGTCCAAGGGATACAATAAACCTGCACTGGTGCATCGGAAGCTAATACTGGTGTCCCAGGAGCCTCTCAAAGCACAAACTCTTAGCAGATTCACTCTTCTTGTACATCAGTTGGCATTGTGCCTTTTGTATTTAATCCCGATACAATTTCAGTGTCTAATGGTCAATGTGAAGGTCCAAGGGATACAGCAAACCTGCACTGGTGCATCGGAATCAAATACTGGTCTCCCAGGAGCCGCTCAAAGCACAAACTCTTAGAAGATTCAATCCTCTTGTACTTTAGTCGGCATTGTGCCTTTTGTATTTAATCCCGATGCAATTTCTGTGTTTCATGGTCAATGTGAAGGTCCAAAGGATACAGTAAACCTTCACTGGTGCATCGGAATCTAATACTGGTCTCCCAGGAGCCGCTCAAAGCACAAACTCTTAGAAGATTCACTCTTCTTGTACTTCAGTTGGCATTGTATGTTTTGTATTCAATCCCAATACAATTTCTGTGTTTCATGGTCAATGTGAAGGTCCAAGGGATACAGTAAACCTGCACTGGTGCATCGGAAGGTAATACTGGTCTCCCAGGAGCCGCTCAAATCACAAACACTTAGAAGATTCACTCTTCTTGTACTTCAGTCGGCATTGTGCCTTTTGTATTTAATCCCGATGCAATTTCTATGTTTCATGGTCAATGTGAAGGTCCAAGGGATACAATAAACCTGCACTGGTGCAACGGAATCTAATACTGGTCTCCCAGGAGCCGCTCAAAGCACAAACTCTTAGAAGATCCACTCTTCTTGTACTTAAGTCAGCATTGTGCCTTTTGTATTTAATCCCGATGCAATTTCTGTGATTCATGGTCAATGTGAAGGTCCAAAGGATACAATAAACCTGCACTGGTGCATCGGAAGCTACTACTGGTCTCCTAGGAGCCGCTCAAAGCACAAACTCTTACAAGATTCCCTCTTCTTGTACTTCAGTCGGCATAGTGCCTTTTGTATTTAATCCCGATGCAATTTCTGTGTTTCATGTTCAATGTGAAGGTCCAAGGGATACAGTAAACCTGCACTCTTGCATCGGAAGCTAATACTGGTCTCCCAGGAGCCTCTCAAAGCACAAACTCTTAGAAGATTCACTCTTCTAGTACTTCAGTCGGCATTGTGCCTTTTGTATTTAATCCCGATACAATTTCTGTGTTTCATGGTCAATGTGAAGGTCCAAGGGATAAAATAAACCTGCACTGGTGCATCGGAAGCTAATACTGGTCTCCCAGGAGCCGCTCAAAGCACAAACTCTTAGAAGATTCACTCTTCTTGTACTTAAGTCGGAATTGTGCCTTTTGCATTTAATCCCGATACAATTTCTGTGTTTCATGGTCAATGTGAAGGTCCAATGGATACAGTAAACCTGCACTGGTGCATCGTAATCTAATACTGGTCTCCCAGGAGCCGCTCAAAGCACAAACTCTTAGAAGATTCACTCTTCTTGTACATCAGTCGGCATTGTGACTTTTCCATTTAATCCCGATGCAATTTCTGTGTTTCATGGTCAATGTGAAGGTCCAAGGGATACAGTAAACCTGCACTGGTGCATCGGAAGCTAATACTGGTCTCCCAGGAGCTGCTCAAAGCACAAACTCTTACAAGATTCACTCTTCTTGTACTTCAGTCGAAATTGAGCTTTTTTATTCAATCCCGATTCAATTTCTGTGTTTCATGGTCAATGTGAAGGTCCAAGGGATACAGTAAACCTGCACTGGTGCATCGTAATCTAATACTGGTCTCCCAGGAGCCGCTCAAAGCACAAACTCTTAGAAGATTCACTCTTCTTGTACTTCAGGCGGCATTGTATGTTTTGTATTAAATCCCGATGCAATTTCTGTGTTTCATGGTCAATGTGAAGGTCCAAGGGATACAGTAAACCTGCACTGGTGCGTCGCAAGCTAATACTGGTCTCCCAGGAGCCGCTCAAAGCACAAACTCTTAGAAGATTCACTCTTCTTGTACTTCAGTCGTCATTGTGCCTTTTGTATTTAATCCCGATGCAATTTCTATGTTTCATCGTCAATGTGAAGGTCCAATGGATACAATAAACCTGCACTGGTGCATCGGAAGCTAATACTGGTCTCCCAGGAGCCGCTCAAAGCACAAACTCTTAGCAGATTCACTCTTCTTGTACATCAGTTGGCATTGTGCCTTTTTTATTTAATCCCGATACAATTTCAGTGTCTAATGGTCAATGTGAAGGTCCAAGGGATACAGCAAACCTGCACTGGTGCATCGGAATCAAATACTGGTCTCCCAGGAGCCGCTCAAAGCACAAACTCTTAGAAGATTCAATCATCTTGTACTTTAGTCGGCATTGTGCCTTTTGTATTTAATCCCGATGCAATTTTTGTGTTTCATGGTCAATGTGAAGGTCCAAAGGATACAGTAAACCTGCACTGGTGCATCGGAATCTAATACTGGTCTCCCAGGAGCCGCTCAAAGCACAAACTCTTAGAAGATTCACTCTTCTTGTACTTCAGTCGGCATTGTGCCTTTTGTATTTAATCCCGATGCAATTCCTGTATTTCATGGTCAATGTGAAGGTCCAAGGGATACAATAAACTTGCACTGGTGCATCGGAAGCTAATACTGGTCTCCCAGGAGCCGCTCAAAGCACAAACTCTTAGAAGATTCACTCTTCTTGTACTTCAGTTGGCATTGTATGTTTTGTATTCAATCCCAATACAATTTCTGTGTTTCATGGTCAATGTGAAGGTCCAAGGGATACAGTAAACCTGCACTGGTGCATCGGAAGGTAATACTGGTCTCCCAGGAGCCGCTCAAATCACAAACTCTTAGAAGATTCACTCTTCTTGTACTTCAGTCGGCATTGTGCCTTTTGTATTTAATCCCGATGCAATTTCTATGTTTCATGGTCAATGTGAAGGTCCAAGGGATACAATAAACCTGCACTGGTGCATCGGAATCTAATACTGGACTCCCAGGAGCCGCTCAAAGCACAAACTCTTAGAAGATCCACTCTTCTTGTACTTAAGTCAGCATTGTGCCTTTTGTATTTAAACCCGATGCAATTTCTGTGATTCATGGTCAATGTGAAGGTCCAAGGGATACAATAAACCTGCACTGGTGCATCGGAAGCTACTACTGGTCTCCTAGGGGCCGCTCAAAGCACAAACTCTTACAAGATTCCCTCTTCTTGTACTTCAGTCGGCATAGTGCCTTTTGTATTTAATCCCGATGCAATTTCTGTGTTTCATGTTCAATGTGAAGGTCCAAGGGATACAGTAAACCTGCACTCTTGCATCGGAAGCTAATACTGGTCTCCCAGGAGCCTCTCAAAGCACAAACTCTTAGAAGATTCACTCTTCTAGTACTTCAGTCGGCATTGTGACTTTTGTATTTAATCCCGATGCAATTTCTGTGTTTCATGGTCAATGTGAAGGTCCAAGGGATAAAATAAACCTGCACTGGTGCATCGGAAGCTAATACTGGTCTCCCAGGAGCCGCTCAAAGCACAAACTCTTAGAAGATTCACTGTTCTTGTACTTAAGTCGGAATTGTGCCTTTTGCATTTAATCCCGATACAATTTCTGTGTTTCATGGTCAATGTGAAGGTCCAAGGGATACAGTAAACCTGCACTGGTGCATCGTAATCTAATACTGGTCTCCCAGGAGCCGCTCAAAGCACAAACTCTTAGAAGATTCACTCTTCTTGTACTTAAGTCGGAATTGTGCCTTTTGCATTTAATCCCGATACAATTTCTGTGTTTCATGGTCAATGAGAAGGTAGAAGGGATACAGTAAACCTGCACTGGTGCATCGGAAGCTAATACTGGTCTCGCAGGAGCCGCTCAAAGCACAAACTCTTACAAGATTCACTCTTCTTGTACTTCAGTCGCCATTGAGCTTTTTTATTCAATCCCGATTCAATTTCTGTGTTTCATGGTCAATGTGAAGGTCCAACGGATACAGTAAACCTGCACTGGTGCATTGTAATCTAATACTGGTCTCCCAGGAGCCGCTCAAAACACAAACTCTTAGAAGATTCACTCTTCTTGTACATCAGTCGGCATTGTGACTTTTCCATTTAATCCCGATGCAATTTCTGTGTTTCATGGTCAATGTGAAGGTCCAAGGGATACAGTAAATCTGCACTGGTGCATCGGAAGCTAATACTGGACTCCCAGGAGCCGCTCAAAGCACAAACTCTTAGAAGATTCACTCTTCTTGTACTTAGGTCGGCATTGTGCCTTTTGTATTTAATCCCGATACAAAATCTGTGTTTCATTGTCAATGTGAAGGTCCAAGGGATACAGTAAACCTGCACTGGTGCATCGGAAGCTAATACCGGTCTCCCAGGAGCCGCTCAAAGCACAAACTCTTACAAGATTCACTCTTCTAGTACTTCAGTCGCCATTGTGCTTTTGTATTCAATCCCGATACAATTTCTGTGTTTCATGGTCAATGTGAAGGTCCAAGGGATACAGTAAACCTGCACTGGTGCATCGGAAGTTAATACTGGTCTCCCAGGAGCCGCTCAAAGCACAAACTCTTAGATGATTCACTCTTCTTGTGCTTCAGTCGGCATTGTGCATTTTGTATTTAATCCCGATGCAATTTCTGTGTTTCATGGTCAATGTGAATGTCCAAGGGATACAATAAACCTGCACTGGTGCATCGGAAGCTAATACTGGTCTCCGAGGAGCCGCTCAAAGCACAAACTCTTAGAAGATTCACTCTTCTTGTACTTCAGTCGGCATTGTGCGTTTTGTATTGAATCCCGATGCAATTTCTGTGTTTCATGGTCAAGTTGAAGGTCCAAGGGATACAATAAACCTGCACTGGTGCATCGGAAGCTAATACTGGTCTCCCAGGAGCCGCTCAAAGCACAAACTCTTAGAAGATTCACTCTTCTTGTACTTCAGTCGGCATTGTATGTTTTGTATTCAATCCCGATTCAAATTTCTGTGTTTCATGGTCAATGTGAAGGTCCAAGGGATACAGTAAACCTGCACTGTTGCATCGGAAGCTAATTCTGGTCTCCCAGGAGGCGCTAAAAGCACAAACTCTTAGAAGATTCACTCTTCTTGTACTTCAGTCGGCATTGTGCCTTTTGCATTTAATCCCGATACAATTTCTGTGTTTCATGGTCAATGTGAAGGTCCAAGGGATACAGTAAACCTGCACTGGTGCATCGGAAGCTAATACTGGTCTCGCAGGAGCCGCTCAAAGCACAAACTCTTACAAGATTCACTCTTCTTGTACTTCAGTCGCCATTGAGCTTTTTTATTCAATCCCGATTCAATTTCTGTGTTTCATGGTCAATGTGAAGGTCCAACGGATAGAGTAAACCTGCACTGGTGCATCGTAATCTAATACTGGTCTCCCAGGAGCCGCTCAAAGCACAAACTCTTAGAAGATTCACTCTTCTTGTACATCAGTCGGCATTGTGACTTTTCTATTTAATCCCGATGCAATTTCTGTGTTTCATGGTCAATGTGAAGGTCCAAGGGATACAGTAAATCTGCACTGGTGCATCGGAAGCTAATACCGGTCTCCCAGGAGCCGCTCAAAGCACAAACTCTTACAAGATTCACTCTTCTTGTACTTCAGTCGCCATTGTGCTTTTGTATTCAATCCCGATACAATTTCTGTGTTTCATGGTCAATGTGAAGGTCCAAGGGATACAGTAAACCTGCACTGGTGCATCGTAAGTTAATACTGGTCTCCCAGGAGCCGCTCAAAGCACAAACTCTTAGATGATTCACTCTTCTTGTGCTTCACTCGGCATTGTGCCTTTTGTATTTAATCCCGATGCAATTTCTGTGTTTCATGGTCAATGTGAATGTCCAAGGGATACAATAAACCTGCACTGGTGCATCGGAAGCTAATACTGGTCTCCGAGGAGCCGCTCAAAGCACAAACTCTTAGAAGATTCACTCTTCTTGTACTTTAGTCGGCATTGTGCGTTTTGTATTCAATCCCGATACAATTTCCGTGTTTCATGGTCAATGTGAAGGTCCAAGGGATACAGTAAATCTGCACTGGTGCATCGGAAGCTAATACTGGTCTCCCAGGAGCCGCTCAAATCATAAACTCTTAGAAGATTCACTCTTCTTGTACTTAAGTCGGCATTGTGCCTTTTGTATTTAATCCCGATACAATTTCTGTGTTTCATTGTCAATGTGAAGGTCCAAGGGATACAGTAAACCTGCAATGGTGCATCGGAAGCTAATACCGGTCTCCCAGGAGCCGCTCAAAGCACAAACTCTTACAAGATTCACTCTTCTTGTACTTCAGTCGCCATTGTGCTTTTGTATTCAATCCCGATACAATTTCTGTGTTTCATGGTCAATGTGAAGGTCCAAGGGATACAGTAAACCTGCACTGGTGCATCGGAAGTTAATACTGGTCTCCCAGGAGCCGCTCAAAGCACAAACTCTTAGATGATTCACTCTTCTTGTGCTTCACTCGGCATTGTGACTTTTGTATTTAATCCCGATGCAATTTCTGTGTTTCATGGTCAATGTGAATGTCCAAGGGATACAATAAACCTGCACTGGTGCATCGGAAGCTAATACTGGTCTCCGAGGAGCAGCTCAAAGCACAAACTCTTAGAAGATTCACTCTTCTTGTACTTTAGTCGGCATTGTGCGTTTTGTATTCAATCCCGATACAATTTCCGTGTTTCATGGTCAATGTGAATGTCCAAGGGATACAGTAAACTTGCACTGGTGCATCGGAAGCTAATACTGGTCTCCCAGGAGCCGCTCAAAGCACAAACTCTTAGAAGATTCACTCTTCCTGTACTTAAGTCGGCATTGTGCCTTTTGTATTTAATCCCGATGCAATTTCTGTGTTTCATGGTCAATGTGAAGGTCCAAGGGATACAATAAACCTGCACTGGTGCATCGGAAGCTAATACTGGTCTCCCAGGAGCCGCTCAAAGCACAAACTCTTAGAAGATTCACTCTTCTTGTACTTCAGTCGGCATTGTATGTTTTGTATTCAATCCCGATGCAATTTCTGTGTTTCATGGTCAATGTGAAGGTCCAAGGGATACAGTAAACCTGCACTGTTGCATCGGAAGCTAATTCTGGTCTCCCAGGAGGCGCTAAAAGCACAAACTCTTAGAAGATTCACTCTTCTTGTACTTCAGTCGGCATTGTGCCTTTTGTATTTAATCCCGATGCAATTTCTATGTTTCATGGTCAATGTGAAGGTCCAAGGGATACAATAAACCTGCACTGGTGCATCGTAACCTAAAACTGATCTCCCAGGAGCCGCTCAAAGCACAAACTCTTAGAAGATTCACTCTTCTTGTACTTCAGTCGGCTTTGTGCCTTTTCTATTCAATCCCGATACAATTTCTGTGTTTCATTGTCAATGTGAAGGTCCAAGGTTTGCAGTAAACCTGCACTGGTGCATCGGAAGCTAATACTGGTCTCCCAGGAGCCGCTCAAAGCACAAACTCTTAGAAGATTCACTCTTCTTGTACTTCAGTCGGCATTGTGCCTTTTGTATTTAATCCCGATGCAATTTCTGTGTTTCATGGTCAATGTGAAGGTCCAAGGGATACAATAAACCTGCACTGGTGCATCGGAAGCTAATACTGGTCTCCCAGGAGCCGCTCAAAGCACAAACTTTTAGTAGATTCACTCTTCTTGTACTTCAGTCGGCATTGTGCCTTTTGTATTTAATCCCGATGCAATTTCTGTGTTTCATGGTCAATGTGAAGGTCCAAGGGATACAATAAACCTGCACTGGTGTATCGGAAGCTAATACTGGTCTCCCAGGTGCCGCTAAAAGCACAAACTCTTAGAAGATTCACCCTTCTTGTACTTAAGTCGGCATTGTGCCTTTTGTATTTAATCCCGATGCAATTTCTGTGTTTCATGGTCAATGTGAATGTCCAAGGGATACAATAAACCTGCACTGGTGCATCGGAAGCTAATACTGGTCTCCCAGGAGGCGCTCAAAGCACAAACTCTTAGAAGATTCACTCTTCTTGTACTTCAGTCTGCATTGTGCCTTTTGTATTTAATCCCGATGCAATTTCTGTGTTTCATGGTCAATGTGAAGGTCCAAGGGATACAGTAAACCAGCACTGGTGCATCGGAAGCTAATACTGGTCTCCCAGGAGCCGCTCAAAGCACAAACTCTTAGAAGATTCACTCTTCTTGTACATCAGTCGGCATTGTGACTTTTCTATTTAATCCCGATGCAATTTCTGTGTTTCATGTTCAATGTGAAGGTCCAAGGGATACAGTAAATCTGCACTGGTGCATCGGAAGCTAATACCGGTCTCCCAGGAGCCGCTCAAAGCACAAACTCTTACAAGATTCACTCTTCTTGTACTTCAGTCGCCATTGTGCTTTTGTATTCAATCCCGATACAATTTCTGTGTTTCATGGTCAATGTGAAGGTCCAAGGGATACAGTAAACCTGCACTGGTGCATCGTAAGTTAATACTGGTCTCCCAGGAGCCGCTCAAAGCACAAACTCTTAGATGATTCACTCTTCTTGTGCTTCACTCGGCATTGTGCCTTTTGTATTTAATCCCGATGCAATTTCTGTGTTTCATGGTCAATGTGAATGTCCAAGGGATACAATAAACCTGCACTGGTGCATCGGAAGCAAATACTGGTCTCCGAGGAGCCGCTCAAAGCACAAACTCTTAGAAGATTCACTCTTCTTGTACTTTAGTCGGCATTGTGCGTTTTGTATTCAATCCCGATACAATTTCCGTGTTTCATGGTCAATGTGAAGGTCCAAGGGATACAGTAAATCTGCACTGGTGCATCGGAAGCTAATACTGGTCTCCCAGGAGCCGCTCAAATCACAAACTCTTAGAAGATTCACTCTTCTTGTACTTAAGTCGGCATTGTGCCTTTTGTATTTAATCCCGATACAATTTCTGTGTTTCATTGTCAATGTGAAGGTCCAAGGGATACAGTAAACCTGCACTGGTGCATCGGAAGCTAATACCGGTCTCCCAGGAGCCGCTCAAAGCACAAACTCTTACAAGATTCACTCTTCTTGTACTTCAGTCGCCATTGTGCTTTTGTATTCAATCCCGATACAATTTCTGTGTTTCATGGTCAATGTGAAGGTCCAAGGGATACAGTAAACCTGCACTGGTGCATCGGAAGTTAATACTGGTCTCCCAGGAGCCGCTCAAAGCACAAACTCTTAGATGATTCACTCTTCTTGTGCTTCACTCGGCATTGTGACTTTTGTATTTAATCCCGATGCAATTTCTGTGTTTCATGGTCAATGTGAATGTCCAAGGGATACAATAAACCTGCACTGGTGCATCGGAAGCTAATACTGGTCTCCGAGGAGCAGCTCAAAGCACAAACTCTTAGAAGATTCACTCTTCTTGTACTTTAGTCGGCATTGTGCGTTTTGTATTCAATCCCGATACAATTTCCGTGTTTCATGGTCAATGTGAATGTCCAAGGGATACAGTAAACTTGCACTGGTGCATCGGAAGCTAATACTGGTCTCCCAGGAGCCGCTCAAAGCACAAACTCTTAGAAGATTCACTCTTCCTGTACTTAAGTCGGCATTGTGCCTTTTGTATTTAATCCCGATGCAATTTCTGTGTTTCATGGTCAATGTGAAGGTCCAAGGGATACAATAAACCTGCACTGGTGCATCGGAAGCTAATACTGGTCTCCCAGGAGCCGCTCAAAGCACAAACTCTTAGAAGATTCACTCTTCTTGTACTTCAGTCGGCATTGTATGTTTTGTATTCAATCCCGATGCAATTTCTGTGTTTCATGGTCAATGTGAAGGTCCTAGGGATACAGTAAACCTGCACTGTTGCATCGGAAGCTAATTCTGGTCTCCCAGGAGGCGCTAAAAGCACAAACTCTTAGAAGATTCACTCTTCTTGTACTTCAGTCGGCATTGTGCCTTTTGTATTTAATCCCGATGCAATTTCTGTGTTTCATGGTCAATGTGAAGGTCCAAGGGATACAATAAACCTGCACTGGTGCATCGTAACCTAAAACTGATCTCCCAGGAGCCGCTCAAAGCACAAACTCTTAGAAGATTCACTCTTCTTGTACTTCAGTCGGCTTTGTGCCTTTTGTATTCAATCCCGATACAATTTCTGTGTTTCATTGTCAATGTGAAGGTCCAAGGTTTGCAGTAAACCTGCACTGGTGCATCGGAAGCTAATACTGGTCTCCCAGGAGCCGCTCAAAGCACAAACTCTTAGAAGATTCACTCTTCTTGTACCTCAGTCGGCATTGTGCCTTTTGTATTTAATCCCGATGCAATTTCTGTGTTTCATGGTCAATGTGAAGGTCCAAGGGATACAATAAACCTGCACTGGTGCATCGGAAGCTAATACTGGTCTCCCAGGAGCCGCTCAAAGCACAAACTTTTAGTAGATTCACTCTTCTTGTACTTCAGTCGGCATTGTGCCTTTTGTATTTAATCCCGATGCAATTTCTGTGTTTCATGGTCAATGTGAAGGTCCAAGGGATACAATAAACCTGCACTGGTGTATCGGAAGCTAATACTGGTCTCCCAGGTGCCGCTCAAAGCACAAACTCTTAGAAGATTCACCCTTCTTGTACTTAAGTCGGCATTGTGCCTTTTGTATTTAATCCCGATGCAATTTCTGTGTTTCATGGTCAATGTGAATGTCCAAGGGATACAATAAACCTGCACTGGTGCATCGGAAGCTAATACTGGTCTCCCAGGAGGCGCTCAAAGCACAAACTCTTAGAAGATTCACTCTTCTTGTACTTCAGTCTGCATTGTGCCTTTTGTATTTAATCCCGATGCAATTTCTGTGTTTCATGGTCAATGTGAAGGTCCAAGGGATACAGTAAACCAGCACTGGTGCATCGGAAGCTAATACTGGTCTCCCAGGAGCCGCTCAAAGCACAAACTCTTAGCAGATTCACTCTTCTTGTACATCAGTTGGCATTGTGCCTTTTTTATTTAATCCCGATACAATTTCTGTGTTTCATGGTCAATGTGAAGGTCCAAGGGATACAGCAAACCTGCACTGGTGCATCGGAATCTAATACTGGTCTCCCAGGAGCCGCTCAAAGCACAAACTCTTAGAAGATTCACTCTTCTTGTACTTCAGTCGGCATTGTGCCTTTTGTATTTAATCCCGATGCAATTTCTGTGTTTCATGGTCAATGTGAAGGCCCAAGGGATACAATAAACCTGCACTGGTGCATCGGAAGCTAATACTGGTCTCTCAGGAGCCGCTCAAAGCACAAACTCTTAGAAGATTCACTCTTCTTGTACTTCAGTCGGCAGTGTGCCTTTTGTATTTAATCCCGATACAATTTCTGTGTTTCATGGTCAATGTGAAGGTCCAAGGGATACAGTAAACCTGCACTGGTGCATTGGAAGCTAATACTGGTCTCCCAGGAGCCGCTCAAAGCACAAACTCTTAGAAGATTCACTCTTCTTGTACTTCAGTCGCCATTGAGCTTTTTTATTCAATCGCGATTCAATATCTGTGTTTCATGGTCAATGTGATGGTCCAAGGGATACAGTAAACCTGCACTGGTGCATCGGAATCTAATGCTGGTCTCCCAGGAGCCGCTCAAAGCACAAACTCTTAGAAGATTCACTCTTCATGTACTTCAGTCGGCATTGTGACTTTTCTATTTAATCCCGATGCAATTTCTGTGTTTCATGGTCAATGTGAAGGTCCAAGGGATACAGTAAACCTGCACTGGTGCATCGGAAGCTAATACTGGTCTCCCAGGGGCCGCTCAAAGCACAAACTCTTAGAAGATTCACTCTTCTTGTACTTCAGTCGGCATTGTGCCTTTTGTATTTAATCCCGATGCAATTTCTGTGTTTCATGGTCAATGTGAATGTCCAAGGGATACAATAAACCTGCACTGGTGCATCGGAAGCTAATACTGGTCTCCCAGGAGCCGCTCAAATCACAAACTCTTAGAAGATTCACTCTTCTTGTACTTCGGTCGGCATTGTGCCTTTTGTATTGAATCCCGATACAATTTCTGTGTTTCATGGCCAATGTGAAGGTCCAAGGGTTGCAGTAAAACTGCACTGGTATATCGGGAGCTAATACTGGTCTCCCAGGTGCCGCTCAAAGCACAAACTCTTAGAAGATTCACTCTTCTTGTACTTCAGTCGGCATTGTGCCTTTGATATTTAATCCCGATGCAATTTCTGTGTTTCAAGGTCAATGTGAAGGTCCAAGGGATACAATAAACCTGCACTGGTGCATCGGAAGCTAATACTGGTCTCCCAGGTGCCGCTCAAACACAAACTCTTAGAAGATTCACTCTTCTTGTACTTAAGTCGGCATTGTGCCTTTCGTATTTAATCCCGATGCAATTTCTGTGTTTCATGGTCAATGTGAATGTCCAAGGGATACAATAAACCTGCACTGGTGCATCGGAAGCTAATACTGGTCTCCCAGGAGCCGCACAAAGCACAAACTCTTAGAAGATTCACTCTTCTTGTACTTCAGTCGGCATTGTTCCTTTTGTATTGAATCCCGATACAATTTCTGTGTTTCATGGCCAATGTGAAGGTCCAAGGATTGCAGTAAACCGGCACTGGTGCATCGGAAGCTAATACTGGTCTCCCAGGTGCCGCTCAAAGCACAAACTCTTACAAGATTCACTCTTCTTGTACTTCAGTCGGCATTGTGCCTTTTGTATTTAATCCCGATGCAATTTCTGTGTTTCATGGTCAATGTGAAGGTCCAAGGGATACAATAAACCTGCACTGGTGCATCGGAAGCTAATACTGGTCTCCCAGGAGGCGCTAAAAGAACAAACTCTTAGAAGATTCACTCTTCTTGTACTTCAGTCGGCATTGTGCTTTTGTATTTAATCCCGATGCAATTTCTGTGTTTCATGTTTAATGTGAAGGTCCAAGGGATACAATAAACCTGCACTGGTGCATCGTAACCTAAAACTGGTCTCCCAGGAGCCGCTCAAAGCACAAACTCTTAGAAGATTAACTCTTCTTGTACTTCAGTCAGCATTGTATGTTTTGTATTCAATCCCGATACAATTTCTGTGTTTCATGGTCAATGTGAAGGTCCAAGGGATACAGTAAAACTGCACTGGTGCATCGGAAGCTAATTCTGGTCTCCCAGGAGGCGCTAAAAGCACAAACTCTTAGAAGATTCACTCTTCTTGTACTTCAGTCGGCATTGTGCCTTTTGTATTTAATCCCGATGCAATTTCTGTGTTTCATGGTCAATGTGAAGGACCAAGGGATACAATAAACCTGCACTGGTGCATCGTAATCTAAAACTGGTCTCCCAGGTGCCGCTCAAATCACAAACTCTTAGAAGATTCACTCTTCTTGTACTTCAGTCGGCATTGTGCCTTTTGTATTTAATCCCGATGCAATTTCTGTGTTTCATGGTCAATGTGAATGTCCAAGGGATACAATAAACCTGCACTGGTGCATCGGAAGCTAATACTGGTCTCCCAGGAGCCGCTCAAATCACAAACTCTTAGAAGATTCACTCTTCTTGTACTTCGGTCGGCATTGTGCCTTTTGTATTGAATCCCGATACAATTTCTGTGTTTCATGGCCAATGTGAAGGTCCAAGGGTTGCAGTAAACCTGCACTGGTGCATCGGGAGCTAATACTGGTCTCCCAGGTGCCGCTCAAAGCACAAACTCTTAGAAGATTCACTCTTCTTGTACTTCAGTCGGCATTGTGACTTTTCTATTTAAGCCCGATGCAATTTCTGTGTATCATGGTCAATGTGAATGTCCAAGGGATATAATAAACCTGCACCGGTGCATCGGAAGCTAATACTGGTCTCCCAGGAGCCGCTCAAAGCACAAACTCTTAGAAGATTCACTCTTCTTGTACATCAGTCGGCATTGTGTGTTTTGTATTCAATCCCGATACAATTTCTGTGTTTCATGGTCAATGTTAAGGTCCAAGGGATACAATAAACCTGCACTGGTGCATCGTAACCTAAAACTGGTCTCCCAGGAACCGCTCAAAGCACAAACTCTTAGAAGATTAATTCTTCTTGTACTTCAGTCGGCATTGTATGTTTTGTATTCAATCCCGATACAATTTCTGTGTTTCATGGTCAATGTGAAGGTCCAAGGGATACAGTAAACCTGCACTGGTGCATCGGAAGCTAATTCTGGTCTCCCAGGAGGCGCTAAAAGCACAAACTCTTAGAAGATTCACTCTTCTTGTACTTCAGTCGGCATTGTGCCTTTTGTATTTAATCCCGATGCAATTTCTGTGTTTCATGGTCAATGTGAAGGTCCAAGGGATACAATAAACCTGCACTGGTGCATCGTAACCTAAAACTGGTCTCCCAGGTGCCGCTCAAAGCACAAACTCTTAGAAGATTCACTCTTCTTGTACTTCAGTCGGCATTGTGCCTTTTGTATTTAATCCCGATGCAATTTCTGTGTTTCATGGTCAATGTGAATGTCCAAGGGATACAATAAACCTGCACTGGTGCATCGGAAGCTAATACTGGTCTCCCAGGAGCCGCTCAAAGCACAAACTCTTAGAAGATTCACTCTTCTTGTACTTCGGTCGGCATTGTGCCTTTTGTATTGAATCCCGATACAATTTCTGTGTTTCATGGCCAATGTGAAGGTCGAAGGTTTGCAGTAAACCTGCACTGGTGCATCGGAAGCTAATACTGGTCTCCCAGGTGCCGCTCAAAGCACAAACTCTTAGAAGATTCACTCTTCTTGTACTTCAGTCGGCATTGTGTGTTTTGTATTCAATCCCGATACAATTTCTGTGTTTCATGGTCAATGTTAAGGTCCAAGGGATACGATAAACCTGCATTGGTGCATCGGAAGCTATTACTGGTCTCCTAGGAGCCGCTCAAAGCACAAACTCTTAGAAGATTCCCTCTACTTGTACTTCAGTCGGCATTGTGCTTTTGTATTCAATCCCGATACAATTTCTGTGTTTCATGGTCAATGTGAAGGTCCAAGGGATACAGCAAACCTGCACTGGTGCATCGGAATCTAATACTGGTCTCCCAGGAGCCGCTCAAAGCACAAACTCTTAGAAGATTCACTCTTCTTGTACTTCAGTCGGCATTGTGCCTTTTGTATTTAATCCCGATGCAATTTCTGTGTTTCATGGTCAATGTGAAGGTCCAAGGGATACAATAAACCTGCACTGGTGCAACGGAAGCTAATACTGGTCTCCCAGGAGCCGCTCAAAGCACAAACTCTTAGCAGATTCACTCTTCTTGTACATCAGTTGGCATTGTGCCTTTTTTATTTAATCCCGATACAATTTCTGTGTTTCATGGTCAATGTGAAGGTCCAAGTGATACAGCAAACCTGCACTGGTGCATCGGAATCTAATACTGGTCTCCCAGGAGCCGCTCAAAGCACAAACTCTTAGAAGATTCACTCTTCTTGCACTTCAGTCGGCATTGTGCCTTTTGTATTTAATCCCGATGCAATTTCTGTGTTTCATGGTCAATGTGAATGTCCAAGGGATACAATTAACATGCACTGTTGCATCGGAAGCTAATACTGGTCTCCCAGGAGCCGCTCAAATCACAAACTCTTAGAAGATTCACTCTTCTTGTACTTCGGTCGGCATTGTGCCTTTTGTATTGAATCCCGATACAATTTCTGTGTTTCATGGCCAATGTGAAGGTCCAAGGGTTGCAGTAAACCTGCACTGGTGCATCGGAATCTAATACTGGTCTCCCAGGCGCCGCTCAAAGCACAAACTCTTAGAAGATTCACTCTTCTTGTACGTAAGTCGGCATTGTGCCTTTTGTATTTAATCCCGATGCAATTTCTGTGTTTCATGGTCAATGTGAAGGTCCAAGGGATACAGTAAACCTGCACTGGTGCATCGTAATCTAATACTGGTCTCCCAGGAGCCGCTCAAAGCACAAACTCTTAGAAGATTCACTCTTCTTGTACTTCAGTCGGCATTTTGCCTTTTGTATTTAATCCCGATGCAATTTCTGTGTTTCATGGTCAATGTGAAGGTCCAAGGGATACAGTAAACTGCACTGGTGTATCGGAATATAATACTGGTCTCCCAGGAGCCGTTCAAAGCACAAACTCTTAGAAGATTCACTCTTCTTGTACTTCAGTCGGCATTGTGACTTTTCTATTTAATCCCGATGCAATTTCTGTGTTTCATGGTCAATGTGAAGGTCCAAGGGATACAGTAAACCTGCACTGGTGCATCGGAAGCTGATACTGGTCTCCCAGGAGCCGTTCAAAGCACAAACTCTTAGAAGATTCACTCTTCTTGTACTTCAGTCGGCATTGTGCCTTTTGTATTTAATCCCGTGCAATTTCTGTGTTTCATGGTCAATGTGAAGGCCCAAGGGATACAGTAAACTGCACTGGTGCATCGGAATCTAATACTGGTCTCCCAGGAGCCGCTCAAAGCACAAACTCTTAGAAGATTCACTCTTCTTGTACTTCAGTCGGCATTGTGCCTTTTGTATTTAATCCCGATGCAATTTCTGTGTTTCATGGTCAATGTGAAGGTCCAAGGGATACAATAAACCTGCACTGGTGCAACGGAAGCTAATACTGGTCTCCCAGGAGCCGCTCAAAGCACAAACTCTTAGCAGATTCACTCTTCTTGTACATCAGTTGGCATTGTGCCTTTTTTATTTAATCCCGATACAATTTCTTTGTTTCATGGTCAATGTGAAGGTCCAAGGGATACAGCAAACCTGCACTGGTGCATCGGAATCTAATACTGGTCTCCCAGGAGCCGCTCAAAGCACAAACTCTTAGAAGATTCACTCTTCTTGCACTTCAGTCGGCATTGTGCCTTTTGTATTTAATCCCGATGCAATTTCTGTGTTTCATGGTCAATGTGAATGTCCAAGGGATACAATTAACATGCACTGGTGCATCGGAAGCTAATACTGGTCTCCCAGGAGCCGCTCAAATCACAAACTCTTAGAAGATTCACTCTTCTTGTACTTCGGTCGGCATTGTGCCTTTTGTATTGAATCCCGATACAATTTCTGTGTTTCATGGCCAATGTGAAGGTCCAAGGGTTGCAGTAAACCTGCACTGGTGCATCCAAATCTAATACTGGTCTCCCAGGAGCCGTTCAAAGCACAAACTCTTAGAAGATTCACTCTTCTTGTACTTCAGTCGGCATTTTGCTTTTTGTATTCAATCCCGATGCAATTTCTGTGTTTCATGGTCAATGTGAAGGTCCAAGGGATACAGTAAACCTGCACTGGTGCATCGGAAGCTAATACTGGTCTCCCAGGAGCCGCTCAAAGCACAAACTCTTAGAAGATTCACTCTTCTTGTACTTCAGTCGGCATTTTGCCTTTTGTATTTAATCCCGATGCAATTTCTGTGTTTCATGGTCAATGTGAAGGTCCAAGGGATACAATAAACCTGCACTGGTGCATCGGAAGCTATTACTGGTCTCCCAGGTGCCGCTCAAAGCACAAACTCTTAGAAGATTCACTCTTCTTGTACTTCAGTCGGCATTGTGCCTTTTGTATTTAATCCCGATGCAATTTCTGTGTTTCATGGTCAATGTGAAGGTCCAAGGGATACAGTAAACCTGCACTGGTGCATCGGAATCTAATACTGGTCTCCCAGGAGCCGCTCAAAGCACAAACTCTTAGAAGATTCACTCTTCTTGTACTTCAGTCGGCATTTTGCCTTTTGTATTTAATCCCGATGCAATTTCTGTGTTTCATGGTCAATGTGAAGGTCCAAGGGATACAGTAAACTGCACTGGTGTATCGGAATATAATACTGGTCTCCCAGGAGCCGTTCAAAGCACAAACTCTTAGAAGATTCACTCTTCTTGTACTTCAGTCGGCATTGTGACTTTTCTATTTAATCCCGATGCAATTTCTGTGTTTCATGGTCAATGTGAAGGTCCAAGGGATACAGTAAACCTGCACTGGTGCATCGGAAGCTGATACTGGTCTCCCAGGAGCCGTTCAAAGCACAAACTCTTAGAAGATTCACTCTTCTTGTACTTCAGTCGGCATTGTGCCTTTTGTATTTAATCCCGTGCAATTTCTGTGTTTCATGGTCAATGTGAAGGCCCAAGGGATACAGTAAACCTGCACTGGTGCATCGGAATCTAATACTGCTCTCCCAGGAGCCGCTCAAAGCACAAACTCTTAGAAGATTCACTCTTCTTGTACTTCAGTCGGCATTTTGCCTTTTGTATTTAATCCCGATGCAATTTCTGTGTTTCATGGTCAATGAGAAGGTCCAAGGGATACAGTAAACCTGCACTGGTGCATCGGAAGCTGATACTGGTCTCCCACGAGCCGTTCAAAGCACAAACTCTTAGAAGATTCACTCTTCTTGTACTTCAGTCGGCATTGTGCCTTTTGTATTTAATCCCGTGCAATTTCTGTGTTTCATGGTCAATGTGAAGGCCCAAGGGATACAGTAAACTGCACTGGTGCATCGGAAGCTAATACTGGTCTCCCAGGAGCCGCTCAAAGCACAAACTCTTAGAAGATTCACTCTTCTTGTACTTCAGTCGGCATTGTGCCTTTTGTATTTAATCCCGATGCAATTTCTGTGTTTCATGGTCAATGTGAAGGTCCAAGGGATACAGTAAACCTGCACTGGTGCATCGGAATCTAATACTGCTCTCCCAGGAGCCGCTCAAAGCACAAACTCTTAGAAGATTCACTCTTCTTGTACTTCAGTCGGCATTTTGCCTTTTGTATTTAATCCCGATGCAATTTCTGTGTTTCATGGTCAATGTGAAGGTCCAAGGGATACAGTAAACCTGCACTGGTGCATCGGAATCTAATACTGGTCTCCCAGGAGCCGCTCAAAGCACAAACTCTTAGAAGATTCACTCTTCTTGTACTTCAGTCGGCATTTTGCCTTTTGTATTTAATCCCGATGCAATTTCTGTGTTTCATGGTCAATGTGAAGGCCCAAGGGATACAGTAAACTGCACTGGTGCATCCAAATCTAATACTGGTCTCTTAGGAGCCGTTCAAAGCACAAACTCTTAGAAGATTCACTCTTCTTGTACTTCAGTCGGCATTTTGCCTTTTGTATTCAATCCCGATGCAATTTCCGTGTTTCATGGTCAATGTGAAGGTCCAAGGGATACAGTAAACCTGCACTGGTGCATCGGAAGCTAATACTGGTCTCCCAGGAGCCGCTCAAAGCACAAACTCTTAGAAGATTCACTCTTCTTGTACTTCAGTCGGCATTTTGCCTTTTGTATTTAATCCCGATGCAATTTCTGTGTTTCATGGTCAATGTGAAGGTCCAAGGGATACAATAAACCTGCACTGGTGCATCGGAAGCTATTACTGGTCTCCCAGGTGCCGCTCAAAGCACAAACTCTTAGAAGATTCACTCTTCTTGTACTTCAGTCGGCATTGTGCCTTTTGTATTTAATCCCGATGCAATTTCTGTGTTTCATGGTCAATGTGAAGGTCCAAGGGATACAGTAAACCTGCACTGGTGCATCGGAATCTAATACTGGTCTCCCAGGAGCCGCTCAAAGCACAAACTCTTAGAAGACTCACTCTTCTTGTACTTCAGTCGGCATTTTGCCTTTTGTATTTAATCCCGATGCAATTTCTGTGTTTCATGGTCAATGTGAAGGTCCAAGGGATACAGTAACCTGCACTGGTGCACCCGAATCCAATACTGGTCTCCCAGGAGCCGTTCAAAGCACAAACTCTTAGAAGATTCACTCTTCTTGTACTTCAGTCGGCATTGTGACTTTTCTATTTAATCCCGATACAATTTCTGTGTTTCATGGTCAATCTGAAGGTCCAAGGGATACAGTAAACCTGCACTGGTGCATCGGAAGCTAATACTGGTCTCCGAGGAGCCGCTCAAAGCACAAACTCTTAGAAGATTCACTCTTCTTGTACTTCAGTCGGCATTTTGCCTTTTGTATTTAATCCCGATGCAATTTCTGTGTTTCATGGTCAATGTGAAGGTCCAAGGGATACAGTAAACTGCACTGGTGCATCCGAATCTAATACTGGTCTCCCAGGAGCCGTTCAAAGCACAAACTCTTAGAAGATTCACTCTTCTTGTACTTCAGTCGGCATTGTGACTTTTCTATTTAATCCCGATGCATTTTCTGTGTTTCATGGTCAATGTGAAGGTCCAAGGGATACAGTAAACCTCCACTGGTGCATCGGAAGCTAATACTGGTCTCCCAGGAGCCGCTCAAAGCACAAACTCTTAGAAGATTCACTCTTCTTGTACTTCAGTCGGCATTGTGCCTTTTGTATTCAATCCCGATACAATTTCTGTGTTTCATGGTCAATGTGACGGTGCAAGGGATACAGTAGACTTGCACTGGTGCATCGGAAGCTAATACTGGTCTACCAGGAGCCGCTCAAAGCACAAACTCTTAGAAGATTCACTCTTCTTGTACTTCAGTCGGCATTTTGTCTTTTGTATTTAATCCCGATGCTATTTCTGTGTTTCATGGACAATGTGAAGGCCCAAGGGATACAGTAAACTGCACTGGTGTATCCAAATCTAATACTGGTCTCCCAGGAGCCGTTCAAAGCACAAACTCTTAGAAGATTCACTCTTCTTGTACTTCAGTCGGCATTGTGACTTTTCTATTTAATCCCGATGCAATTTCTGTGTTTCATGGTCAATGTGAAGGTCCAAGGGATACAGTAAACCTGCACTGGTGCATTGGAAGCTAATACTGGTCTCCCAGGAGCCGCTGAAAGCACAAACTCTTAGAAGATTCACTCTTCTTGTACTTCAGTCGGCATTGTGCGTTTTGTATTCAATCCCGATAAAATTTCTGTGTTTCATGGTCAATGTGAAGGTCCAAGGGATACAGTAAACTTGCACTGTTGCATCGGAAGCTAATACTGGATTCCCAGGAGCCGCAAAAAGCACAAACTCTTAGAAGATTCACTCTTCTTGTACTTCAGTCGGCATTGTGCCTTTTATATTTAATCCCGATGCAATTTCTGTGTTTCATGGTCAATGTGAAGGTCCAAGGGATACAATAAACCTGCACTGGTGCATCGGAAGCTAATACTGGTCTCCCAGGTGCCGCTCAAAGCACAAACTCTTAGAAGATTCACTCTTCTTGTACTTCAGTCGGCATTGTGCCTTTTGTATTTAATCCCGATGCAATTTCTGTGTTTCATGGTCAATGAGACGGTCCAAGGGATACAGTAAACCTGCACTGGTGCATCGGAATCTAATACTGCTCTCCCAGGAGCCGCTCGAAGCACAAACTCTTAGAAGATTCACTCTTCTTGTACTTCAGTCGGCATTTTGCCTTTTGTATTTAATCCCGATGCAATTTTTGTGTTTCATGGTCAATGTGAAGGTCCAAGGGATACAGTAAACCTGCACTGGTGCATCGGATTCTAATACTGGTCTCCCAGGAGCCGTTCAAAGCACAAACTCTTAGAAGATTCACTCTTCTTGTACTTCAGTCGGCATTGTGCCTTTTGTATTTAATCCCGATGCAATTTCTGTGTTTCATGGTCAATGTGAAGGTCGAAGGGATACAGTAAACCTGCACTGGTGCATCGGAATCTAATACTGGTCTCCCAGGAGCCGCAAAAATCACAAACCCTTAGAAGATTCACTCTTCTTGTACTTCAGTCGGTATTGTGCTTTTTGTATTTAATCCCGATGCAATTTCTGTGTTTCATGGTCAATGTGAAGGTCCAAGGGATACAATAAACCTGCACTGGTGCATCGGAAGCTAATACTGGTCTCCCAGGTGCCGCTCAAAGCACAAACTCTTACAGGATTCACTCTTCTTGTACTTCAGTCGTCATTGTGCCTTTTGTATTTAATCCCGATGCAATTTCTGTGCTTCATGGTCAATGTGAAGGTCCAAGGGATACAGTAAACCTGGACTGGTGCATCCAAATCTAATACTGGTCTCCCAGGAGCCGTTCAAAGCACAAACTCTTAGAAGATTCACTCTTCTTGTACTTCAGTCGGCATTGTGACTTTTCTATTTAATCCCGATGCAATTTCTGTGTTTCATGGTCAATGTGAAGGTCCAAGGGATACAGTAAACCTGCACTGGTGCATTGGAAGCTAATACTGGTCTCCCAGGAGCCGCTCAAAGCACAAACTCTTAGAAGATTCACTCTTCTTGTACTTCAGTCGGCATTGTGCGTTTTGTATTCAATCCCGATACAATTTCTGTGTTTCATGGTCAATGTGAAGGTCCAAGGGATACAGTAAACTTGCACTGGTGCATCGGAAGCTAATACTGGATTCCCAGGAGCCGCAAAAAGCACAAACTCTTAGAAGATTCACTCTTCTTGTACTTCAGTCGGCATTGTGCCTTTTATATTTAATAACGATGCAATTTCTGTGTTTCATGGTCAATGTGAAGGTCCAAGGGATACAATAAACCTGCACTGGTGCATCGGAAGCTAATACTGGTCTCCCAGTAGCCGCTCAAAGCACAAACTCTTAGAAGATTCACTCTTCTTGTACATCAGTCGGCATTGAGTGTTTTGTATTCAATCCCGATACAATTTCTGTGTTTCATGGTCAATGTGAAGGTCCAAGGGATACAATAAACCTGCACTGGTGCATTGTAACCTAAAACTGGTCTCCCAGGAGCCGCTCAAAGCACAATCTCTTAGAAGATTCACTCTTCTTGTACTTCAGTCGGCTTTGTGCCTTTTGTATTCAATCCCGATACAATTTCTGTGTTTCATGGTCAATGTGAAGGTCCAAGGTTTGCAGTAAACCTGCACTGGTGCATCGGAAGCTAATACTGGTCTCCCAGGAGCCGCTCAAATCACAAACTCTTAGAAGATTCACTCTTCTTGTACTTCAGTCGGCATTGTGCCTTTTGTATTTAATCCCGATGCAATTTATGTGTTTCATGGTCAATGTGAAGGTCCAAGGGATACAATAAACCTCCACTGGTGCATCGGAATCTAATACTGGTCTCCCAGGAGCCGCTCAAAGCACAAACTCTTAGAAGATTCACTCTTCTTGTACTTAAGTCGGCATAGCGCCTTTTGTATTTAATCCCGATGCAATTTCTGTGATTCATGGTCAATGTGAAGGTCCAAGGGATACAGTAAACTGCACTGGTGCATCCCAATATAATACTTGTCTCCCAGGAGCCGTTCAAAGCACAAACTCTTAGAAGATTCACTCTTCTTGTACTTCAGTCGGCATTGTGACTTTTCTATTTAATCCCCATGCAATTTCTGTGTTTCATGGTCAATGTGAAGGTCCAAGGGATACAGTAAACCTGCACTGGTGCATCGGAATCTGATACTGGTCTCCCAGGAGCCGCTCAAAGCACAAACTCTTAGAAGATTCACTCTTCTTGTACTTCAGTCGGCATTGTGACTTTTGTATTTAATCCCGATGCAATTTCTGTGTTTCATGGTCAATGTGAAGGTCCAAGGGATACAGGAAACCTGCACTGGGGCATCTGAATCTAATACTGGTCTCCCAGGAGCCGTTCAAAGCACAAACTCTTAGAAGATTCACTCTTCTTGTACTTCAGTCGGCATTTTGCCTTTTGTATTTAATCCCGATGCAATTTCTGTGTTTCATGGTCAATGTGAAGGCCCAAGGGATACAGTAAACTGCACTGGTGCATCGGAATATAATACTGGTCTCCCAGGAGCCGCTCAAAGCACAAACTCTTAGAAGATTCACTCTTCTTGTACTTCAGTCGGCATTTTGCCTTTTGTATTTAATCCCGATACAATTTCTGTGTTTCATGGTCAATGTGAATGTCCAAGGGATACAGTAAACTTGCACTGGTGCATCGGAAGCTAATACTGGTCTCCCAGGAGCCGCAAAAAGCACAAACTCTTAGAAGAATCACTCTTCTTGTACTTCAGTCGGCACTGTGCCTTTGATATTTAATCCCGATGCAATTTCTGTGTTTCAAGGTCAATGTGAAGGTCCAAGGGATACAATAAACCTGCACTGGTGCATCGGAAGCTAATACTGGTCTCCCAGGTGCCGCTCAAAGCACAAACTCTTAGAAGATTCACTCTTCTTGTACTTCAGTCGGCATTGTGCCTTTTGTATTTAATCCCGATGCAATTTCTGTGTTTCATGGTCAATGTGAAGGTCCAAGGGATACAGTAAACCTGCACTGGTGCATCGGAATCTAATACTGGTCTCCCAGGAGCCGCTCAAAGCACAAACTCTTAGAAGATTCACTCTTCTTGTACTTCAGTCGGCATTTTGCTTTCGTATTTAATCCCGATGCAATTTCTGTGTTTCATGGTCAATGTGAAGGTCCAAGGGATACAATAAACCTGCACTGGTGCATCGTAACCTAAAACTGGTCTCCCAGGAGCCGCTCAAACCACAAACTCTTAGAAGATTCACTCTTCTTGTACTTCAGTCGGCATTGTGTGTTTTGTATTCAATCCCGATACAATTTCTGTGTTTCATGGTCAATGTTAAGGTCCAAGGGATACGATAAACCTGCATTGGTGCATCGGAAGCTATTACTGGTCTCCTAGGAGCCGCTCAAAGCACAAACTCTTAGAAGATTCCCTCTACTTGTACTTCAGTCGGCATTGTGCTTTTGTATTCAATCCCGATACAATTTCTGTGTTTCATGGTCAATGTGAAGGTCCAAGGGATACAGCAAACCTGCACTGGTGCATCGGAATCTAATACTGGTCTCCCAGGAGCCGCTCAAAGCACAAACTCTTAGAAGATTCACTCTTCTTGTACTTCAGTCGGCATTGTGCCTTTTGTATTTAATCCCGATGCAATTTCTGTGTTTCATGGTCAATGTGAAGGTCCAAGGGATACAATAAACCTGCACTGGTGCAACGGAAGCTAATACTGGTCTCCCAGGAGCCGCTCAAAGCACAAACTCTTAGCAGATTCACTCTTCTTGTACATCAGTTGGCATTGTGCCTTTTTTATTTAATCCCGATACAATTTCTGTGTTTCATGGTC
Source organism: Schistocerca nitens (assembly GCF_023898315.1). NCBI lineage: Eukaryota > Metazoa > Arthropoda > Insecta > Orthoptera > Acrididae > Schistocerca > Schistocerca nitens. Next base: position 35,351,433 of record NC_064624.1, on the reverse strand, counting down.
AATGTGAAGGTCCAAGGGATACAGCAAACCTGCACTGGTGCATCGGAATCTAATACTGCTCTCCCAGGAGCCGCTCAAAGCACAAACTCTTAGAAGATTCACTCTTCTTGCACTTCAGTCGGCATTGTGCCTTTTGTATTTAATCCCGATGCAATTTCTGTGTTTCATGGTCAATGTGAATGTCCAAGGGATACAATAAACATGCACTGGTGCATCGGAAGCTAATACTGGTCTCCCAGGAGCCGCTCAAATCACAAACTCTTAGAAGATTCACTCTTCTTGTACTTCGGTCGGCATTGTGCCTTTTGTATTGAATCCCGATACAATTTCTGTGTTTCATGGCCAATGTGAAGGTCCAAGGGTTGCAGTAAACCTGCACTGGTGCATCGGAATCTAATACTGGTCTCCCAGGCGCCGCTCAAAGCACAAACTCTTAGAAGATTCACTCTTCTTGTACTTCAGTCGGCATTTTGCCTTTTGTATTTAATCCCGATGCAATTTCTGTGTTTCATGGTCAATGTGAAGGTCCAAGGGATACAGTAAACCTGCACTGGTGCATCGTAATCTAATACTGGTCTCCCAGGAGCCGCTCAAAGCACAAACTCTTAGAAGATTCACTCTTCTTGTACTTCAGTCTGCATTTTGCCTTTTGTATTTAATCCCGATGCAATTTCTGTGTTTCATGGTCAATGTGAAGGTCCAAGGGATACAGTAAACTGCACTGGTGTATCGGAATATAATACTGGTCTCCCAGGAGCCGTTCAAAGCACAAACTCTTAGAAGATTCACTCTTCTTGTACTTCAGTCGGCATTGTGACTTTTCTATTTAATCCCGATGCAATTTCTGTGTTTCATGGTCAATGTGAAGGTCCAAGGGATACAGTAATCCTGCACTGGTGCATCGGAAGCTGATACTGGTCTCCCAGGAGCCGTTCAAAGCACAAACTCTTAGAAGATTCACTCTTCTTGTACTTCAGTCGGCATTGTGCCTTTTGTATTTAATCCCGTGCAATTTCTGTGTTTCATGGTCAATGTGAAGGCCCAAGGGATACAGTAAACTGCACTGGTGCATCGGAATCTAATACTGGTCTCCCAGGAGCCGCTCAAAGTACAAACTCTTAGAAGATTCACTCTTCTTGTACTTCAGTCGGCATTGTGCCTTTTGTATTTAATCCCGATGCAATTTCTGTGTTTCATGGTCAATGTGAAGGTCCAAGGGATACAGTAAACCTGCACTGGTGCATCGGAATCTAATACTGGTCTCCGAGGAGCCGCTCAAAGCACAAACTCTTAGAAGATTCACTCTTCTTGTACTTCAGTCGGCATTTTGCCTTTTGTATTTAATCCCGATGCAATTTCTGTGTTTCATGGTCAATGTGAAGGTCCAAGGGATACAGTAAACCTGCACTGGTGCATCGGAATCTAATACTGCTCTCCCAGGAGCCGCTCAAAGCACAAACTCTTAGAAGATTCACTCTTCTTGTACTTCAGTCGGCATTTTGCCTTTTGTATTTAATCCCGATGCAATTTCTGTGTTTCATGGTCAATGTGAAGGCCCAAGGGATACAGTAAACTGCACTGGTGCATCCAAATCTAATACTGGTCTCCCAGGAGCCGTTCAAAGCACAAACTCTTAGAAGATTCACTCTTCTTGTACTTCAGTCGGCATTTTGCCTTTTGTATTCAATCCCGATGGAATTTCTGTGTTTCATGGTCAATGTGAAGGTCCAAGAAATACAGTAAACCTGCACTGGTGCATCGGAAGCTAATACTGGTCTCCCAGGAGCCGCTCAAAGCACAAACTCTTAGAAGATTCACTCTTCTTGTACTTCAGTCGGCATTTTGCCTTTTGTATTTAATCCCGATGCAATTTCTGTGTTTCATGGTCAATGTGAAGGTCCAAGGGATACAATAAACCTGCACTGGTGCATCGGAAGCTATTACTGGTCTCCCAGGTGCCGCTCAAAGCACAAACTCTTAGAAGATTCACTCTTCTTGTACTTCAGTCGGCATTGTGCCTTTTGTATTTAATCCCGATGCAATTTCTGTGTTTCATGGTCAATGTGAAGGTCCAAGGGATACAGTAAACCTGCACTGGTGCATCGGAATCTAATACTGGTCTCCCAGGAGCCGCTCAAAGCACAAACTCTTACAAGATTCACTCTTCTTGTACTTCAGTCGGCATTTTGCCTTTTGTATTTAATCCCGATGCAATTTCTGTGTTTCATGGTCAATGTGAAGGTCCAAGGGATACAGTAAACTGCACTGGTGTATCGGAATATAATACTGGTCTCCCAGGAGCCGTTCAAAGCACAAACTCTTAGAAGATTCACTCTTCTTGTACTTCAGTCGGCATTGTGACTTTTCTATTTAATCCCGATGCAATTTCTGTGTTTCATGATCAATGTGAAGGTCCAAGGGATACAGTAAACCTGCACTGGTGCATCGGAAGCTGATACTGGTCTCCCAGGAGCCGTTCAAAGCACAAACTCTTAGAAGATTCACTCTTCTTGTACTTCAGTCGGCATTGTGCCTTTTGTATTTAATCCCGTGCAATTTCTGTGTTTCATGGTCAATGTGAAGGCCCAAGGGATACAGTAAACTGCACTGGTGCATCGGAATCTAATACTGGTCTCCCAGGAGCCGCTCAAAGCACAAACTCTTAGAAGATTCACTCTTCTTGTACTTCAGTCGGCATTGTGCCTTTTGTATTTAATCCCGATGCAATTTCTGTGTTTCATGGTCAATGTGAAGGTCCAAGGGATACAGTAAACCTGCACTGGTGCATCGGAATCTAATACTGCTCTCCCAGGAGCCGCTCAAAGCACAAACTCTTAGAAGATTCACTCTTCTTGTACTTCAGTCGGCATTTTGCCTTTTGTATTTAATCCCGATGCAATTTCTGTGTTTCATGGTCAATGTGAAGGTCCAAGGGATACAGTAAACCTGCACTGGTGCATCGGAATCTAATACTGGTCTCCCAGGAGCCGCTCAAAGCACAAACTCTTAGAAGACTCACTCTTCTTGTACTTCAGTCGGCATTTTGCCTTTTGTATTTAATCCCGATGCAATTTCTGTGTTTCATGGTCAATGTGAAGGTCCAAGGGATACAGTAACCTGCACTGGTGCACCCGAATCCAATACTGGTCTCCCAGGAGCCGTTCAAAGCACAAACTCTTAGAAGATTCACTCTTCTTGTACTTCAGTCGGCATTGTGACTTTTCTATTTAATCCCGATACAATTTCTGTGTTTCATGGTCAATCTGAAGGTCCAAGGGATACAGTAAACCTGCACTGGTGCATCGGAAGCTAATACTGGTCTCCGAGGAGCCGCTCGAAGCACAAACTCTTAGAAGATTCACTCTTCTTGTACTTCAGTCGGCATTTTGCCTTTTGTATTTAATCCCGATGCAATTTCTGTGTTTCATGGTCAATGTGAAGGTCCAAGGGATACAGTAAACTGCACTGGTGCATCCGAATCTAATACTGGTCTCCCAGGAGTCGTTCAAAGCACAAACTCTTAGAAGATTCACTCTTCTTGTACTTCAGTCGGCATTGTGACTTTTCTATTTAATCCCGATGCATTTTCTGTGTTTCATGGTCAATGTGAAGGTCCAAGGGATACAGTAAACCTCCACTGGTGCATCGGAAGCTAATACTGGTCTCCCAGGAGCCGCTCAAAGCACAAACTCTTAGAAGATTCACTCTTCTTGTACTTCAGTCGGCATTGTGCCTTTTGTATTCAATCCCGATACAATTTCTGTGTTTCATGGTCAATGTGAAGGTCCAAGGGATACAGTAGACTTGCACTGGTGCATCGGAAGCTAATACTGGTCTACCAGGAGCCGCTCAAAGCACAAACTCTTAGAAGATTCACTCTTCTTGTACTTCAGTCGGCATTTTGTCTTTTGTATTTAATCCCGATGCAATTTTTGTGTTTCATGGTCAATGTGAAGGTCCAAGGGATACAGTAAACCTGCACTGGTGCATCGGATTCTAATACTGGTCTCCCAGGAGCCGTTCAAAGCACAAACTCTTAGAAGATTCACTCTTCTTGTACTTCAGTCGGCATTGTGCCTTTTGTATTTAATCCCGATGCAATTTCTGTGTTTCATGGTCAATGTGAAGGTCGAAGGGATACAGTAAACCTGCACTGGTGCATCGGAATCTAATACTGGTCTCCCAGGAGCCGCAAAAATCACAAACCCTTAGAAGATTCACTCTTCTTGTACTTCAGTCGGTATTGTGCTTTTTGTATTTAATCCCGATGCAATTTCTGTGTTTCATGGTCAATGTGAAGGTCCAAGGGATACAATAAACCTGCACTGGTGCATCGGAAGCTAATACTGGTCTCCCAGGTGCCGCTCAAAGCACAAACTCTTACAGGATTCACTCTTCTTGTACTTCAGTCGGCATTGTGCCTTTTGTATTTAATCCCGATGCAATTTCTGTGCTTCATGGTCAATGTGAAGGTCCAAGGGATACAGTAAACCTGGACTGGTGCATCCAAATCTAATACTGGTCTCCCAGGAGCCGTTCAAAGCACAAACTCTTAGAAGATTCACTCTTCTTGTACTTCAGTCGGCATTGTGACTTTTCTATTTAATCCCGATGCAATTTCTGTGTTTCATGGTCAATGTGAAGGTCCAAGGGATACAGTAAACCTGCACTGGTGCATTGGAAGCTAATACTGGTCTCCCAGGAGCCGCTCAAAGCACAAACTCTTAGAAGATTCACTCTTCTTGTACTTCAGTCGGCATTGTGCGTTTTGTATTCAATCCCGATACAATTTCTGTGTTTCATGGTCAATGTGAAGGTCCAAGGGATACAGTAAACTTGCACTGGTGCATCGGAAGCTAATACTGGATTCCCAGGAGCCGTTCAAAGCACAAACTCTTAGAAGATTCACTCTTCTTGTACTTCAGTCGGCATTGTGCCTTTTATATTTAATAACGATGCAATTTCTGTGTTTCATGGTCAATGTGAAGGTCCAAGGGATACAATAAACCTGCACTGGTGCATCGGAAGCTAATACTGGTCTCCCAGTAGCCGCTCAAAGCACAAACTCTTAGAAGATTCACTCTTCTTGTACATCAGTCGGCATTGTGTGTTTTGTATTCAATCCCGATACAATTTCTGTGTTTCATGGTCAATGTGAAGGTCCAAGGGATACAATAAACCTGCACTGGTGCATTGTAACCTAAAACTGGTCTCCCAGGAGCCGCTCAAAGCACAATCTCTTAGAAGATTCACTCTTCTTGTACTTCAGTCGGCTTTGTGCCTTTTGTATTCAATCCCGATACAATTTCTGTGTTTCATGGTCAATGTGAAGGTCCAAGGTTTGCAGTAAACCTGCACTGGTGCATCGGAAGCTAATACTGGTCTCCCAGGAGCCGCTCAAATCACAAACTCTTAGAAGATTCACTCTTCTTGTACTTCAGTCGGCATTGTGCCTTTTGTATTTAATCCCGATGCAATTTCTGTGTTTCATGGTCAATGTGAAGGTCCAAGGGATACAATAAACCTCCACTGGTGCATCGGAATCTAATACTGGTCTCCCAGGAGCCGCTCAAAGCACAAACTCTTAGAAGATTCACTCTTCTTGTACTTAAGTCGGCATAGTGCCTTTTGTATTTAATCCCGATGCAATTTCTGTGATTCATGGTCAATGTGAAGGTCCAAGGGATACAGTAAACTGCACTGGTGCATCCCAATATAATACTTGTCTCCCAGGAGCCGTTCAAAGCACAAACTCTTAGAAGATTCACTCTTCTTGTACTTCAGTCGGCATTGTGACTTTTCTATTTAATCCCGATGCAATTTCTGTGTTTCATGGTCAATGTGAAGGTCCAAGGGATACAGTAAACCTGCACTGGTGCATCGGAATCTGATACTGGTCTCCCAGGAGCCGCTCAAAGCACAAACTCTTAGAAGATTCACTCTTCTTGTACTTCAGTCGGCATTGTGACTTTTGTATTTAATCCCGATGCAATTTCTGTGTTTCATGGTCAATGTGAAGGTCCAAGGGATACAGGAAACCTGCACTGGGGCATCTGAATCTAATACTGGTCTCCCAGGAGCCGTTCAAAGCACAAACTCTTAGAAGATTCACTCTTCTTGTACTTCAGTCGGCATTTTGCCTTTTGTATTTAATCCCGATGCAATTTCTGTGTTTCATGGTCAATGTGAAGGCCCAAGGGATACAGTAAACTGCACTGGTGCATCGGAATCTAATACTGGTCTCCCAGGAGCCGCTCAAAGCACAAACTCTTAGAAGATTCACTCTTCTTGTACTTCAGTCGGCATTTTGCCTTTTGTATTTAATCCCGATACAATTTCTGTGTTTCATGGTCAATGTGAAGGTCCAAGGGATACAGTAAACTTGCACTGGTGCATCGGAAGCTAATACTGGTCTCCCAGGAGCCGCAAAAAGCACAAACTCTTAGAAGAATCACTCTTCTTGTACTTCAGTCGGCACTGTGCCTTTGATATTTAATCCCGATGCAATTTCTGTGTTTCAAGGTCAATGTGAAGGTCCAAGGGATACAATAATTCTGCACTGGTGCATCGGAAGCTAATACTGGTCTCCCAGGTGCCGCTCAAAGCACAAACTCTTAGAAGATTCACTCTTCTTGTACTTCAGTCGGCATTGTGCCTTTTGTATTTAATCCCGATGCAATTTCTGTGTTTCATGGTCAATGTGAAGGTCCAAGGGATACAGTAAACCTGCACTGGTGCATCGGAATCTAATACTGGTCTCCCAGGAGCCGCTCAAAGCACAAACTCTTAGAAGATTCACTCTTCTTGTACTTCAGTCGGCATTTTGCTTTCGTATTTAATCCCGATGCAATTTCTGTGTTTCATGGTCAATGTGAAGGTCCAAGGGATACAATAAACCTGCACTGGTGCATCGTAACCTAAAACTGGTCTCCCAGGAGCCGCTCAAAGCACAATCTCTTAGAAGATTCACTCTTCTTGTACTTCAGTCTGCTTTGTGCCTTTTGTATTCAATCCCGATACAATTTCTGTGTTTCATGGTCAATGTGAAGGTCCAAGGTTTGCAGTAAACCTGCACTGGTGCATCGGAAGCTAATACTGGTCTCCCAGGAGCCGCTCAAATTACAAACTCTTAGAAGATTCACTCTTCTTGTACTTCAGTCGGCATTGTGCCTTTTGTATTTAATCCCGATGCAATTTCTGTGTTTCATGGTCAATTTGAAGGTCCAAGGGATACAATAAACCTCCACTGGTGCATCGGAATCTAATACTGGTCTCCCAGGAACCGCTCAAAGCACAAACTCTTAGAAGATTCACTCTTCTTGTACTTCAGTCGGCATTGTGCCTTTTGTATTTAATCCCGATGCAATTTCTGTGTTTCATGGTCAATGTGAAGGTCCAAGGGATACAGGAAACCTGCACTGGGGCATCTGAATCTAATACTGGTCTCCCAGGAGCCGTTCAAAGCACAAACTCTTAGAAGATTCACTCTTCTTGTACTTCAGTCGGCATTTTGCCTTTTGTATTTAATCCCGATGCAATTTCTGTGTTCATGGTCAATGTGAAGGTCCAAGGGATACAACAAACCTGCACTGGTGCATCGGAAGCTAATACTGGACTCCCAGGTGCCGCTCAAAGCACAAACTCTTAGAAGATTCACTCTTCTTGTACTTCAGTCGGCATTGTGCCTTTTGTATTTAATCCCGATGCAATTTCTGTGTTTCATGGTCAATGTGAAGGTCCAAGGGATACAGTAAACCTGCACTGGTGCATCGGAATTTAATACTGCTCTCCCAGGAGCCGCTCAAAGCACAAACTCTTAGAAGATTCACTCTTCTTGTACTTCAGTCGGCATTTTGCCTTTTGTATTTAATCCCGATGCAATTTCTGTGTTTCATGGTCAATGTGAAGGTCCAAGGGATACAGTAAACCTGCACTGGTGCATCGGAATCTAATACTGCTCTCCCAGGAGCCGCTCAAAGCACAAACTCTTAGAAGATTCACTCTTCTTGTACTTCAGTCGGCATTTTGCCTTTTGTATTTAATCCCGATGCAATTTCTGTGTTTCATGGTCAATGTGAAGGCCCAAGGGATACAGTAAACTGCACTGGTGCATCCAAATCTAATACTGGTGTCCCAGGAGCCGTTCAAAGCACAAACTCTTAGAAGATTCACTCTTCTTGTACTTCAGTCGGCATTTTGCCTTTTGTATTTATCCCCGATACAATTTCTGTGTTTCATGGTCAATGTGAAGGTCCAAGGGATACAGTAAACATGCACTGGTGCATCGGAAGCTAATACTGGTCTCCCAGGAGCCGCAAAAAACACAAACTCTTAGAAGAATCACTCTTCTTGTACTTCAGTCGGCATTGTGCCTTTGATATTTAATCCCGATGCAATTTCTGTGTTTCAAGGTCAATGTGAAGGTCCAAGGGATACAATAAACCTGCACTGGTGCATCGGAAGCTAATACTGGTCTCCCAGGTGCCGCTCAAAGCACAAACTCTTAGAAGATTCACTCTTCTTGTACTTCAGTCGGCATTGTGCCTTTTGTATTTAATCCCGATGCAATTTCTGTGTTTCATGGTCAATGTGAAGGTCCAAGGGATACAGTAAACCTACACTGGTGCATCGGAATCTAATACTGGTCTCCCAGGAGCCGCTCAAAGCACAAACTCTTAGAAGATTTACTCTTCTTGTACTTCAGTCGGCATTTTGCCTTTTGTATTTAATCCCGATGCAATTTCTGTGTTTCATGGTCAATGTGAAGGTCCAAGGGATACAGTAAACCTGCACTGGTGCATCGGAATCTAATACTGCTCTCCCAGGAGCCGCTCAAAGCACAAACTCTTAGAAGATTCACTCTTTTTGTACTTCAGTCGGCATTTTGCCTTTTGTATTTAATCCCGATGCAATTTCAGTGTTTCATGGTCAATGTGAAGGTCCAAGGGATACAATAAACCTGCACTGGTGCATCGGAAGCTATTACTGGTCTCCCAGTAGCCGCTCAAAGCACAAACTCTTAGAAGATTCACTCTTCTTGTACATCAGTCGGCATTGTGTGTTTTGTATTCAATCCCGATACAATTTCTGTGTTTCATGGTCAATGTGAACGTCCATGGTTTGCAGTAAACCTGCACTGGTGCATCGGAAGCTAATACTGGTCTCCCAGGAGCCGCTCAAATTACAAACTCTTAGAAGATTCACTCTTCTTGTACTTCAGTCGGCATTTTGCCTTCTGTATTTAATCCCGATGCAGTTTCTGTGTTTCATGGTCAATGTGAAGGTCCAAGGGATACAACAAACCTGCACTGGTGCATCGGAAGCTAATACTGGACTCCCAGGTGCCGCTCAAAGCACAAACTCTTAGAAGATTCACTCTTCTTGTACTTCAGTCGGCATTGTGCCTTTTGTATTTAATCCCGATGCAATTTCTGTGTTTCATGGTCAATGTGAAGGTCCAAGGGATACAGTAAACCTGCACTGGTGCATCGGAATCTAATACTGCTCTCCCAGGAGCCGCTCAAAGCACAAACTCTTAGAAGATTCACTCTTCTTGTACTTCAGTCGGCATTTTGCCTTTTGTATTTAATCCCGATGCAGTTTCTGTGTTTCATGGTCAATGTGAAGGTCCAAGGGATACAACAAACCTGCACTGGTGCATCGGAAGCTAATACTGGACTCCCAGGTGCCGCTCAAAGCACAAACTCTTAGAAGATTCACTCTTCTTGTACTTCAGTCGGCATTGTGCCTTTTGTATTTAATCCCGATGCAATTTCTGTGTTTCATGGTCAATGTGAAGGTCCAAGGGATACAGTAAACCTGCACTGGTGCATCGTAACCTAAAACTGGTCTCCCAGGAGCCGCTCAAAACACAATCTCTTAGAAGATTCACTGTTCTTGTACTTCAGTCGGCTTTGTGCCTTTTGTATTCAATCGCGATACAATTTCTGTGTTTCATCGTCAATGTGAAGGTCCAAGGGATACAGTAAACTTGCACTGTTGCATCGGAAGCTAATACTGGTCTCCTAGGAGCCGCATAAAGCACAAACTCTTAGAAGACTCACTCTTCTTGTACTTCAGTCGGCATTGTGCCTTTGATAATTAATCCCGATGCAATTTCTGTGTTTAAAGGTCAATGTGAAGGTCCAAGGGATACAGGAAACCTGCACTGGGGCATCTGAATCTAATACTGGTCTCCCAGGAGCCGTTCAAAGCACAAACTCTTAGAAGATTCACTCTTCTTGTACTTCAGTCGGCATTTTGCCTTTTGTATTTAATCCCGATGCAATTTCTGTGTTTCATGGTCAATGTGAAGGCCCAAGGGATACAGTGAACTGCACTGGTGCATCGGAATCTAATACTGGTCTCCCAGGAGCCGCTCAAAGCACAAACTCTTAGAAGATTCACTCTTCTTTTACTTCAGTCGGCATTTTGCCTTTTGTATTTAATCCCGATGCAATTTCTGTGTTTCATGGTCAATGTGAAGGTCCAAGGGATACAACAAACCTGCACTGGTGCATCGGAAGCTAATACTGGACTCCCAGGTGCCGCTCAAAGCACAAACTCTTAGAAGATTCACTCTTCTTGTACTTCAGTCGGCATTGTGCCTTTTGTATTTAATCCCGATGCAATTTCTGTGTTTCATGGTCAATGTGAAGGTCCAAGGTATACAGTAAACCTGCACTGGTGCATCGGAAGCTAATATTGGTCTCCCAGGAGCCGCTCAAAGCACAAACTCTTAGAAGATTCCCTCTTCTTGTACTTCAGTCGGCATTTTGCCTTTTGTATTTAATCCCGATGCAATTTCTGTGTTTCATGGTCAATGTGAAGGTCCAAGGGATACTGTAAACCTGCACTGTTGCATCGGAATCTAATACTGCTCTCCCAGGAGTCGCTCAAAGCACAAACTCTTAGAAGATTCACTCTTCTTGTACTTCAGTCGGCATTTTGCCTTTTGTATTTAATCCCGATGCAATTTCTGTGTTTCATGGTCAATGTGAAGGCCCAAGGGATACAGTAAACTGCACTGGTGCATCCAAATCTAATACTGGTGTCCCAGGAGCCGTTCAAAGCACAAACACTTAGAAGATTCACTCTTCTTGTACTTCAGTCGGCATTTTGCCTTCTGTATTTAATCCCGATACAATTTCTGTGTTTCATGGTCAATGTGAAGGTCCAAGGGATACAGTAAACTTGCACTGTTGCATCGGAAGCTAATACTGGTCTCCTAGGAGCCGCATAAAGCACAAACTCTTAGAAGACTCACTCTTCTTGTACTTCAGTCGGCATTGTGCCTTTGATAATTAATCCCGATGCAATTTCTGTGTTTCAAGGTCAATGTGAAGGTCCAAGGGATACAATAAACCTGCACTGGTGCATCGGAAGCTAATACTGGTCTCCCAGGTGCCGCTCAAAGCACAAACTCTTAGAAGATTCACTCTTCCTGTACTTCAGTCGGCTTTGTGCCTTTTGTATTCAATCCCGATACAATTTCTGTGTTTCATGGTCAATGTGAAGGTCCAAGGTTTGCAGTAAACCTGCACTGGTGCATCGGAAGCTAATACTGGTCTCCCAGGAGCCGCTCAAATTACAAACTCTTAGAAGATTCACTCTTCTTGTACTTCAGTCGGCATTGTGCCTTTTGTATTTAATCCCGATGCAATTTCTGTGTTTCATGGTCAATGTGAAGGTCCAAGGGATACAATAAACCTCCACTGGGCATCGGAATCTAATACTGGTCTCCCAGGAACCGCTCAAAGCACAAACTCTTAGAAGATTCACTCTTCTTGTACTTCAGTTGGCATTGTGCCTTTTGTATTTAATCCCGATGCAATTTCTGTGTTTCATGGTCAATGTGAACGTCCAAGGGATACAGGAAACCTGCACTGGGGCATCTGAATCTAATACTGGTCTCCCAGGAGCCGTTCAAAGCACAAACTCTTAGAAGATTCACTCTTCTTGTACTTCAGTCGGCATTTTGCCTTTTGTATTTAATCCCGATGCAGTTTCTGTGTTTCATGGTCAATGTGAAGGTCCAAGGGATACAACAAACCTGCACTGGTGCATCGGAAGCTAATACTGGACTCCCAGGTGCCGCTCAAAGCACAAACTCTTAGAAGATTCACTCTTCTTGTACTTCAGTCGGCATTGTGTCTTTTGTATTTAATCCCGATGCAATTTCTGTGTTTCATGGTCAATGTGAAGGTCCAAGGGATACAGTAAACCTGCACTGGTGCATCGGAATCTAATACTGCTCTCCCAGGAGCCGCTCAAAGCACAAACTCTTAGAAGATTCACTCTTCTTGTACTTGAGTCGGCATTTTGCCTTCTGTATTTAATCCCGATGCAATTTCTGTGTTTCATGGTCAATGTGAAGGTCCAAGGGATACAGTAAACCTGCACTGGTGCATCGGAATCTAATACTGCTCTCCCAGGAGCCGCTCAATGCACAAACTCTTAGAAGATTCACTCTTCTTGTACTTAAGTCGGCATTTTGCCTTTTGTATTTAATCCCGATGCGATTTCTGTGTTTCATGGTCAATGTGAAGGCCCAAGGGATACATTAAACTGCACTGGTGCATCCAAATCTAATACTGGTGTCCCAGGAGCCGTTCAAAGCACAAACTCTTAGAAGATTCACTCTTCTTGTACTTCAGTCGGCATTTTGCCTTTTGTATTTAATCCCGATACAATTTCTGTGTTTCATGGTCAATGTGAAGGTCCAAGGGATACAGTAAACTTGCACTGGTGCATCGGAAGCTAATACTGGTCTCCCAGGAGCCGCAAAAAGCACAAACTCTTAGAAGAATCACTCTTCTTGTACTTCAGTCGGCATTGTGCCTTTGATATTTAATCCCGATGCAATTTCTGTGTTTCAAGGTCAATGTGAAGGTCCAAGGGATACAATAAACCTGCACTGGTGCATCGGAAGCTAATACTGGTCTCCCAGGTGCCGCTCAAAGCACAAACTCTTAGAAGATTCACTCTTCTTGTACTTCAGACGGCATTGTGCCTTTTGTATTTAATCCCGATGCAATTTCTGTGTTTCATGGTCAATGTGAAGGTCCAAGGGATACAGTAAACCTGCACTGGTGCATCGGAATCTAATACTGGTCTCCCAGGAGCCGCTCAAAGCACAAACTCTTAGAAGATTTACTCTTCTTGTACTTCAGTCGGCATTTTGCCTTTTGTATTTAATCCCGATGCAATTTCTGTGTTTCATGGTCAATGTGAAGGTCCAAGGGATACAGTAAACCTGCACTGGTGCATCGGAATCTAATACTGCTCTCCCAGGAGCCGCTCAAAGCACAAACTCTTAGAAGATTCACTCTTCTTGTACTTCAGTCGGCATTTTGCCTTTTGTATTTAATCCCGATGCAATTTCAGTGTTTCATGGTCAATGTGAAGGTCCAAGGGATACAATAAACCTGCACTGGTGCATCGGAAGCTATTACTGGTCTCCCAGTAGCCGCTCAAAGCACAAACTCTTAGAAGATTCACTCTTCTTGTACATCAGTCGGCATTGTGTGTTTTGTATTTAATCGTGATACAATTTCTGTGTTTCATGGTCAATGTGAAGGTCCAAGGGATACAATAAACCTGCACTGGTGCATCGTAACCTAAAACTGGTCTCCCAGGAGCCGCTCAAAACACAATCTCTTAAAAATTTCACTCTTCTTGTACTTCAGTCGGCTTTGTGCCTTTTGTATTCAATCCCGATACAATTTCTATGTTTCATGGTCAATGTGAAGGTCCAAGGTTTGCAGTAAACCTGCACTGGTGCATCGGATGCTAATACTGGTCTCCCAGGAGCCGCTCAAATTACAAACTCTTAGAAGATTCACTCTTCTTGTACTTCAGTCGGCATTGTGCCTTTTGTATTTAATCCCGATGCAATTTCTGTGTTTCATGGTCAATGTGAAGGTCCAAGGGATACAATAAACCTCCACTGGTGCATCGGAATCTAATACTGGTCTCCCAGGAGCCGCTCAAAGCACAAACTCTTAGAAGATTCACTCTTCTTGTACTTCAGTCGGCATTGTGCCTTTTGTATTTAATCCCGATGCAATTTCTGTGTTTCATGGTCAATGTGAAGGTCCAAGGGATACAGGAAACCTGCACTGGGGCATCTGAATCTAATACTGGTCTCCCAGGAGCCGTTCAAAGCACAAACTCTTAGAAGATTCACTCTTCTTGTACTTCAGTCGGCATTTTGCCTTTTGTATTTAATCCCGATGCAATTTCTGTGTTTCATGGTCAATGTGAAGGCCCAAGGGATACAGTGAACTGCACTGGTGCATCGGAATCTAATACTGGTCTCCCAGGAGCCGCTCAAAGCACAAACTCTTAGAAGATTCACTCTTCTTTTACTTCAGTCGGCATTTTGCCTTTTGTATTTAATCCCGATGCAATTTCTGTGTTTTATGGTCAATGTGAAGGTCCAATTGATACAACAAACCTGCACTGGTGCATCGGAAGCTAATACTGGACTCCCAGGTGCCGCTCAAAGCACAAACTTTTAGAAGATTCACTCTTCTTGTACTTCAGTCGGCATTGTGCCTTTTGTATTTAATCCCGATGCAATTTCTGTGTTTCATGGACAATGTGAAGGTCCAAGGTATACAGTAAACCTGCACTGGTGCATCGGAATCTAATACTGGTCTCCCAGGAGCCGCTCAAAGCACAAACTCTTAGAAGATTCACTCTTCTTGTACTTCAGTCGGCATTTTGCCTTTTGTATTTAATCCCGATGCAATTTCTGTGTTTCATGGTCAATGTGAAGGTCCAAGGGATACAGTAAACCTGCACTGGTGCATTGGAAGCTAATACTGGTCTCCCAGGAGCCGCTCAAAGCACAAACTCTTAGAAGATTCACTCTTCTTGTACTTCAGTCGGCATTTTGCCTTTTGTATTTAATCCCGATGCAATTTCTGTGTTTCATGGTCAATGTGAAGGTCCAAGGGATACAGTAAACCTGCACTGGTGCATCGGAATTTAATACTGGTCTCCCAGGAGCCGCTCAAAGCACAAACTCTTAGAAGATTCACTCTTCTTGTACTTCAGTCGGCATTGTGCCTTTGATAATTAATCCCGATGCAATTTCTGTGTTTCAAGGTCAATGTGAAGGTCCAAGGGATACAATAAACCTGCACTGGTGCATCGGAAGCTAATACTGGTCTCCCAGGTGCCGCTCAAAGCACAAACTCTTAGAAGATTCACTCTTCTTGTACTTCAGTCGGCATTGTGCCTTTTGTATTCAATCCCGATACAATTTCTGTGTTTCATGGTCAATGTGAAGGTCCAAGGGATACAGTAAACCTGCACTGGTGCATCGGAATCTAATACTGGTCTCCCAGGAGCCGCTCAAAGCACAAACTCTTAGAAGATTCACTCTTCTTGTACTTCAGTCGGCATTTTGCCTTTTGTATTTAATCCCGATGCAATTTCTGTGTTTCATGGTCAATGTCAAGGTCCAAGGGATACAGTAACCTGCACTGGTGCACCCGAATCCAATACTGGTCTCCCAGGAGCCGTTCAAAGCACGAACTCTTAGAAGATTCACTCTTCTTGTGCTTCAGTCGGCATTGTGACTTTTCTATTTAATCCCGATACAATTTCTGTGTTTCATGGTCAATCTGAAGGTCCAAGGGATACAGTAAACCTGCACTGGTGCATCGGAAGCTAATACTGGTCTCCGAGGAGCCGCTCAAAGCACAAACTCTTAGAAGATTCACTCTTCTTGTACTTCAGTCGGCATTTTGCCTTTTGTATTTAATCCCGATGCAATTTCTGTGTTTCATGGTCAATGTGAAGGTCCAAGGGATACAGTAAACCTGCACTGGTGCATCGGAATTTAATACTGGTCTCCCAGGAGCCGCTCAAAGCACAAACTCTTAGAAGATTCACTCTTCTTGTACTTCAGTCGGCATTTTGCCTTTTGTATTTAATCCCGATGCAATTTCTGTGTTTCATGGTCAATGTGAAGGTCCAAGGGATACAATAAACCTGCACTGGTGCATCGGAAGCTATTACTGGTCTCCCAGGTGCCGCTCAAAGCACAAACTCTTAGAAGATTCACTCTTCTTGTACTTCAGTCGACATTGTGACTTTTGTATTTAATCCCGATGCAATTTCTGTGTTTCATGGTCAATGTGATGGTCCAAGGGATACAGTAAACCTGCACTGGTGCATCGGAATCTAATACTGGTCTCCCAGGAGCCGCTCAAAACACAAACTCTTAGAAGATTCACTCTTCTTGTACTTCAGTCGGCATTTTGTCTTTTGTATTTAATCCCGATGCTATTTCTGTGTTTCATGGTCAATGTGAAGGCCCAAGGGATACAGTAAACTGCACTGGTGCATCCAAATCTAATACTGGTCTCCCAGGAGCCGTTCAAAGCACAAACTCTTAGAAGATTCACTCTTCTTGTACTTCAGTCGGCATTGTGACTTTTCTATTTAATCCCGATGCAATTTCTGTGTTTCATGGACAATGTGAAGGTCCAAGGGATACAGTAAACCTGCACTGGTGCATTGGAAGCTAATACTGGTCTCCCAGGAGCCGCTCAAAGCACAAACTCTTAGAAGATTCACTCTTCTTGTACTTCAGTCGGCATTGTGCGTTTTGTATTCAATCCCGATACAATTTCTGTGTTTCATGGTCAATGTGATGGTCCAAGGGATACAGTAAACATGCACTGGTGCATCGGAAGCTAATACTGGATTCCCAGGAGCCGCAAAAAGCACAAACTCTTAGAAGATTCACTCTTCTTGTACTTCAGTCGGCATTGTGACTTTTCTATTTAATCCCGATGCAATTTCTGTGTTTCATGGTCAATGTGAAGGTCCAAGGGATACAATAAACCTCCACTGGTGCATCGGAATCTAATACTGGTCTCCTAGGAGCCGCTCAAAGCACAACTCTTAGAAGATTCACTCTTCTTGTACTTCAGTCGGCATTGTGCCTTTTGTATTTAATCCCGATGCAATTTCTGTGTATCATGGTCAATGTGAAGGTCCAAGGGATACAGGAAACCTGCACTGGGGCATCTGAATCTAATACTGGTCTCCCAGGAGCCGTTCAAAGCACAAACTCTTAGAAGATTCACTCTTCTTGTACTTCAGTCGGCATTTTGCCTTTTGTATTTAATCCCGATGCAATTTCTGTGTTTCATGGTCAATGTGAAGGCCCAAGGGATACAGTGAACTGCACTGGTGCATCGGAATCTAATACTGGTCTCCCAGGAGCTGCTCAAAGCACAAACTCTTAGAAGATTCACTCTTCTTTTACTTCAGTCGGCATTTTGCCTTTTGTATTTAATCCCGATGCAATTTCTGTGTTTCATGGTCAATGTGAAGGTCCAAGGGATACAACAAACCTGCACTGGTGCATCGGAAGCTAATACTGGACTCCCAGGTGCCGCTCAAAGCACAAACTCTTAGAAGATTCACTCTTCTTGTACTTCAGTCGGCATTGTGCCTTTTGTATTTAATCCCGATGCAATTTCTGTGTTTCATGGTCAATGTGAAGTTCCAAGGTATACAGTAAACCTGCACTGGTGCATCGGAATCTAATACTGGTCTCCCAGGAGCCGCTCAAAGCACAAACTCTTAGAAGATTCACTCTTCTTGTACTTCAGTCGGCATTTTGCCTTTTGTATTTAATCCCGATGCAATTTCTGTGTTTCATGGTCAATGTGAAGGTCCAAGGGATACAGTAAACCTGCACTGGTGTATCGGAATCTAATACTGCTTTCCCAGGAACCGCTCAAAGCACAAACTGTTAGAAGATTCACTCTTCTTGTACTTCAGTCGGCATTTTGCATTTTGTATTTAATCCCGATGCAATTTCTGTGTTTCATGGTCAATGTGAAGGCCCAAGGGATACAGTAAACTGCACTGGTGCATCCAAATCTAATACTGGTGTCCCAGGAGCCGTTCAAAGCACAAACTCTTAGAAGATTCACTCTTCTTGTACTTCAGTCGGCATTTTGCCTTTTGTATTTAATCCCGATACAATTTCTGTGTTTCATGGTCAATGTGAAGGTCCAAGGGATACAGTAAACTTGCACTGTTGCATCGGAAGCTAATACTGGTCTCCTAGGAGCCGCAAAAAGCACAAACTCTTAGAAGACTCACTCTTCTTGTACTTCAGTCGGCATTGTGCCTTTGATAATTAAACCCGATGCAATTTCTGTGTTTCAAGGTCAATGTGAAGGTCCAAGGGATACAATAAACCTGCACTGGTGCATCGGAAGCTAATACTGGTCTCCCAGGTGCCGCTCAAAGCACAAACTCTTAGAAGATTCACTCTTCTTGTACTTCAGTCGGCATTTTGTCTTTTGTATTTAATCCCGATGCAATTTCTGTGTTTCATGGTCAATGTGAAGGTCCAAGGGATACAGTAAACCTGCACTGGTGCATCGGAATCTAATACTGGTCTCCCAGGAGCCGCTCAAAGCACAAACTCTTAGAAGATTCACTCTTCTTGTACTTCAGTCGGCATTTTGCCTTTTGTATTTAATCCCGATGCAATTTCTGTGTTTCATGGTCAATGTGAAGGTCCAAGGGATACAGTAACCTGCACTGGTGCACCCGAATCCAATACTGGTCTCCCAGGAGCCGTTCAAAGCACGAACTCTTAGAAGATTCACTCTTCTTGTACTTCAGTCGGCATTGTGACTTTTCTATTTAATCCCGATACAATTTCAGTGTTTCATGGTCAATCTGAAGGTCCAAGGGATACAGTAAACCTGCACTGGTGCATCGGAAGCTAATACTGGTCTCCGAGGAGCCGCTCAAAGCACAAACTCTTAGAAGATTCACTCTTCTTGTACTTCAGTCGGCATTTTGCCTTTTGTATTTAATCCCGATGCAATTTCTGTGTTTCATGGTCAATGTGAAGGCCCAAGGGATACAGTAAACTGCACTGGTGCATCCAAATCTAATACTGGTGTCCCAGGAGCCGTTCAAAGCACAAACTCTTAGAAGATTCACTCTTCTTGTACTTCAGTCGGCATTTTGCCTTTTGTATTTAATCCCGATACAATTTCTGTGTTTCATGGTCAATGTGAAGGTCCAAGGGATACAGTAAACTTGCACTGTTGCATCGGAAGCTAATACTGGTCTCCTAGGAGCCGCAAAAAGCACAAACTCTTAGAAGACTCACTCTTCTTGTACTTCAGTCGGCATTGTGCCTTTGATAATTAATCCCGATGCAATTTCTGTGTTTCAAGGTCAATGTGAAGGTCCAAGGGATACAATAAACCTGCACTGGTGCATCGGAAGCTAATACTGGTCTCCCAGGTGCCGCTCAAAGCACAAACTCTTAGAAGATTCACTCTTCTTGTACTTCAGTCGGCATTGTGCCTTTTGTATTTAATCCCGATGCAATTTCTGTGTTTCATGGTCAATGTGAAGGTCCAAGGGATACAGTAAACCTGCACTGGTGCATCGGAATCTAATACTGGTCTCCCAGGAGCCGCTCAAAGCACAAACTCTTAGAAGATTCACTCTTCTTGTACTTCAGTCGGCATTTTGCTTTTTGTATTTAATCCCGATGCAATTTCTGTGTTTCATGGTCAATGTGAAGGTCCAAGGGATACAGTAACCTGCACTGGTGCACCCGAATCCAATACTGGTCTCCCAGGAGCCGTTCAAAGCACGAACTCTTAGAAGATTCACTCTTCTTGTACTTCAGTCGGCATTGTGACTTTTCTATTTAATCCCGATACAATTTCTGTGTTTCATGGTCAATC
Source organism: Schistocerca nitens (assembly GCF_023898315.1). Taxonomy (NCBI): domain Eukaryota; kingdom Metazoa; phylum Arthropoda; class Insecta; order Orthoptera; family Acrididae; genus Schistocerca; species Schistocerca nitens. The sequence goes on along the minus strand of NC_064624.1, from coordinate 35,331,676 downwards.
TGAAGGTCCAAGGGATACAGTAAAACTGCACTGGTGCATCGGAAGCTAATACTGGTCTCCGAGGAGCCGCTCAAAGCACAAACTCTTAGAAGATTCACTCTTCTTGTACTTCAGTCGGCATTTTGCCTTTTGTATTTAATCCCGATGCAATTTCTGTGTTTCATGGTCAATGTGAAGGTCCAAGGGATACAGTAAACCTGCACTGGTGCATCGGAATTTAATACTGGTCTCCCAGGAGCCGCTCAAAGCACAAACTCTTAGAAGATTCACTCTTCTTGTACTTCAGTCGGCATTTTGCTTGTTGTATTTAATCCCGATGCAATTTCTGTGTTTCATGGTCAATGTGAAGGTCCAAGGGATACAATAAATCTGCACTGGTGCATCGGAAGCTATTACTGGTCTCCCAGGTGCCGCTCAAAGCACAAACTCTTAGAAGATTCACTCTTCTTGTACTTCAGTCGACATTGTGACTTTTGTATTTAATCCCGATGCAATTTCTGTGTTTCATGGTCAATGTGATGGTCCAAGGGATACAGTAAACCTGCACTGGTGCATCGGAATCTAATACTGGTCTCCCAGGAGCCGCTCAAAACACAAACTCTTAGAAGATTCACTCTTCTTGTACTTCAGTCGGCATTTTGTATTTTGTATTTAATCCCGATGCTATTTCTGTGTTTCATGGTCAATGTGAAGGCCCAAGGGATACAGTAAACTGCACTGGTGCATCCAAATCTAATACTGGTCTCCCAGGAGCCGTTCAAAGCACAAACTCTTAGAAGATTCACTCTTCTTGTACTTCAGTCGGCATTGTGCCTTTTGTATTTAATCCCGATGCAATTTCTGTGTTTCATGGTCAATGTGAAGGTCCAAGGGATACAGTAAACCTGCACTGGTGCATTGGAAGCTAATACTGGTCTCCCAGGAGCCGCTCAAAGCACAAACTCTTAGAAGATTCACTCTTCTTGTACTTCAGTCGGCATTGTGCGTTTTGTATTCAATCCCGATACAATTTCTGTGTTTCATGGTCAATGTGAAGGTCCAAGGGATACAGTAAACATGCACTGGTGCATCAGAAGCTAATACTGGATTCCCAGGAGCCGCAAAAAGCACAAACTCTTAGAAGATTCACTCTTCTTGTTCTTCAGTCGGCATTGTGCCTTTTATATTTAATCCCGATGCAATTTCTGTGTTTCATGGTCAATGTGAAGGTCCAAGGGATACAATAAACCTGCACTGGTGCATCGGAAGCTAATACTGGTCTCCCAGGTGCCGCTCAAAGCACAAACTCTTAGAAGATTCACTCTTCTTGTACTTCAGTCGGCACTGTGCCTTTTGTATTTAATCCCGATGCAATTTCTGTGTTTCATGGTCAATGAGACGGTCCAAGGGATACAGTAAACCTGCACTGGTGCATCGGAATCTAATACTGCTCTCCCAGGAGCCGCTCAAAGCACAAACCCTTAGAAGATTCACTCTTCTTGTACTTCAGTCGGCATTTTGCCTTTTGTATTTAATCCCGATGCAATTTCTGTGTTTCATGGTCAATGTGAAGGTCCAAGGGATACAGTAAACCTGCACTGGTGCATCGGATTCTAATACTGGTCTCCCAGGAGCCGTTCAAAGCACAAACTCTTAGAAGATTCACTCTTCTTCTACTTCAGTCGGCATTGTGCCTTTTGTATTTAATCCCGATGCAATTTCTGTGTTTCATGGTCAATGTGAAGGTCGAAGGGATACAGTAAACCTGCACTGGTGCATCGGAATCTAATACTGGTCTCCCAGGAGCCGCAAAAAGCACAAACACTTAGAAGATTCACTCTTCTTGTACTTCAGTCGGAATTGTGCCTTTTGTATTTAGTCCCGATGCAATTTCTGTGTTTCATGGTCAATGTGAAGGTCCAAGGGATACAATAAACCTGCACTGGTGCATCGGAAGCTAATACTGGTCTCCCAGGTGCCGCTCAAAGCACATACTCTTACAGGATTCACTCTTCTTGTACTTCAGTCGGCATTGTGCCTTTTGTATTTAAACCCGATGCAATTTCTGTGCTTCATGGTCAATGTGAAGGTCCAAGGGATACAGTAAACCTGGACTGGTGCATCGGAATCTAATACTGGTCTCCCAGGATCCGCTCAAAGCACAAACTCTTAGAAGATTCACTCTTCTTGTACTTCAGTAGGCATTTTGCCTTTTGTATTTAATCCCGATGCAATTTCTGTGTTTCATGGTCAATGTGAAGGTCCAAGGGATACAGTAAACTGCACTGGTGCATCCGAATCTAATACTGGTCTCCCAGGAGCCGTCCAAAGCACAAACTCTTAGAAGATTCACTCTTCTTGTACTTCAGTCGGCATTGTGACTTTTCTATTTAATCCCGATGCAATTTCTGTGTTTCATGGTCAATGTGAAGGTCCAAGGGATACAGGAAACCTGCACTGGTGCATCGGAAGCTAATACTGGTCTCCCAGGAGCCGTTCAAAGCACAAACTCTTAGAAGATTCACTCTTCTTGTACTTCAGTCGGCATTGTGGGTTTTGTATTCAATCCCGAAACAATTTCTGTGTTTCATGGTCAATGTGAAGGACCAAGGGATACAGTAAACTTGCACTGGTGCATCGGAAGCTAATACTGGTCTCCCAGGAGCCGCTCAAAGCACAAACTCTTAGAAGATTCACTCTTCTTGTACTTCAGTCGGCATTGTGCCTTTTGTATTTAGTCCCGATGCAATTTCTGTGTTTCATGGTCAATGTGAAGGTCCAAGGGATACAATAAACATGCACTGGTGCATCGGAAGCTAATACTTGTCTCCCAGGTGCCGCTCAAAGCACAAACTCTTAGAAGATTCACTCTTCTTGTACTTAAGTCGGCATTGTGCCTTTTGTGTTTAATCCCGATGCAATTTCTGTGTTTCATGGTCAATGTGAATGTCCAAGGAATACAATAAACCTGCACTGGTGCATCAGAAGCTAATACTGGTCTCCCAGTAGCCGCTCAAAGCACAAACTCTTAGAAGATTCACTCTTCTTGTACATCAGTCGGCATTGTGTGTTTTGTATTCAATCCCGATACAATTTCTGTGTTTCATGGTCAATGTGAAGTTCCAAGGGATACAATAAACCTGCACTGGTGCATCGTAACCTTAAATAAAACTGGTCTCCCAGGAGCCGCTCAAAGCACAAACTCTTAGAAGATTCACTCTTCTTGTACTTCAGTCGGCATTGTGCCTTTTGTATTTAATCCCGATGCAATTTCTGTGTTTCATGGGCAATGTGAAGGTCCAAGGGATACAATAAACCTGCACTGGTGCATCTGAATCTAATACTGGTCTCCCAGGAGCCGCTCAAAGCACAAACTCTTAGAAGATAGACTCTTCTTGTACTTAAGTCGGCATAGTGCCATTTGTATTTAATCCCGATGCAATTTCTGTGATTCATGGTCAATGTGAAGGTCCAAGGGATACAATAAACCTGCACTGGTGCATCGGAAGCTAATACTGGTCTCCCAGGAGCCGCTCAAAGCACAAACTCTTAGAAGAGTCCCTCTTCTTGTCCTTCAGTCGGCATAATGCCTTTTGTATTTAATCCCGATGCAATTTCTGTGTTTCATGTTCAATGTGAAGGTCCAAGGGATACAGTAAACCTGCACTGGTGCATCGGAAGCTAATACTGGTCTCCCAGGAGCCGCTCAAAGCACAATCTCTTAGAAGATTGACTCTTCTTGTACTTAAATCGGCATTGTGCCTTTTGTATTTAATCCCGATGCAATTACTGTGTTTCATGGTCAATGTGAAGGTCCAAGGGATACAATAAACCTGCACTGGTGCATCGGAAGCTAATACTGGTCTCCGAGGAGCCGCTCAAAGCACAAACTCGTAGAAGATTCACTCTTCTTGTACTTCAGTCGGCATTGTGTGTTTTGTATTCAATCCCGATACAATTTCTGTGTTTCATGGTCAATGTGAAGTTCCAAGGGATACAGTAAACCTGCACTGGTGCATCGGAAGCTAATTCTGGTCTCCCAGGAGGCGCTAAATGCACAAACTCTTAGAAGATTCACTCTGCTTGTACTTCAGTCGGCATTGTGCCTTTTGTATTTAATCCCGATGCAATTTCTGTGTTTCATGGTCAATGTGAAGGTCCAAGGGATACAATAAACCTGCACTGGTTGCATCGTAACCTAAAACCGGTCTCCTAGGAGCCGCTCAAAGCACAAACTCTTAGAAGATTCACTCTTCTTGTACTTCAGTCGGCATTGTGACTTTTCTATTTAATCCCGATGCATTTTCTGTGTTTCATGGTCAATGTGAAGGTCCAAGGGATACAGTAAACCTGCACTGGTGCATCGGAATCTAATACTGGTCTCCCAGGAGCAGCTCAAAACACAAACTCTTAGATGATTCACTCTTCTTGTACTTCAGTCGGCATTTTGTCTTTTGTATTTAATCCCGATGCTATTTCTGTGTTTCATGGTCAATGTGAAGGCCCAAGGGATACAGTAAACTGCACTGGTGCATCCAAATCTAATACTGGTCTCCCAGGAGCCGTTCATAGCACAAACTCTTAGAAGATTCACTCTTCTTGTACTTCAGTCGGCATTGTGACTTTTCTATTTAATCCCGATGCAAATTCTGTGTTTCATGTTCAATGTGAAGGTCCAAGGGATACAGTAAACTTGCACTGGTGCATCGGAAGCTAATACTGGATTCCCAGGAGCCGCAAAAAGCACAAACTCTTAGAAGATTCACTCTTCTTGTACTTCAGTCGGCATTGTGCCTTTTGTATTGAATCCTGATACAATTTCTGTGTTTCATGGTCAATGAGACGGTCCAAGGGATACAGTAAACCTGCACTGGTGCATCGGAATCTAATACTGCTCTCCCAGGAGCCGCTCAAAGCACAAACCCTTAGAAGATTCACTCTTCTTGTACCTCAGTCGGCATTTTGCCTTTTGTATTTAATCCCGATGCAATTTCTGTGTTTCATGGTCAATGTGAAGGTCCAAGGGATACAATAAACCTGCACTGGTGCATCGGAAGCTAATACTGGTCTCCCAGGTGCCGCTCAAAGCACAAACTCTTAGAAAATTCACTCTTCTTGTACTTCAGTCGGCACTGTGCCTTTTGTATTTTATCCCGATGCAATTTCTGTGTTTCATGGTCAATGAGACGGTCCAAGGGATACAGTAAACCTGCACTGGTGCATCGGAATCTAATACTGCTCTCCCAGGAGCCGCTCAAAGCACAAACCCTTAGAAGATTCACTCTTCTTGTACTTCAGTCGGCATTTTGCCTTTTGTATTTAATCCCGATGCAATTACTGTGTTTCATGGTCAATGTGAAGGTCCTAGGGATACAGTAAACCTGCACTGGTGCATCGGATTCTAATACTGGTCTCCCAGGAGCCGTTCAAAGCACAAACTCTTAGAAGATTCACTCTTCTTCTACTTCAGTCGGCATTGTGCCTTTTGTATTTAATCCCGATGCAATTTCTGTGTTTCATGGTCAATGTGAAGGTCGAAGGGATACAGTAAACCTGCACTGCTGCATCGGAATCTAATACTGGTCTCCCAGGAGCCGCAAAAAGCACAAACACTTAGAAGATTCACTCTTCTTGTACTTCAGTCGGAATTGTGCCTTTTGTATTTAGTCCCGATGCAATTTCTGTGTTTCATGGTCAATGTGAAGGTCCAAGGGATACAATAAACCTGCACTGGTGCATCTGAAGCTAATACTGGTCTCCCAGGTGCCGCTCAAAGCACATACTCTTACAGGATTCACTCTTCTTGTACTTCAGTCGGCATTGTGCCTTTTGTATTTAAACCCGATGCAATTTCTGTGCTTCATGGTCAATGTGAAGGTCCAAGGGATACAGTAAACCTGGACTGGTGCATCGGAATCTAATACTGGTCTCCCAGGATCCGCTCAAAGCACAAACTCTTAGAAGATTCACTCTTCTTGTACTTCAGTAGGCATTTTGCCTTTTGTATTTAATCCCGATGCAATTTCTGTGTTTCATGGTCAATGTGAAGGTCCAAGGGATACAGTAAACTGCACTGGTGCATCCGAATCTAATACTGGTCTCCCAGGAGCCGTCCAAAGCACAAACTCTTAGAAGATTCACTCTTCTTGTACTTCAGTCGGCATTGTGACTTTTCTATTTAATCCCGATGCAATTTCTGTGTTTCATGGTCAATGTGAAGGTCCAAGGGATACAGTAAACCTGCACTGGTGCATCGGAAGCTAATACTGGTCTCCCAGGAGCCGTTCAAAGCACAAACTCTTAGAAGATTCACTCTTCTTGTACTTCAGTCGGCATTGTGGGTTTTGTATTCAATCCCGATACAATTTCTGTGTTTCATGGTCAATGTGAAGGACCAAGGGATACAGTAAACTTGCACTGGTGCATCGGAAGCTAATACTGGTCTCCCAGGAGCCGCTCAAAGCACAAACTCTTAGAAGATTCACTCTTCTTGTACTTCAGTCGGCATTGTGCCTTTTGTATTTAGTCCCGATGCAATTTCTGTGTTTCATGGTCAATGTGAAGGTCCAAGGGATACAATAAACATGCACTGGTGCATCGGAAGCTAATACTTGTCTCCCAGGTGCCGCTCAAAGCACAAACTCTTAGAAGATTCACTCTTCTTGTACTTAAGTCGGCATTGTGCCTTTTGTGTTTAATCCCGATGCAATTTCTGTGTTTCATGGTCAATGTGAATGTCCAAGGGATACAATAAACCTGCACTGGTGCATCGTAACCTTAAATAAAACTGGTCTCCCAGGAGCCGCTCAAAGCACAAACTCTTAGAAGATTCACTCTTCTTGTACTTCAGTCGGCATTGTGCCTTTTGTATTTAATCCCGATGCAATTTCTGTGTTTCATGGTCAATGTGAAGTTCCAAGGGATACAATAAACCTGCACTGGTGCATCGTAACCTTAAATAAAACTGGTCTCCCAGGAGCCGCTCAAAGCACAAACTCTTAGAAGATTCACTCTTCTTGTACTTCAGTCGGCATTGTGCCTTTTGTATTTAATCCCGATGCAATTTCTGTGTTTCATGGGCAATGTGAAGGTCCAAGGGATACAATAAACCTGCACTGGTGCATCGGAATCTAATACTGGTCTCCCAGGAGCCGCTCAAAGCACAAACTCTTAGAAGATTCACTCTTCTTGTACTTAAGTCGGCATAGTGCCATTTGTATTTAATCCCGATGCAATTTCTGTGATTCATGGTCAATGTGAAGGTCCAAGGGATACAATAAACCTGCACTGGTGCATCGGAAGCTAATACTGGTCTCCCAGGAGCCGCTCAAAGCACAAACTCTTAGAAGAGTCCCTCTTCTTGTCCTTCAGTCGGCATAATGCCTTTTGTATTTAATCCCGATGCAATTTCTGTGTTTCATGTTCAATGTGAAGGTCCAAGGGATACAGTAAACCTGCACTGGTGCATCGGAAGCTAATACTGGTCTCCCAGGAGCCGCTCAAAGCACAAACTCTTAGAAGATTGACTCTTCTTGTACTTAAATCGGCATTGTGCCTTTTGTATTTAATCCCGATGCAATTACTGTGTTTCATGGTCAATGTGAAGGTCCAAGGGATACAATAAACCTGCACTGGTGCATCGGAAGCTAATACTGGTCTCCGAGGAGCCGCTCAAAGCACAAACTCGTAGAAGATTCACTCTTCTTGTACTTCAGTCGGCATTGTGTGTTTTGTATTCAATCCCGATACAATTTCTGTGTTTCATGGTCAATGTGAAGTTCCAAGGGATACAGTAAACCTGCACTGGTGCATCGGAAGCTAATTCTGGTCTCCCAGGAGGCGCTAAATGCACAAACTCTTAGAAGATTCACTCTGCTTGTACTTCAGTCGGCATTGTGCCTTTTGTATTTAATCCCGATGCAATTTCTGTGTTTCATGGTCAATGTGAAGGTCCAAGGGATACAATAAACCTGCACTGGTTGCATCGTAACCTAAAACCGGTCTCCTAGGAGCCGCTCAAAGCACAAACTCTTAGAAGATTCACTCTTCTTGTACTTCAGTCGGCATTGTGACTTTTCTATTTAATCCCGATGCAATTTCTGTTTTTCATGGTCAATGTGAAGGTCCAAGGGATACAGTAAACCTGCACTGGTGCATCGGAAGCTAATACTGGTCTCCCAGGAGCCGCTCAAAGCACAAACTCTTAGAAGATTCACTCTTCTTGTACTTCAGTCGGCATTGTGTGTTTTGTATTCAGTCCCGATACAATTTCTGTGTTTCATGGTCAATGTGAAGGACCAAGGGATACAGTAAACTTGCACTGGTGCATCGGAAGCTAATACTGGTCTCCCAGGAGCCGCTCAAAGCACAAACTCTTAGAAGATTCACTCTTCTTGTACTTCAGTCGGCATTGTGCCTTTTGTATTTAGTCCCGATACAATTTCTGTGTTTCATGGTCAATGTGAAGGTCCAAGGGATACAATAAACCTACACTGGTGCATCAGAAGCTAATACTGGTCTCCCAGGTGCCGCTCAAAGCACAAACTCTTAGAAGATTCACTCTTCTTGTACTTAAGTCGGCATTGTGCCTTTTGTGTTTAATCCCGATGCAATTTCTGTGTTTCATGGTCAATGTGAATGTCCAAGGAATACAATAAACCTGCACTGGTGCATCAGAAGCTAATACTGGTCTCCCAGGAGCCGCTCAAAGCACAAACTCTTAGAAGAATCACTCTTCTTGTACATCAGTCGGCATTGTGTGTTTTGTATTCAATACCGATACAATTTCTGTGTTTCATGGTCAATGTGAAGGTCCAAGGGATACAATAAACCTGCACTGGTGCAGCGTAACCTAAAACTGGTCTCCCAGGAGCCGCTCAAAGCACAATCTCTTAGAAGATTCACTCTTCTTGTACTTCAGTCGGCTTTGTGCCTTTTGTATTCAATCCCGATACAATTTCTGTGTTTCATGGTCAATGTGAAGGTCCAAGGTTTGCAGTAAACCTGCACTGGTGCATCGGAAGCTAATACTGGTCTCCCAGGAGCCGCTCAAAGCACAAACTCTTAGAAGAATCACTCTTCTTGTACATCAGTCGGCATTGTGCCTTTTGTATTTAATCCCGATGCAATTTCTGTGTTTCATGGTCAATGTGTAGGTCCAAGGGATACAATAAACCTGCACTGGTGCATCGGAATCTAATACTGGTCTCCCAGGAGCCGCTCAAAGCACAAACTCTTAGAAGATTCACTCTTCTTGTAATTAAGTCGGCATAGTGCCTTTTGTATTTAATCCCGATGCAATTTCTGTGATTCATGATCAATGTGAAGGGCCAAGGGATACAATAAACCTGCACTGGTGTATCGGAAGCTAATACTGGTCTCCCAGGAGCCGCTCAAAGCACAAACTCTTAGAAGAGTCCCTCTTCTTGTGCTTCAGTCGGCATAGTGCCTTTTGTATTTAATCCCGATGCAATTTCTGTGTTTCCTGTTCAATGTGAAGGTCCAAGGGATACAGTAAACCTGCACTGGTGCATCGGAAGCTAATACTGGTCTCCCAGGAGCCGCTCAAAGCACAAACTCTTAGAAGATTGACTCTTCATGTACTTAAATCGGCATTGTGCCTTTTGTATTTAATCCCGATGCAATTACTGTGTTTCATGGACAATGTGAAGGTCCAAGGGATACAATAAACCTGCACTGGTGCATCGGAAGCTAATACTGGTCTCCGAGGAGCCGCTCAAAGCACAAACTCTTAGAAGATTCACTCTTCTTGTACTTCAGTCGGCATTGTGTGTTTTGTATTCAATCCCGATACAATTTCTGTGTTTCATGGTCAATGTGAAGGTCCAAGGGATACAGTAAACCTGCACTGGTGCATCGGAAGCTAATTCTAGTCTCCCAGGAGGCGCTAAAAGCACAAACTCTTAGAAGATTCACTCTGCTTGTACTTCAGTCGGCATTGTGCCTTTTGTATTTAAACCCGATGCAATTTCTGTGTTTCATGGTCAATGTGAAGGTCCAAGGGATACAATAAACCTGCACTGGTGCATCGTAACCTAAAACTGGTCTCCTAGGAGCCGCTCAATGCACAATCTCTTAGAAGATTCACTCTTCTTGTACTTCAGTCGGCTTTGTGCTTTTGTATTCAATCCCGATACAATTTCTGTGTTTCATGGTCAATGTGAAGGTCCAAGGTTTGCAGTAAACCTGCACTGGTGCATCGGATGCTAATACTGGTCTCCCAGGAGCCGCTCAAAGCACAAACTCTTAGAAGATTCACTCTTCTTGTACTTCAGTCGGCATTGTGCCTTTTGTATTTAATCCCGATGCAATTTCTGTGTTTCATGGTCAATGTGAAGGTCCAAGGGATACAATAAACCTGCACTGGTGCATCGGAATCTAATACTGGTCTCCCAGGAGCCGCTCAAAGCACAAACTCTTAGAAGATTCACTCTTCTTGTACTTAAGTCGGCATAGTGCCTTTTGTATTTAATCCCGATGCAATTTCTGTGATTCATGGTCAATGTGAAGGTCCAAGGTATACAATAAACCTGCACTGGTGCATCGGAAGCTAATACTGGTCTCCTAGGAGCCGCTCAAAGCACAATCTCTTAGAAGATTCACTCTTCTTGTACTTCAGTCGGCTTTGTGCCTTTTGTATTCAATCCCGATACAATTTCTGTGTTTCATGTTCAATGTGAAGGTCCAAGGGATACAGTAAACCTGCACTGGTGCATCGGAAGCTAATACTGGTGTCCCAGGAGCCGCTCAAAGCACAAACTCTTAGAAGATTGACTCTTCTTGTACTTAAATCGGCATTGTGCCTTTTGTATTTAATCCCGATGCAATTTCTGTGTTTCATGCTCAATGTGAAGGTCCAAGGGATACAGTAAACCTGCACTGGTGCATCGGATTCTAATACTGGTCTCCCAGGAGCCGTTCAAAGCACAAACTCTTAGAAGATTCACTCTTCTTGTACTTCAGTCGGCATTGTGCCTTTTGTATTTAATCCCGATGCAATTTCTGTGTTTCATGGTCAATGTGAAGGTCGAAGGGATACATTAAACCTGCACAGGTGCATCGGAATCTAATACTGGTCTCCCAGGAGCCGCAAAAAGCACAAACCCTTAGAAGATTCACTCTTCTTGTACTTCAGTCGGTATTGTGCCTTTTGTATTTAATCCCGATGCAATTTCTGTGTTTCATGGTCAATGTGAAGGTCCAAGGGATACAATAAACCTGCACTGGTGCATCGGAAGCTAATACTGGTCTCCCAGGTGCCGCTCAAAGCACAAACTCTTACAGGATTCACTCTTCTTGTACTTCAGTCGGCATTGTGCCTTTTGTATTTAATCCCGATGCAATTTCTGTGCTTCATGGTCAATGTGAAGGTCCAAGGGATACAGTAAACCTGGACTGGTGCATCGGAATCTAATACTGGTCTCCCAGGAGCCGCTCAAAGCACAAACTCTTAGAAGATTCACTCTTCTTGTACATCAGTCGGCATTGTGTGTTTTGTATTCAATCCCGATACAATTTCTGTGTTTCATGGTCAATGTGAAGGTCCAAGGGATACAATAAAGCTGCACTGGTGCATCGTAACCTAAAACTGGTCTCCCAGGAGCCGCTCAAAGCACAATCTCTTCAAAGATTCACTCTTCTTGTACTTCAGTCGGCTTTGTGCCTTTTGTATTCAATCCCGATACAATTTCTGTGTTTCATGGTCAATGTGAAGGTCCAAGGTTTGCAGTAAACCTGCACTGGTGCATCGGAAGCTAATGCTGGTCTCCCAGGAGCCGCTCGAAGCACAAACTCTTAGAAGATTCACTCTTCTTGTACTTCAGTCGGCATTGTGCCTTTTGTATTTAATCCCGATGCAATTTCTGTGTTTCATGGTCAATGTGAAGGTCCAAGGGATACAATAAACCAGCACTGGTGCATCGGAATCTAATACTGGTCTCCCTGGAGCCGCTCAAAGCACAAACTCTTAGAAGATTCACTCTTCTTGTACTTAAGTCGGCATAGTGCCTTTTGTATTTAATCCCGATGCAATTTCTGTGATTCATGGTCAATGTGAAGGTCCAAGAGCTACAATAAACCTGCACTGGTGCATCGGAAGCTAATACTGGTCTCCCAGGAGCCGCTCAAAGCACAAACTCTTAGAAGAGTCCCTCTTCTTGTACTTCAGTCGGCAGAGTGCCTTTTGTATTTAATCCCGATGCAATTTCTGTGTTTCATGTTCAATGTGAAGGTCCAAGGGATACAGTAAACCTGCACTGGTGCATCGGAAGCTAATACTGGTCTCCCAGGAGCCGCGCAAAGCACAAACTCTTAGAAGATTGACTCTTCTTGTACTTAAATCGGCATTGTGCCTTTTGTATTTAATCCCGATGCAATTACTGTGTTTCATGGTCAATGTGAAGGTCCAAGGGATACAATAAACCTGCACTGGTGCATCGGAAGCTAATACTGGTCTCCGAGGAGCCGCTCAAAGCACAAACTCTTAGAAAATTCACTCTTCTTGTACTTCAGCCGGCAATGTAGGTTTTGTATTCAATCCCGATACAATTTCTCTGTTTCATGGTCAATGTGAAGGTCGAAGGGATACAGTAAACCTGCACTGGTGCATCGGAAGCTAATTCTGGTCTCCCAGGAGGCGCTAAAAGCACAAACTCTTAGCAGATTCACTCTGCTTGTACTTCAGTCGGCATTGTGCCTTTTGTATTTAATCCCGATGCAATTTCTGTGTTTCATGGTCAATGTGAAGGTCCAAGGGATACAATAAACCTGCACTGGTGCATCGTAACCTAAAACTGGTCTCCTAGGAGCCGCTCAAAGCACAATCTCTTAGAAGATTCACTCTTCTTGTACTTCAGTCGGCTTTGTGCCTTTTGTATTCAATCCCGATACAATTTCTGTGTTTCATGGTCAATGTGAAGGTCCGAGGTTTGCAGTAAACCTGCACTGGTGCATCGGATGCTAATACTGGTCTCCCAGGAGCCGCTCAAAGCACAAACTCTTAGAAGATTCACTCTTCTTGTACTTCAGTCGGCATTGTGCCTTTTGTATTTAATCCCGATGCAATTTCTGTGTTTCATGGTCAATGTGAAGGTCCAAGGGATACAATAAACCTGCACTGGTGCATCGGAATCTAATACTGGTCTCCCAGGAGCCGCTCAAAGCACAAACTCTTAGAAGATTCACTCTTCTTGTACTTAAGTCGGCATAGTGCCTTTTGTATTTAATCCCGATGCAATTTCTGTGATTCATGGTCAATGTGAAGGTCCAAGGGATACAATAAACCTGCACTGGTGCATCGGAAGCTAATACTGGTCTCCTAGGAGCCGCTCAAAGCACTAACTCTTAGAAGATTCACTCTTCTTGTACTTCAGTCGGCATTGTGCCTTTTGTATTTAATCCAGATGCAATTTCTGTGTTTCATGGTCAATGTGAACGTCCAAGGGATACAACAAACCTGCACTGGTGCATCGGAAGCTAATAATGGTCTCCCACGAGCCGCTCAAAGCACAAACTCTTAGCAGATTCACTCTTCTTGTACTTTAGTCGGCATTGTGCTTTTTGTATTTAATGCCGTTGCATTTTCTGTGTTTCATGGTCAATGTGAAGGTCCAAGGGATACAATAAACCTGCACTGGTGCATCGGAAGCTAATACTGGTCTCCCAGGAGCCGCTCAAAGCACAAACTCTTAGAAGAGTCCCTCTTCTTGTACTTCAGTCGGCATAGTGCCTTTTGTATTTAATCCCGATGCAATTTCTGTGTTTCATGTTCAATGTGAAGGTCCAAGGGATACAGTAAACCTGCACTGCTGCATCGGAAGCTAAAACTGGTGTCCCAGGAGCCTCTCAAAGCACAAACTCTTAGAAGATTGACTCTTCTTGTACTTAAATCGGCATTGTGCCTTTTGTATTAAATCCCGATACAATTTCTGTGTTTCATGGTCAATGTGAAGGTCCAAGGGATACAATAAACCTGCACTGGTGCATCGGAAGCTAATACTGGTCTCCGAGGCGCCGCTCAAAGCACAAACTCTTAGAAGATTCACTCTTCTTGTACTTCAGTCGGCATTGCGTGTTTTGTATTCAATCCCGATACAATTTCTGTGTTTCATGGTCAATGTGAAGGTCCAAGGGATACAGTAAACCTGCACTGGTGCATCGGAAGCTAATTCTGGTCTCCCAGGAGGCGCTGAAAGCACAAACTTTTAGAAGATTCACTCTTCTTGTACTTCAGTCACCATTGTGCTTTTGTATTCAATGCCGATACAATTTCTGTGTTTCATGGTCAATGTGAAGGTCCAAGGGATACAGTAAACCTTGACTGGTGCATCGGAATCTAATACTGGTCTCCCAGGAGCCGCTCAATGCACAAACTCTTAGAAGATTCACTCTTCTTGTACTTAAGTCGGCGTAGTGCCTTTTGTATTTAATCCCGATGCAATTTCTGTGATTCATGGTCAATGTGAAGGTCCAAGGGATACAATAAACCTGCACTGGTGCATCGGAAGCTAATACTGGTCTCCTAGGAGCCGCTCAAAGCACAAACTCTTAGAAGATTCCCTCTTCTTGTACTTCAGTCGGCATTGTGTGTTTTGTATTCAATCCCGATACAATTTCTGTGTTTCATGGTCAATGTGAAGGTCCAAGGGATACAGTAAACCTGCACTGGTGCATCGGAAGCTAATTCTAGTCTCCCAGGAGGCGCTAAAAGCACAAACTCTTAGAAGATTCACTCTGCTTGTACTTCAGTCGGCATTGTGCCTTTTGTATTTAAACCCGATGCAATTTCTGTGTTTCATGGTCAATGTGAAGGTCCAAGGGATACAATAAACCTGCACTGGTGCATCGTAACCTAAAACTGGTCTCCTAGGAGCCGCTCAATGCACAATCTCTTAGAAGATTCACTCTTCTTGTACTTCAGTCGGCTTTGTGCTTTTGTATTCAATCCCGATACAATTTCTGTGTTTCATGGTCAATGTGAAGGTCCAAGGTTTGCAGTAAACCTGCACTGGTGCATCGGATGCTAATACTGGTCTCCCAGGAGCCGCTCAAAGCACAAACTCTTAGAAGATTCACTCTTCTTGTACTTCAGTCGGCATTGTGCCTTTTGTATTTAATCCCGATGCAATTTCTGTGTTTCATGGTCAATGTGAAGGTCCAAGGGATACAATAAACCTGCACTGGTGCATCGGAATCTAATACTGGTCTCCCAGGAGCCGCTCAAAGCACAAACTCTTAGAAGATTCACTCTTCTTGTACTTAAGTCGGCATAGTGCCTTTTGTATTTAATCCCGATGCAATTTCTGTGATTCATGGTCAATGTGAAGGTCCAAGGTATACAATAAACCTGCACTGGTGCATCGGAAGCTAATACTGGTCTCCTAGGAGCCGCTCAAAGCACAATCTCTTAGAAGATTCACTCTTCTTGTACTTCAGTCGGCTTTGTGCCTTTTGTATTCAATCCCGATACAATTTCTGTGTTTCATGTTCAATGTGAAGGTCCAAGGGATACAGTAAACCTGCACTGGTGCATCGGAAGCTAATACTGGTGTCCCAGGAGCCGCTCAAAGCACAAACTCTTAGAAGATTGACTCTTCTTGTACTTAAATCGGCATTGTGCCTTTTGTATTTAATCCCGATGCAATTTCTGTGTTTCATGCTCAATGTGAAGGTCCAAGGGATACAGTAAACCTGCACTGGTGCATCGGATTCTAATACTGGTCTCCCAGGAGCCGTTCAAAGCACAAACTCTTAGAAGATTCACTCTTCTTGTACTTCAGTCGGCATTGTGCCTTTTGTATTTAATCCCGATGCAATTTCTGTGTTTCATGGTCAATGTGAAGGTCGAAGGGATACATTAAACCTGCACAGGTGCATCGGAATCTAATACTGGTCTCCCAGGAGCCGCAAAAAGCACAAACCCTTAGAAGATTCACTCTTCTTGTACTTCAGTCGGTATTGTGCCTTTTGTATTTAATCCCGATGCAATTTCTGTGTTTCATGGTCAATGTGAAGGTCCAAGGGATACAATAAACCTGCACTGGTGCATCGGAAGCTAATACTGGTCTCCCAGGTGCCGCTCAAAGCACAAACTCTTACAGGATTCACTCTTCTTGTACTTCAGTCGGCATTGTGCCTTTTGTATTTAATCCCGATGCAATTTCTGTGCTTCATGGTCAATGTGAAGGTCCAAGGGATACAGTAAACCTGGACTGGTGCATCGGAATCTAATACTGGTCTCCCAGGAGCCGCTCAAAGCACAAACTCTTAGAAGATTCACTCTTCTTGTACATCAGTCGGCATTGTGTGTTTTGTATTCAATCCCGATACAATTTCTGTGTTTCATGGTCAATGTGAAGGTCCAAGGGATACAATAAAGCTGCACTGGTGCATCGTAACCTAAAACTGGTCTCCCAGGAGCCGCTCAAAGCACAATCTCTTCAAAGATTCACTCTTCTTGTACTTCAGTCGGCTTTGTGCCTTTTGTATTCAATCCCGATACAATTTCTGTGTTTCATGGTCAATGTGAAGGTCCAAGGTTTGCAGTAAACCTGCACTGGTGCATCGGAAGCTAATGCTGGTCTCCCAGGAGCCGCTCGAAGCACAAACTCTTAGAAGATTCACTCTTCTTGTACTTCAGTCGGCATTGTGCCTTTTGTATTTAATCCCGATGCAATTTCTGTGTTTCATGGTCAATGTGAAGGTCCAAGGGATACAATAAACCAGCACTGGTGCATCGGAATCTAATACTGGTCTCCCTGGAGCCGCTCAAAGCACAAACTCTTAGAAGATTCACTCTTCTTGTACTTAAGTCGGCATAGTGCCTTTTGTATTTAATCCCGATGCAATTTCTGTGATTCATGGTCAATGTGAAGGTCCAAGAGCTACAATAAACCTGCACTGGTGCATCGGAAGCTAATACTGGTCTCCCAGGAGCCGCTCAAAGCACAAACTCTTAGAAGAGTCCCTCTTCTTGTACTTCAGTCGGCAGAGTGCCTTTTGTATTTAATCCCGATGCAATTTCTGTGTTTCATGTTCAATGTGAAGGTCCAAGGGATACAGTAAACCTGCACTGGTGCATCGGAAGCTAATACTGGTCTCCCAGGAGCCGCGCAAAGCACAAACTCTTAGAAGATTGACTCTTCTTGTACTTAAATCGGCATTGTGCCTTTTGTATTTAATCCCGATGCAATTACTGTGTTTCATGGTCAATGTGAAGGTCCAAGGGATACAATAAACCTGCACTGGTGCATCGGAAGCTAATACTGGTCTCCGAGGAGCCGCTCAAAGCACAAACTCTTAGAAAATTCACTCTTCTTGTACTTCAGCCGGCAATGTAGGTTTTGTATTCAATCCCGATACAATTTCTCTGTTTCATGGTCAATGTGAAGGTCGAAGGGATACAGTAAACCTGCACTGGTGCATCGGAAGCTAATTCTGGTCTCCCAGGAGGCGCTAAAAGCACAAACTCTTAGCAGATTCACTCTGCTTGTACTTCAGTCGGCATTGTGCCTTTTGTATTTAATCCCGATGCAATTTCTGTGTTTCATGGTCAATGTGAAGGTCCAAGGGATACAATAAACCTGCACTGGTGCATCGTAACCTAAAACTGGTCTCCTAGGAGCCGCTCAAAGCACAATCTCTTAGAAGATTCACTCTTCTTGTACTTCAGTCGGCTTTGTGCCTTTTGTATTCAATCCCGATACAATTTCTGTGTTTCATGGTCAATGTGAAGGTCCGAGGTTTGCAGTAAACCTGCACTGGTGCATCGGATGCTAATACTGGTCTCCCAGGAGCCGCTCAAAGCACAAACTCTTAGAAGATTCACTCTTCTTGTACTTCAGTCGGCATTGTGCCTTTTGTATTTAATCCCGATGCAATTTCTGTGTTTCATGGTCAATGTGAAGGTCCAAGGGATACAATAAACCTGCACTGGTGCATCGGAATCTAATACTGGTCTCCCAGGAGCCGCTCAAAGCACAAACTCTTAGAAGATTCACTCTTCTTGTACTTAAGTCGGCATAGTGCCTTTTGTATTTAATCCCGATGCAATTTCTGTGATTCATGGTCAATGTGAAGGTCCAAGGGATACAATAAACCTGCACTGGTGCATCGGAAGCTAATACTGGTCTCCTAGGAGCCGCTCAAAGCACTAACTCTTAGAAGATTCACTCTTCTTGTACTTCAGTCGGCATTGTGCCTTTTGTATTTAATCCAGATGCAATTTCTGTGTTTCATGGTCAATGTGAACGTCCAAGGGATACAACAAACCTGCACTGGTGCATCGGAAGCTAATAATGGTCTCCCACGAGCCGCTCAAAGCACAAACTCTTAGCAGATTCACTCTTCTTGTACTTTAGTCGGCATTGTGCTTTTTGTATTTAATGCCGTTGCATTTTCTGTGTTTCATGGTCAATGTGAAGGTCCAAGGGATACAATAAACCTGCACTGGTGCATCGGAAGCTAATACTGGTCTCCCAGGAGCCGCTCAAAGCACAAACTCTTAGAAGAGTCCCTCTTCTTGTACTTCAGTCGGCATAGTGCCTTTTGTATTTAATCCCGATGCAATTTCTGTGTTTCATGTTCAATGTGAAGGTCCAAGGGATACAGTAAACCTGCACTGCTGCATCGGAAGCTAAAACTGGTGTCCCAGGAGCCTCTCAAAGCACAAACTCTTAGAAGATTGACTCTTCTTGTACTTAAATCGGCATTGTGCCTTTTGTATTAAATCCCGATACAATTTCTGTGTTTCATGGTCAATGTGAAGGTCCAAGGGATACAATAAACCTGCACTGGTGCATCGGAAGCTAATACTGGTCTCCGAGGCGCCGCTCAAAGCACAAACTCTTAGAAGATTCACTCTTCTTGTACTTCAGTCGGCATTGCGTGTTTTGTATTCAATCCCGATACAATTTCTGTGTTTCATGGTCAATGTGAAGGTCCAAGGGATACAGTAAACCTGCACTGGTGCATCGGAAGCTAATTCTGGTCTCCCAGGAGGCGCTGAAAGCACAAACTTTTAGAAGATTCACTCTTCTTGTACTTCAGTCACCATTGTGCTTTTGTATTCAATGCCGATACAATTTCTGTGTTTCATGGTCAATGTGAAGGTCCAAGGGATACAGTAAACCTTGACTGGTGCATCGGAATCTAATACTGGTCTCCCAGGAGCCGCTCAATGCACAAACTCTTAGAAGATTCACTCTTCTTGTACTTAAGTCGGCGTAGTGCCTTTTGTATTTAATCCCGATGCAATTTCTGTGATTCATGGTCAATGTGAAGGTCCAAGGGATACAATAAACCTGCACTGGTGCATCGGAAGCTAATACTGGTCTCCTAGGAGCCGCTCAAAGCACAAACTCTTAGAAGATTCCCTCTTCTTGTACTTCAGTCGGCATAGTGCCTTTTGTATTTAATCCCGATGCAATTTCTGTGTTTCATGTTCAATGTGAAGGTCCAAGGGATACAGTAAACCTGCACTGGTGCTTCGGAAGCTAATACTGGTTTCCCAGGAGCCGCTCAAAGCACAAACTCTTAGAAGATTCACTCTTCTTGTACTTCAGTCGGCATTGTGCCTTTTGTATTTAATCCCGATGCAATTTCTGTGTTTCATGGTCAATGTGAACGTCCAAGGGATACAACAAACCTGCACTGGTGCATCGGAAGCTAATAATGGTCTCCCACGAGCCGCTCAAAGCACATACTCTCAGAAGATTCACTCTTCTTGTACCTAAGTCGGCATTGTGCCTTTTGTATTTAATCCCGATACAATTTCTGTGATTCATGGTCAATGTGAAAGTCCAAGGGATATAGTAAACCTGCACTTGTGCATCGGAAGCTAATACTGGTCTCCCAGGAGCCGCTCAAAGCACAAACTCTTAGAAGATTCACTCTTCTTGTACTTCAGTCGCCATTGTGCTTTTGTATTCAATGCCGATACAATTTCTGTGTTTCATGGTCAATGTGAAGGTCCAAGGGATACAGTAAACCTTGACTGGTGCATCGGAATCTAATACTGGTCTCCCAGGAGCCGCTCAAAGCACAAACTCTTAGAAGATTCACTCTTCTTGTACTTCAGTCGGCATTGTGCCTTTTCTATTTAATCCCGATGCAATTTCTGTGTTTCATGGTCAATGTGAAGGTCCAAGGGATACAGTAAACCTGCACTGGTGCATCGGAAGCTAATACTGGTCTCCCAGGAGCCGCTCAAAGCACAAACTCTTAGAAGATTCACTCTTCTTGTACTTCAGTCGGCATTGTGCGTTTTGTATTTAATCCCAATGCATTTTCTGTGTTTCATGGTCAATGTGAAGGTCCAAGGGATACAATAAACCTGCACTGGTGCATCGGAAGCTAATACTGGTCTCCCAGGTGCCGCTCAAAGCACAAACTCTTAGAAGATTCACTCTTCTTGTACTTAAGTCGGCATTGTGGCTTTTGTATTTAATCCCGATGCAATTTCTGTGTTTCATGGTCAATTTGAAAGTCCAAGGGATACAATAAACCTGCACTGATGCATCGGAAGCTAATACTGGTCTCCCAGGAGCCGCTCAAAGCACAATCTCTTAGAAGATTCACTCTTCTTGTATTTCAGTCGGCATTGTGCCTCTTGTATTGAATCCCGATACAATTTCTGTGTTTCATGGCCAATGTGAAGATCCAAGGGTTGCAGTAAACCTGCACTGGTGCATCGGAAGCTAATACTGGTCTCCCAGGAGCCGCTCAAAGCACAAACTCTTAGAAGATTCCCTCTTCTTGTACTTCGGTCGGCATTGCGACTTTTCTATTTAATCCCGATGCAATTTCTGTGCTTCATTGTCAATGTGAAGTTCCAAGGGATACAGTAAACCTGCACTGGTGAATCGGAAGCTAATACTGGTCTCCCAGGAGGCGCTAAAAGGACAAACTCTTAGAAGATTCACTCTTCTTGTATTTCAGTCGGCATTGTGCCTCTTGTATTGAATCCCGATACAATTTCTGTGTTTCATGTCCAATGTGAAGGTCCAAGGGTTGCAGTAAACCTGCACTGGTGCATCAGAAGCTAATACTGGTCTCCCAGGAGCCGCTCAAAGCACAAACTCTTAGAAGATTCACTCTTCTTGTACTTCAGTCGGCATTGTGACTTTTCTATTTAATCCCGATGCAATTTCTGTGTTTCATGGTCAATGTGAAAGTCCAAGGGATACAGTAAACCTGCAATGATGCATCGGAAGCTAATACTGGTCTCCCAGGAGCCGCTCAAAGCACGAACTCTTTGAAGATTCACTCTTCTTGTACTTCAGTCGGCATTGTGCGTTTTGTATTCAATCCCGATACAATTTCTGTGTTTCATGGTCAATGTGAAGGTCCAAGGGATACAGTAAACTTGCACTGGTGGATCGTAAGCTAATACTGGTCTCCCAGGAGCCGCTCAAAGCACAAACTCTTAGAAGATTCACTCTTCTTGTACTTCAGTCGGCATTGTGCCTTTTGTATTTAATCCCGATGCAATTTCTGTGTTTCATGGTCAATGTGAAGGTCCAAGGCATACAATAAACCTGCACTGGTGCATCGGAAGCTAATACTGGTCTCCCAGGTGCCGCTCAAAGCACAAACTCTTAGAAGATTCACTCTTCTTGTACATAAGTCGGCATTGTGCCTTTTGTATTTAATCCCGATGCAATTCCTGTGTTTCATGGTCAATGTGAAGGTCCAAGGGATACAGTAAACCTGCACTGTTGCATCGGAAGCTAATACTGGTCTCCCAGGAGCCGTTCAAAGCACAAACTCTTAGAAGATTCACTCTTCTTGTACTTCAGTCGGCATTGTGCCTTTTGTATTTAATCCCGATGGAATTTCTGTGTTTCATGGTCAATGTGAAGGTCCAAGGGATACAATCAACCTGCACTGGTGCATCGGAAGCTAATACTGGTCTTCCAGGAGCCGCTCAAAGCACAAACTGTTATAAGATTCACTCTTCTTGCACTTCAGTCGGCATTGTGCCTTTTGTATTTAATCCCGATGCAATTTCTGTGTTTCATGGTCCATGTCAAGGTCCAAGGGATACAATAACCCTGCACTGGTGCATCGGAAGCTAATACTGGTCTCCCAGGAGCCGCTCAAAGCACAAACTCTTAGAAGATTCACTCTTCTTGTACTTCAGTCGGCATTGTGTGTTTTGTATTCAATCCCGATACAATTTCTGTGTTTCATGGTCAATGTGAAGGTCCAAGGGATACAGTAAACCTGCACTGGTGCATCGGAAGCTAATTCTGGTCTCCCAGGAGCCGCTCAAAGCACAAACTCTTAGAAGATTCACTCTTCTTGTAGTTCAGTCGGCATTGTGCCTTTTGTATTTAATCCCGATGCAATTTCTGTGTTTCATGGTCAATGTGAAGGTCCAAGGGATACAATAAACCTGCACTGGTGCATCGTAACCTAAAACTGGTCTCCTAGGAGCCGCTCAAAGCACAATCTCCCAGAAGATTCACTCTTCTTGTACTTCAGTCGGCTTTGTGCCTTTTGTATTCAATCCCGATACAATTTCTGTGTTTCATGGTCAATGTGAAGGTCCAAGGTTTGCAGTAAACCTGCACTGGTGCATCGGATGCTAATACTGGTCTCTCAGGAGCCGCTCAAAGCACAAACTCTTAGAAGATTCACTCTTCTTGTACTTAAGTCGGCATAGTGCCTTTTGTATTTAATCCCGATGCAATTTCTGTGATTCATGGTCAATGTGAAGGTCCAAGGGATACAATAAACCTGCACTGGTGCATCGGAAGCTAATACTGGTCTCCTAGGAGCCGCTCAAAGCACAAACTCTTAGAAGATTCCCTCTTTTTGTACTTCAGTCGGCATAGTGCCTTTTGTATTTAATCCCCATGCAATTTCTGTGTTTCATGTTCAATGTGAAGGTCCAAGGGATACAGTAAACCTGCACTGGTGCTTCGGAAACTAATACTGGTCTCCCAGGAGCCGCTCAAATCACAAACTCTTAGAAGATTCACTCTTCTTGTACTTCAGTCGGCATTGTTTCTTTTGTATTTAATCCCGATGCAATTTCTGTGTTTCATGGTCAATGTGAACGTCCAAGGGATACAACAAACCTGCACTGTTGCATCGGAAGCTAATAATGGTCTGCCACGAGCCGCTCAAAACACACACTCATAGAAGATTCACTCTTCTTGTACCTAAGTCGGCATTGTGCCTTTTGTATTTAATCCCGATACAATTTCTGTGATTCATGGTCAATGTGAAGGTCCAAGGGATATAGTATACCTGCACTTGTGCATCGGAAGCTAATACTGGTCTCCCAGGAGCCGCTCAAAGCACAAACTCTTACAAGATTCACTCTTCTTGTACTTCAGTCGCCATTGTGCCTTTGTATTCAATCCCGATACAATTTCTGTGTTTCATGGTCAATGTGAAGGTCCAAGGGATACAGTAATCCTTGACTGGTGCATCGGAATCTAATACTGGTCTCCCAGGAGCCGCTCAAAGCACAAACTCTTAGAAGATTCACTCTTCTTGTACTTCAGTCGGCATTGTGCATTTTCTATTTAATCCCGATGCAATTTCTGTGTTTCATGGTCAATGTGAAGGTCCAAGGGATACAGTAAACCTGCACTGGTGCATCGGAAGCTAATACTGGTCTCCCAGGAGCCGCTCAAAGCACAAACTCTTAGAAGATTCACTCTTCTTGTACTTCAGTCGGCATTGTGCGTTTTGTATTTAATCCCAATGCAATTTCTGTGTTTCATGGTCAATGTGAACGTCCAAGGGATTCAATAAACCTGCACTGGTGCATCGGAAGCTAATACTGGTCTCCCAGGTGCCGCTCAAAGCACAAACTCTTAGAAGATTCACTCTTCTTGTACTTAAGTCGGCATTGTGGCTTTTGTATTTGATCCCGATGCAATTTCTGTGTTTCATGGTCAATGTGAAAGTCCAAGGGATACAATAAAACTGCACTGATGCATCGGAAGCTAATACTGGTCTCCCAGGATCCGCTCAAAGCACAATCTCTTAGAAGATTCACTCTTCTTGTATTTCAGTCGGCATTGTGCCTCTTGTATTGAATCCCGATACAATTTCTGTGTTTCATGGCCAATGTGAAGGTCCAAGGGTTGCAGTAAACCTGCACTGGTGAATCGGAAGCTAATACTGGTCTCCCAGGAGCCGCTCAAAACACAAACTCTTAGAAGATTCACTCTTCTTGTACTTCAGTCGGCATTGTGCGTTCTGTATTCAATTCCGATACAATTTCTGTGTTTCATGGTCAATGTGAAGGTCCAAGGGATACAGTAAACCTGCACTGGTGCATCGGAAGCTAATACTGGTCTCCCAGGAGACGCTCAAAGCACAAACTCTTACTAGATTCACTCTTCTTGTACTTCAGTCGGCATTGTGCTTTTGTACTCAATACCGATACAATTTCTCTGTTTCATGGTCAATGTGAAGGTCCAAGGGATACAGTAAACCTGCACTGGTGCATCGGAATCTAATACTGGTCTCCCAGGAGCCGCTCAAAGCACAAACTCTTAGAAGATTCACTCTTCTTGTACTTCAGTCGGCATTGTGACTTTTCTATTTAATCCCGATGCAATTTCTGTGTTTCATGGTCAATGTGAAGGTCCAAGGGATACAGTAAACCTGCTTTGGTGCATCGGAAGCTAATACTGGTCTCCCAGGAGCCGCTCAAAGCACAAACTCTTAGAAGATTCACTCTTCTTGTACTTCAGTCGGCATTGTGCGTTTTGTATTTAATCCCGATGCAATTTCTGTGTTTCATGGTCAATGTGAAGGTCCTAGGGATACAATAAACCTCCACTGGTGCATCGGAAGCTAATACTGGTCTCCCAGGAGCCGCTCAAAGCACAAACTCTTAGAAGATTCACTCTTCTTGTACTTAAGTCGGCATTGTGCCTTTTGTATTTAATCCCGATGCAATTTCTGTGTTTCATGGTCAATGTGAGGGTCCAAGGGATACAATAAACCTGCACTGGTGCATCGGAAGCTAATACTGGTCGCCCAGGAGCCGCTCAAAGCACAAACTCTTAGAAGATTCACTCTTCTTGTACTTCAGTCGGCATTGTGCGTTTTGTATTTAATCCCGATGCAATTTCTGTGTTTCATGGTCAATGTGAAGGTCCAAGGGATACAATAAACCTCCACTGGTGCATCGGAAGCTAATACTGGTCTCCCAGGAGCCGCTCAAAGCACAAACTCTTAGAAGATTCACTCTTCTTGTACTTATGTCGGCATTGTGCCTTTTGTATTTAATCCCGATGCAATTTCTGTGTTTCATGGTCAATGTGAAGGTCCAAGGGATACAATAAACCTGCACTGGTGAATCGGAAGCTAATACTGGTCTCCCAGGAGCCGCTCAAAGCACAAACTCTTAGAAGATTCACTCTTCTTGTACTTAAGTCGAATTTGTGCCTTTTGTATTCCATCCCGATAGACAATCTGTGTTTCATGGTCAATGTGAAGGTCCAAGGGATACAGTAAACTTGCACTGGTGCATCGTAAGCTATTACTGGTCTCCCAGGAGCCGCTCAAAGCACAAACTCTTAGAAGATTCACTCTTCTTGTACTTCAGTCGGCATTGTGCCTTTTGTATTTAATCCCGATGCAATTTCTGTGTTTCATGGTCAATGTGAAGGTCCAAGGGATACAGTAAACCTCCACTGGTGCATCGGAAGCTAATACTGGTCTCCCAGGAGCCGCTCAAAGCACAAACTCTTAGAAGATTCACTCTTCTTGTACTTAAGTCGGCATTGTGCCTTTTGTATTCAATCCCGATACAATTTCTGTGTTTCATGGTCAATGTGAAGGTCCAAGGGATACAGTAAACCTGCACTGGTGCATCGGAATCTAATACTGGTCTCCCAGGAGACGCTCAAAGCACAAACTCTTAGAAGATTCACTCTTCTTGTACTTCAGTCGGCATTGTGCCTTTTGTATTTAATCCCGATGCAATTTCTGTGTTTCATGGTCAATGTGAACGTCCAAGGGATACAATAAACCTGCACTGGTGCATCGAAGCTAATAATGGTCTCCCACGAGCCGCTCAGAGCACAAACTCTTAGAAGATTCACTCTTCTTGGACCTAAGTCGGCATTGAGCTTTTTGTATTTAATCCCGATGCAATTTCTGTGTTTCATGGTCAATGTGAAGGTCCAAGGGATACAATAAACCTGCACTGGTGCATCGGAGGCTAATAGTGGTCTCCCAGGTGCCGCTCAAAGCACAAACTGTTAGAAGATTCACTCTTCTTGTACTTAAGTCGGCATTGTGCCTTTTGTATTTAATCCCGATGCAATTCCGGTGTTTCATAGTCAATGTGAAGGTCCAAGGGATACAGTAAAGCTGCACTGGTGCATCGGAAGCTAATACTGGTCTCCCATGAGCCGTTCAAAGCACAAACTCTTAGAAGATTCACTCTTCTTGCACTTCAGTCGGCATTGTGCCTTTTGAATTTAATCCCGATGCAATTTCTGTGTTTCATGGTCAATGTGAAGGTCCAAGGGATACAATAAACCTGCACTGGTGCATCGGAAGCTAATACTGGTCTCCCAGGAGCCGCTCAAAGCACAAACTGTTATAAGATTGACTCTTCTTGCACTTCAGTCGGCATTGTGCCTTTTGTATTTAATTACGATGCAATCTCTGTGTTTCATGGTCAATGTGAAGGTCCAAGGGATACAATAAACCTGCACTGGTGCATCGGAAGCTAATACTGGTCTCCGAGGAGCCGCTCAAAGCACAAACTCTTAGAAGATTCACTCTTCTTGTACTTCAGTTGGCTTTGTGCCTTTTGTATTCAATCCCGATACAATTTCTCTGTTTCATAGTCAATGTGAAGGTCCAAGGTTTGCAGTAAACCTGCACTGGTGCATCGGAAGCTAATACTGGTCTCCCAGGAGCCGCTCAAAGCACAAACTCTTAGAAGATTCACTCTTCTTGTACTTCAGTCGGCATTGTGCCTTTTGTATTTAATCCCGATGCAATTTCTGTGTTTCATGGTCCATGTGAAGGTCCAAGGGATACAATAAACCTGCACTGGTGTATCGGAATCTAATACTGGTCTCCCAGGAGCCGCTCAAAGCACAAACTCTTAAAGATTCACTCTTCTTGTACTTAAGTCGGCATTGTGCCTTTTGTATTTATTCCCGATGCAATTTCTGTGATTCATGGTCAATGTGAAGGTCCAAGGGATACAATAAACCTGCACTGGTGCATCGGAAGCTAATACTGGTCTCCCAGGAGCCGCTCAAAGCACAAACTCTTACAAGATTCACTCTTCTTGTACTTCAGTCGCCATTGTGCTTTTGTATTCAATCCCGATACAATTTCTGTGTTTCATGGTCAATGTGAAGGTCCAAGGGATACAATAAACCTGCACTGGTGCATCGGAATCTAATACTGGTCTCCCAGGAGCCGCTCAAAGCACAAACTCTTTGAAGATTCACTCTTCTTGTACTTCAGTAGGCATTGTGCCTTTTCTATTTAATCCCGATGCAATTTCTGTGTTTCATGGTCAATGTGAAGGTCCAAGGGATATAGTAAACCTGCTCTGGTGCATCGGAAGCTAATACTGGTCTCCCAGGAGCCGCTCAAAGCACAAACTCTTAGAAGATTCACTCTTCTTGTACTTCAGTCGGCATAGTGCCTTTTGTATTTAATCCCGATGCAATTTCTGTGTTTCATGTTCAATGTGAAGGTCCAAGGGATACAGTAAACCTGCACTGGTGCATCGGAAGCTAATACTGGTCTCCCAGGAGACGCTCAAAGCACAAACTCTTAGAAGATTCACTCTTCTTGTACTTCAGTCGGCATTGTGCCTTTTGTATTTAATCCCGATGCAATTTCTGTGTTTCATGGTCAATGTGAACGTCCAAGGTATACAATAAACCTGCACTGGTGCATCGAAGCTAATAATGGTCTCCCACGAGCCGCTCAAAGCACAAACTCTTAGAAGATTCACTCTTCTTGGACCTAAGTCGGCATTGAGCTTTTTGTATTTAATCCCGATGCAATTTCTGTGTTTCATGGTCAATGTGAAGGTCCAAGGGATACAATAAACCTGCACTGGTGCATCGGAGGCTAATAGTGGTCTCCCAGGTGC
Source organism: Schistocerca nitens (assembly GCF_023898315.1). Taxonomy (NCBI): domain Eukaryota; kingdom Metazoa; phylum Arthropoda; class Insecta; order Orthoptera; family Acrididae; genus Schistocerca; species Schistocerca nitens. Next base: position 35,303,571 of record NC_064624.1, on the reverse strand, counting down.
CGCTCAAACACAAACTGTTAGAAGATTCACTCTTCTTGTACTTAAGTCGGCATTGTGCCTTTTGTATTTAATCCCGATGCAATTCCTGTGTTTCATGGTCAATGTGAAGGTCCAAGGGATACAGTAAAGCTGCACTGGTGCATCGGAAGCTAATACAGGTCTCCCATGAGCCGTTCAAAGCACAAACTCTTAGAAGATTCACTCTTCTTGCACTTCAGTCGGCATTGTGCCTTTTGAATTTAATCCCGATGCTATTTCTGTGTTTCATGGTCAATGTGAAGGTTCAAGGGATACCATAAACCTGCACTGGTGCATCGGAAGCTAATACTGGTCTCCCAGGAGCCGCTCAAAGCACAAACTGTTATAAGATTCACTCTTCTTGCACTTCAGTCGGCATTGTGCCTTTTGTATTTAATCCCGATGCAATCTCTGTGTTTCATGGTCAATGTGAACGTCCAAGGGATACAGTAAACCTGCACTGGTGCATCGGAAGCTAATACTGGTCTCCGAGGAGCCGCTCAAAGCACAAACTCATAGAAGATTCACTCTTCTTGTACTTCAGTCGGCTTTGTGCCTTTTTTTATTCAATCCCGATACAATTTCCCTATTTCATGGTCAATGTGAAGGTCCAAGGTTTGCAGTAAACATGCACTGGTGCATCGGAAGCTAATACTGCTCTCCCAGGAGCCGCTCAAAGCACAAACTCTTAGAAGATTCACTCTTCTTGTACTTCAGTCGGCATTGTGCCTTTTGTATTTAATCCCGATGCAATTTCTGTGTTGCATGGTCCATGTGAAGGTCCAAGGGATACAATAAACCTGCACTGGTGTATCGGAATCTAATACTGGTCTCCCAGGAGCCGCTCAAAGCACAAACTCTTAGAAGATTCACTCTTCTTGTACTTAAGTCGGCATTGTGCCTTTTGTATTTATTCCCGATGCAATTTCTGTGATTCATGGTCAATGTGAAGGTCCAAGGGATACAATAAACCTGCACTGGTGCATCGGAAGCTAATACTGGTCTCCTAGGAGCCGCTCAAAGCACAAACTCTTAGAAGACTCCCTCTTCTTGTACTTCAGTCGGCATAGTGCCTTTAGTATTTAATCCCGATGCAATTTCTGTGTTTCATGTTCAATGTGAAGGTCCAAGGGATACAGTAAACCTGCACTGGTGCATCGGAAGCTAATACTGGTCTCCCAGGAGCCGCTCAAAGCACAAACTGTTATAAGATTCACTCTTCTTGTACTTCAGTCGGCATTGTGCCTTCTGTATTTAATCCCGATGCAATTTCTGTGTTTCATGGTCAATGTGAAGTTCCAAGGGATACAATAAACCTGCACTGGTGCATCGGAATCTAATACTGGTCTCCCAGGAGCCGCTCAAAGCACAAACTCTTTGAAGATTCACTCTTCTTGTACTTCAGTCGGCATTGTGCCTTTTCTATTTAATCCCGATTGAATTTCTGTGTTTCATGGTCAATGTGAAGGTCCAAGGGATACAGTAAACCTGCACTGGTGCATCGGAAGCTAATACTGGTCTCCCAGGAGCCGCTCAAAGCACAAACTCTTAGAAGATTCACTCTTGTTTACTTCAGTCGGCATTGTGCTTTTTGTATTTAATCCCGATGCAATTTCTGTGTTTCATGGTCAATGTGAAGGTCCAAGGGATACAATAAACCTGCACTGGTGCATCGGAAGCTAATACTGGTCTCCCAGGAGCCGCTCAAAGGACAAACTCTTAGAAGATTCACTCTTCTTGTATTTCAGTCGGCATTGTGCCTCTTGTATTGAATCCCGATACAATTTCTGTGTTTCATGGCCAATGTGAAGGTCCAAGTGTTGCAGTAAACATGCACTGGTGCATAAGAAGCTAATACTGGTCTCCCAGGAGCCGCTCAAAGCACAAACTCTTAGAAGATTCACTCTTCTTGTACTTCAGTCGGCATTGTGACTTTTCTATTTAATCCCGATGCAATTTCTGTGTTTCATGGTCAATGTGAAGGTCCAAGGGATACAGTAAACCTGCACTGGTGCATCGGAAGCTAATACTGGTCTCTCAGGAATCGCTCATAGCACAAACTCTTTGAAGATGCACTCTTCTTGTACTTCAGTCGGCATTGTGCGTTTTGTATTCAATCCCGATACAATTTCTGTGTTTCATGGTCAATGTGAAGGTCCAAGGGATACAGTAAACTTGCACTGGTGGATCGTAAGCTAATACTGGTCTCCCAGGAGCCGCTCAAAGCACAAACTCTTAGAAGATTCACTCTTCTTGTACTTAAGTCGGCATTGTGCCTTTTGTATTTAATCCCGATGCAATTTCTGTGTTTCATGCTCAATGTGAAGGTCCAAGGCATACAATAAACCTGCACTGGTGCATCGGAAGCTAATACTGGTCTCCCAGGTGCCGCTCAAAGCACAAACTCTTAGAAGATTCACTCTTCTTGTACATAAGTCGGCATTGTGCCTTTTGTATTTAATCCCGATGCAATTCCTGTGTTTCATGGTCAATGTGAAGGTCCAAGGGATACAGTAAACCTGCACTGGTGCATCGGAAGCTAATACTGGTCTCCCAGGAGCCGTTCAAAGCACAAACTCTTAGAAGATTCACTCTTCTTGTACTTCAGTCGGCATTGTGCCTTTTGTATTTAATCCCGATGGAATTTCTGTGTTTCATGGTCAATGTGAAGGTCCAAGGGATACAATAAACCTGCACTGGTGCATCGGAAGCTAATACTGGTCTTCCAGGAGCCGCTCAAAGCACAAACTGTTATAAGATTCACTCTTCTTGCACTTCAGTCGGCATTGTGCCTTGTGTATTTAATCCCGATGCAATTTCTGTGTTTCATGGTCCATGTGAAGGTCCAAGGGATACAATAACCGTGCACTGGTGCATCGGAAGCTAATACTGGTCTCCCAGGAGCCGCTCAAAGCACAAACTCTTAGAAGATTCACTCTTCTTGTACTTCAGTCGGCTTTGTGCCTTTTGTATTCAATCCCGATACAATTTCTATGTTTCATGGTCAATGTGAAGTTCCAAGGTTTGCAGTAAACCTGCACTGGTGCATCGGAAGCTAATACTGGTCTCCCACGAGCCGCTCAAAGCACAAACTCTTAGAAGATTCACTCTTCTTGTACTTAAGTCGGCATAGTGCTTTTTGTATTTAATCCCGATGCAATATCTGTGATTCATGGTCAATGTGAAGGTCCAAGGGATACAATAAACCTGCACTAGTGCATCGGAAGCTAATACTGGTCTCCTAGGAGCCGCTCAAAGCACAAACTCTTAGAAGATTCACTCTTCTTGTACTTCAGTCGGCATAGTGCCTTTTGTATTTAATCCCGATGCAATTTCTCTGTTTCATTTTCAATGTGAAGGTCCAAGGGATACAGTAAACCTGCACTGGTGCATCGGAAGCTAATACTGGTCTCCCAGGAGCCGCTCAAAGCACAAACTCTTAGAAGATTCACTCTTCTTGTACTTCAGTCGGCATTGTGCCTTTTGTATTTAATCCCGATGGAATTTCTGTGTTTCATGGTCAATGTGAACGTCCAAGGGATACAATAAACCTGCACTGGTGCATTGGAAGTTAATAATGGTCTCCCACGAGCCGCTCAAAGGACAAACTCTTAGGAGATTCACTCTTCTTGTACCTATGTCGGCATTGTGCCTTTTGTATTTAATCCCGATACAATTTCTGTGATTCATGGTAAATGTGAAGGTCCAAGGGATACAGTAAACCTGCACTGGTGCATCGGAAGCTAATACTGGTCTCCCAGGAGCCGCTCAAAGCACAAACTCTTACAAGATTCACTCTTCTTGTACTTCAGTCGCCATTGTGCTTTTGTATTCAATCCCGATACAATTTCTGTGTTTCATGGTCAATGTGAAGGTCCAAGGGATACAGTAAAGCTGCACTGGTGCATCGGAAGCTAATACTGGTCTCCCATGAGCCGTTCAAAGCACAAACTCTTAGAAGATTCACTCTTCTTGCACTTCAGTCGGCATTGTGCCTTTTGAATTTAATCCCGATGCTATTTCTGTGTTTCATGGTCAATGTGAAGGTCCAAGGGATACAATAAACCTGCACTGGTGCATCGGAAGCTAATACTGGTCTCCCAGGAGCCGCTCAAAGCACAAACTGTTATAAGATTCACTCTTCTTGCACTTCAGTCGGCATTGTGCCTTTTGTATTTAATCCCGATGCAATCTCTGTGTTTCATGGTCAATGTGAACGTCCAAGGGATACAGTAAACCTGCACTGGTGCATCGGAAGCTAATACTGGTCTCCGAGGAGCCGCTCAAAGCACAAACTCATAGAAGATTCACTCTTCTTGTACTTCAGTCGGCTTTGTGCCTTTTGTAATCAATCCCGATACAATTTCTCTGTTTCATGGTCAATGTGAAGGTCCAAGGTTTGCAGTAAACATGCACTGGTGCATCGGAAGCTAATACTGCTCTCCCAGGAGCCGCTCAAAGCACAAACTGTTATAAGATTCACTCTTCTTGCACTTCAGTCGGCATTGTGCCTTGTGTATTTAATCCCGATGCAATTTCTGTGTTTCATGGTCCATGTGAAGGTCCAAGGGATACAATAACCCTGCACTGGTGCATCGGAAGCTAATACTGGTCTCCCAGGAGCCGCTCAAAGCACAAACTCTTAGAAGATTCACTCTTCTTGTACTTCAGTCGGCTTTGTGCCTTTTGTATTCAATCCCGATACAATTTCTGTGTTTCATGGTCAATGTGAAGGTCCAAGGTTTGCAGTAAACCTGCACTGGTGCATCGGAAGCTAATACTGGTCTCCCACGAGCCGCTCAAAGCACAAACTCTTAGAAGATTCACTCTTCTTGTACTTCAGTCGGCATTGTGCATTTTGTATTTAATCCCGATGCAATTTCTGTGTTTCATGGTCAATGTGAAGGTCCAAGGAATACAATAAACCTGCAATGGTGCATCGGATGCTAATACTGGTCTCCCAGGAGCCGCTCAAAGCACAAACTCTTAGAAGATTCACTCTTCTTGTACTTAAGTCGGCATAGTGCCTTTTGTATTTAATCCCGATGCAATATCTGTGATTCATGGTCAATGTGAAGATCCAAGGGATACAATAAACCTGCACTAGTGCATCGGAAGCTAATACTGGTCTCCTAGGAGCCGCTCAAAGCACAAACTCTTAGAAGATTCACTCTTCTTGTACTTCAGTCGGCATAGTGCCTTTTGTATTTAATCCCGATGCAATTTCTCTGTTTCATTTTCAATGTGAAGGTCCAAGGGATACAGTAAACCTGCACTGGTGCATCGGAAGCTAATACTGGTCTCCCAGGAGCCGCTCAAAGCACAAACTCTTAGAAGATTCACTCTTCTTGTACTTCAGTCGGCATTGTGCCTTTTGTATTTAATCCCGATGGAATTTCTGTGTTTCATGGTCAATGTGAACGTCCAAGGGATACAATAAACCTGCACTGGTGCATCGGAAGTTAATAATGGTCTCCCACGAGCCGCTCAAAGGACAAACTCTTAGGAGATTCACTCTTCTTGTACCTAAGTCGGCATTGTGCCTTTTGTATTTAATCCCGATACAATTTCTGTGATTCATGGTAAATGTGAAGGTCCAAGGGATACAGTAAACCTGCACTGGTGCATCGGAAGCTAATACTGGTCTCCCAGGAGCCGCTCAAAGCACAAACTCTTACAAGATTCACTCTTCTTGTACTTCAGTCGCCATTGTGCTTTTGTATTCAATCCCGATACAATTTCTGTGTTTCATGGTCAATGTGAAGGTCCAAGGGATACAGTAAAGCTGCACTGGTGCATCGGAAGCTAATACTGGTCTCCCATGAGCCGTTCAAAGCACAAACTCTTAGAAGATTCACTCTTCTTGCACTTCAGTCGGCATTGTGCCTTTTGAATTTAATCCCGATGCTATTTCTGTGTTTCATGGTCAATGTGAAGGTCGAAGGGATACAATAAACCTGCACTGGTGCATCGGAAGCTAATACTGGTCTCCCAGGAGCCGCTCAAACCACAAACTGTTATAAGATTCACTCTTCTTGCACTTCAGTCGGCATTGTGCCTTTTGTATTTAATCCCGATGCAATCTCTGTGTTTCATGGTCAATGTGAACGTCCAAGGGATACAGTAAACCTGCACTGGTGCATCGGAAGCTAATACTGGTCTCCGAGGAGCCGCTCAAAGCACAAACTCATAGAAGATTCACTCTTCTTGTACTTCAGTCGGCTTTGTGCTTTTTGTATTCAATCCCGATACAATTTCTCTGTTTCATGGTCAATGTGAAGGTCCAAGGTTTGCAGTAAACATGCACTGGTGCATCGGAAGCTAATACTGCTCTCCCAGGAGCCGCTCAAAGCACAAACTCTTAGAAGATTCACTCTTCTTGTACTTAAGTCGGCATTGTGCCTTTTGTATTTATTCCCGATGCAATTTCTGTGATTCATGGTCAATGTGAAGGTCCAAGGGATACAATAAACCTGCACTGGTGCATCGGAAGCTAATAATGGTCTCCCACGAGCCGCTCAAAGCACAAACTCTTAGAAGATTCACTCTTCTTGTACCTAAGTCGGCATTGTGCCTTTTGTATTTAATCCCGATACAATTTCTGTGATTCATGGTCAATGTGAAGGTCCAAGGGATACAACAAACCTGCACTGGTGCATCGGAAGCTAATACTGGTCTCCCAGGAGCCGCTCAAAGCACAAACTCTTACAAGATTCACTCTTCTTGTACTTCAGTCGCCATTGTGCTTTTGTATTCAATCCCGATACAATTTCTGTGTTTCATGGTCAATGTGAAGGTCCAAGGGATACAGTAAACCTGCACTGGTGCAGCGGAATCTAATACTGGTCTCCCAGGAGCCGCTCAAAGCACAAACTCTTTGAAGATTCACTCTTCTTGAACTTCAGTCGCCATTGTGCCTTTTCTATTTAATCCCGATTGAATTTCTGTGTTTCATGGTCAATGTGAAGGTCCAAGGGATACAGTAAACCTGCACTGGTGCATCGGAAGCTAATACTGGTCTCCCAGGAGCCGCTCAAAGCACAAACTCTAAGAAGATTCACTCTTGTTTACTTCAGTCGGCATTGTGCTTTTTGTATTTAATCCCGATGCAATTTCTGTGTTTCATGGTCAATGTGAAGGTCCAAGGGATACAATAAACCTGCACTGGTGCATCGGAAGCTAATACTGGTCTCCCAGGAGCCGCTCAAAGCACAAACTCTTAGAAGATTCACTCTTCTTGTACTTAAGTCGGCATTATGCCTTTTGTATTTAATCCCGATGCAATTTCTGTGTTTCATGCTCAATGTGAAGGTCCAAGGCATACAATAAACCTGCACTGGTGCATCGGAAGCTAATACTGGTCTCCCAGGTGCCGCTCAAAGCACAAACTCTTAGAAGATTCACTCTTCTTGTACATAAGTCGGCATTGTGCCTTTTGTATTTAATCCCGATGCAATTCCTGTGTTTCATGGTCAATGTGAAGGTCCAAGGGATACAGTAAACCTGCACTGGTGCATCGGAAGCTAATACTGGTCTCCCAGGAGCCGTTCAAAGCACAAACTCTTAGAAGATTCACTCTTCTTGTACTTCAGTCGGCATTGTGCCTTTTGTATTTAATCCCGATGGAATTTCTGTGTTTCATGGTCAATGTGAAGGTCCAAGGGATACAATAAACCTGCACTGGTGCATCGGAAGCTAATACTGGTCTTCCAGGAGCCGCTCAAAGCACAAACTGTTATAAGATTCACTCTTCTTGCACTTCAGTCGGCATTGTGCCTTGTGTATTTAATCCCGATGCTATTTCTGTGTTTCATGGTCCATGTGAAGGTCCAAGGGATACAATAACCCTGCACTGGTGCATCGGAAGCTAATACTGGTCTCCCAGGAGCCGCTCAAAGCACAAACTCTTAGAAGATTCACTCTTCTTGTACTTCAGTCGGCTTTGTGCCTTTTGTATTCAATCCCGATACAATTTCTGTGTTTCATGGTCAATGTGAAGGTCCAAGGTTTGCAGTAAACCTGCACTGGTGCATCGGAAGCTAATACTGGTCTTCCACGAGCCGCTCAAAGCACAAACTCTTAGAAGATTCACTCTTCTTGTACTTCAGTCGGCATTGTGCATTTTGTATTTAATCCCGATGCAATTTCTGTGTTTCATGGTCAATGTGAAGGTCCAAGGAATACAATAAACCTGCAATGGTGCATCGGATGCTAATACTGGTCTCCCAGGAGCCGCTCAAAGCACAAACTCTTAGAAGATTCACTCTTCTTGTACTTAAGTCGGCATAGTGCCTTTTGTATTTAATCCCGATGCAATATCTGTGATTCATGGTCAATGTGAAGGTCCAAGGGATACAATAAACCTGCACTAGTGCATCGGAAGCTAATACTGGTCTCCTAGGAGCCGCTCAAAGCACAAACTCTTAGAAGATTCACTCTTCTTGTACTTCAGTCGGCATAGTGCCTTTTGTATTTAATCCCGATGCAATTTCTCTGTTTCATTTTCAATGTGAAGGTCCAAGGGATACAGTAAACCTGCACTGGTGCATCGGAAGCTAATACTGGTCTCCCAGGAGCCGCTCAAAGCACAAACTCTTAGAAGATTCACTCTTCTTGTACTTCAGTCGGCATTGTGCCTTTTGTATTTAATCCCGATGGAATTTCTGTGTTTCATGGTCAATGTGAACGTCCAAGGGATACAATAAACCTGCACTGGTGCATCGGAAGTTAATAATGGTCTCCCACGAGCCGCTCAAAGGACAAACTCTTAGGAGATTCACTCTTCTTGTACCTAAGTCGGCATTGTGCCTTTTGTATTTAATCCCGATACAATTTCTGTGATTCATGGTAAATGTGAAGGTCCAAGGGATACAGTAAACCTGCACTGGTGCATCGGAAGCTAATACTGGTCTCCCAGGAGCCGCTCAAAGCACAAACTCTTACAAGATTCACTCTTCTTGTACTTCAGTCGCCATTGTGCTTTTGTATTCAATCCCGATACAATTTCTGTGTTTCATGGTCAATGTGAAGGTCCAAGGGATACTGTAAACCTGCACTGGTGCATCGGAATCTAATACTGGTCTCCCAGGAGCCGCTCAAAGCACAAACTCTTACAAGATTCACTCTTCTTGTACTTCAGTCGGCATTGTGCCTTTTCTATTTAATCCCGATGCAATTTCTGTGTGTCATGGTCAATGTGAAGGTCCAAGGAATACAGTAAACTTGCACTGGTGCATCGGAAGCTAATACTGGTCTCCCAGGAGCCGCTCAAAGCACAAACTCTTAGAAGATTCACTCTTCTTGTACTTCAGTCGGCATTGTGCGTTTTGTATTTAATCCCGATGCAATTTCTGTGTTTCATGGTCAATGTGAAGGTCCAAGGGATACAATAAACCTGCACTGGTGCATCGGAAGCTAATACTGGTCTCCCAGGTGCCGCTCAAAGCACAAACTCTTAGAAGATTCACTCTTCTTGTACTTAAGTCGGCATTGTGCCTTTTGTATTTAATCCCGATGCAATTTCTGTGTTTCATGGTCAATGTGAAGGTCCAAGGGATACAATAAACCTGCACTGGTGCATCGGAAGCTAATACTGGTCTCCCAGGAGCCGCTCAAAGCACAAACTCTTAGAAGATTCTCTCTTCTTGTACTTCAGTCGGCATTGCGACTTTTCTATTTAATCCCGATGCAATTTCTGTGTTTCATTGTCAATGTGAAGGTCCAAGGATACAGTAAACCTGCACTGGTGCATCAGAATCTAATACTGGTCTCCCAGGAGCCGCTCAAAGCACAAACTCTTAGAAGATTCACTCTTCTTGTACTTCAGTCGGCATTGCGAATTTTCTATTTAATCCCGATGCAATTTCTGTGTTTCATTGTCAATGTGAAGGTCCAAGGATACAGTAAACCTGCACTGGTGCATCAGAATCTAATACTGGTCACCCAGGAGCCGCTCAAAGCACAAACTCTTAGAAGATTCACTCTTCTTGTACTTGAGTCGGCATTGTGAATTTTCTATTTAATCCCGATGCAATTTCTGTGTTTCATGGTCAATGTGAAGGTCCAAGGGATACAATAAACCTGCACTGGTGCATCGGAAGCTAATACTGGTCTCCCAGGAGCCGCTCAAAGCACAAACTCTTAGAAGATTCACTCTTCTTGTATTTCAGTCGGCATTGTGCCTCTTGTATTGAATCCCGATACAATTTCTGTGTTTCATGGCCAATGTGAAGGCCCAAGGGATACAGTAAACCTGCACTGGTGCATCGGAAGCTAATAGTGGTCTCCCAGGAGCCGCTCAAAGCACAAACTCTTAGAAGATTCACTCTTCTTGTACTTCAGTCGGTATTGTGAAATTTTTAATTTATTCCCGATGCAATTTCTGTGTTTCATGGCCAATGTGAAGGTCCAAGGGATACAGTAAACCTGCACTGGTGCATCGGAAGCTAATACTGGTCTCCCAGGAGCCGCTCAAAGCACAAACTCTTAGAAGATTCACTCTTCTTGTACTTCAGTCGGCATTGTGCGTTTTGTATTTAATCCTGATGAAATTTCTGTGTTTCATGGTCAAAGTGAAGGTCCAAGGGATACAGTAAACCTGCACTGTCGCATCGGAAGCTAATACTGGTCTCCCAGGAGCCGCTCAAAGCACAAACTCTTAGAAGATTCACTCTTCTTGTACTTCAGTCGGCATTGCGACTTTTCTATTTAATCCCGATGCAATTTCTGTGTTTCATGGTCAATGTGAAGGTCCAAGGGATACAATAAACCTGCACTGGTGCATCGGAAGCTAATACTGGTCTCCCAGGAGCCGCTCAATGCACAAACTCTTAGAAGATTCACTCTTCTTGTATTTCAGTCGGCATTGTGCCTCTTGTATTGAATCCCGATACAATTTCTGTGTTTCATGGCCAATGTGAAGCTCCAAGGGTTGCAGTAAACCTGCACTGGTGCATCGGAAGCTAATACTGGTCTCCCAGGAGCCGCTCAAAGCACAAACTCTTAGAAGATTCACACTTCTTGTACTTCAGTCGGTATTGTGAAATTTTTTATTTAATCCCGATGCAATTTCTGTGTTTCATAGTCAATGTGAAGGTCCAAGGGATACAGTAAACCTGCACTTGTGCACCGGAAGCTAATACTGGTCTCCCAGGAGCCGCTCAAAGCACAAACATTTAGAAGATTCACTCTTCTTGTACTTCAGTCGGCATTGTGCGTTTTGTATTCAATCCCGATACAATTTCTGTGTTTCATGGTCAATGTGAAGGTCCAAGGGATACAGTAAACTTGCACGGGTGCATCGTTAGCTAATACTGGTCTCCCAGGAGCCGCTCAAAGCACAAACTATTAGAAGATTCACTCTTCTTGTACTTCTGTCGGCATTGTGCCTTTTGTATTTAATCCCGATGCAATTTCTGTGTTTCATGGTCAATGTGAAGGTGCAAGGGATACAATAAACCTGCACTGGTGCATCGGAAGCTAATACTAGTCTCCCAGGTGCCGCTCAAAGCACAAACTCTTAGAAGATTCACTCTTCTTGTACTTCAGTCGGCATTGTGCCTTTTGCATTTAATCCCGATGCAATTTCTGTGTTTCATGGTCAATGTGAAGGTGCAAGGGATACAATAAACCTGCACTGGTGCATCGGAAGCTAATACTAGTCTCCCAGGTGCCGCTCAAAGCACAAACTCTTAGAAGATTCACTCTTCTTGTACTTAAGTCGGCATTGTGCCTTTTGTATTTAATCCCGATGCAATTCCTGTGTTTCATGGTCAATGTGAAGGTCCAAGGGATACAGTAAACCTGCACTGGTGCATCGGAATCTAATACTGGTCTCCCAGGAGCCGTTCAAAGCACAAACTCTTAGAAGATTCACTCTTCTTGTTCTTCAGTCGGCATTGTGACTTTTCTATTTATCCCGATACAATTTCTGTGTTTCATGGTCAATGTGAAGGTCCAAGGGACACAGTAAACCTGCACTGGTGCATCGGAAGCTAATACTGGTCTCCGAAGAGCCGCTCAAAGCACAAACTCTTAGAAGATTCACTCTTCTTGTACTTCAGTCGGCATTTTGCCTTTTGTATTTAATCCCGATGCAATTTCTGTGTTTCATGGTCAATGTGAAGGTCCAAGGGATACAGTAAACTGCACTGGTGCATCCGAATCTAATACTGGTCTCCGAGGAGCCGCTCAAAGCACAAACTCTTATAAGATTCACTCTTCTTGTACTTCAGTCGGCATTGCGACTTTTCTATTTAATCCCGATGCAATTTCTGTGTTTCATTGTCAATGTGAAGGTCCAAGGGATACAATAAACCTGCACTGGTGCATCGGAAGTTAATAATGGTCTCCCACGAGCCGCTCAAAGGACAAACTCTTAGAAGATTCACTCTTCTTGTACCTAAGTCGGCATTGTGCCTTTTGTATTTAATCCCGATACAATTTCTGTGATTCATGGTAAATGTGAAGGTCCAAGGGATACAGTAAACCTGCACTGGTGCATCGGAAGCTAATACTGGTCTCCCAGGAGCCGCTCAAAGCACAAACTCTTACAAGATTCACTCTTCTTGTACTTCAGTCGCCATTGTGCTTTTGTATTCAATCCCGATACAATTTCTGTGTTTCATGCTCAATGTGAAGGTCCAAGGGATACTGTAAACCTGCACTGGTGCATCGGAATCTAATACTGGTCTCCCAGGAGCCGCTCAAAGCACAAACTCTTACAAGATTCACTCTTCTTGTACTTCAGTCGGCATTGTGCCTTTTCTATTTAATCCCGATGCAATTTCTGTGTGTCATGGTCAATGTGAAGGTCCAAGGAATACAGTAAACTTGCACTGGTGCATCGGAAGCTAATACTGGTCTCCCAGGAGCCGCTCAAAGCACAAACTCTTAGAAGATTCACTCTTCTTGTACTTCAGTCGGCACTGTGCGTTTTGTATTTAATCCCGATGCAATTTCTGTGTTTCATGGTCAATGTGAAGGTCCAAGGGATACAATAAACCTGCACTGGTGCATCGGAAGCTAATACTGGTCTCCCAGGTGCCGCTCAAAGCACAAACTCTTAGAAGATTCACTCTTCTTGTACTTAAGTCGGCATTGTGCCTTTTGTATCTAATCCCGATGCAATTTCTGTGTTTCATGGTCAATGTGAAGGTCCAAGGGATACAATAAACCTGCACTGGTGCATCGGAAGCTAATACTGGTCTCCCAGGAGCCGCTCAAAGCACAAACTCTTAGAAGATTCCCTCTTCTTGTACTTCAGTCGGCATTGCGACTTTTCTATTTAATCCCGATGCAATTTCTGTGTTTCATTGTCAATGTGAAGGTCCAAGGGATACAGTAAACCAGCACTGGTGCATCGGAAGCTAATACTGGTCTCCCAGGAGCCGCTCAAAGCACAAACTCTTACAAGATTCACTCTTATTGTACTTCAGTCGGCATTGTGCCTTTTGTATTTAATCCCGATGGAATTTCTGTGTTTCATGGTCAATGTGAAGGTCCAAGGGATACAGTAAACATGCACTGGTGCATCGGAAGCTAATACTGGTCTCCCAGGAGCCGCTCAAAGCACAAACTCTTACAAGATTCACTCTTATTGTACTTCAGTCGGCATTGTGCCTTTTGTATTTAATCCCGATGGAATTTCTGTGTTTCATGGTCAATGTGAAGGTCCAAGGGATACAGTAAACATGCACTGGTGCATCGGAAGCTAATACTGGTCTCCCAGGAGCCGCTCAAAGCACAAACTCTTACAAGATTCACTCTTCTTGTACTTCAGTCGCCATTGTGCTTTTGTATTCAATCCCGATACAATTTCTGTGTTTCATGGTCAATGTGAAGGTCCAAGGATACAGTAAACCTGCACTGGTGCATCAGAATCTAATACTGGTCTCCCAGGAGCCGCTCAAAGCACAAACTCTTAGAAGATTCACTCTTCTTGTACTTGAGTCGGCATTGTGAATTTTCTATTTAATCCCGATGCAATTTCTGTGTTTCATGGTCAATGTGAAGGTCCAAGGGATACAATAAACCTGCACTGGTGCATCGGAAGCTAATACTGGTCTCCCAGGAGCCGCTCAAAGCACAAACTCTTAGAAGATTCACTCTTCTTGTATTTCAGTCGGCATTGTGCCTCTTGTATTGAATCCCGATACAATTTCTGTGTTTCATGGCCAATGTGAAGGCCCAAGGGTTGCAGTAAACCTGCACTGGTGCATCGGAATCTAATACTGGTCTCCCAGGAGCCGCTCAAAGCACAAACTCTTAGAAGATTCACTCTTCTTGTACTTCAGTCGGCATTGTGAAATTTTTTATTTAATCCCGATGCAATTTCTGTGTTTCATGGCCAATGTGAAGGTCCAAGGGATACAGTAAACCTGCACTGGTGCATCGGAAGCTAATACTGGTCTCCCAGGAGCCGCTCAAAGCACAAACTCTTAGAAGATTCACACTTCTTGTACTTCAGTCGGCATTGTGAAATTTTTTATTTAATCCCGATGCAATTTCTGTGTTTCATAGTCAATGTGAAGGTCCAAGGGATACAGTAAACCTGCACTTGTGCACCGGAAGCTAATACTGGTCTCCCAGGAGCCGCTCAAAGCACAAACATTTAGAAGATTCACTCTTCTTGTACTTCAGTCGGCATTGTGCGTTTTGTATTCAATCCCGATACAATTTCTGTGTTTCATGGTCAATGTGAAGGTCCAAGGGATACAGTAAACTTGCACGGGTGCATCGTTAGCTAATACTGGTCTCCCAGGAGCCGCTCAAAGCACAAACTATTAGAAGATTCACTCTTCTTGTACTTCAGTCGGCATTGTGCCTTTTGTATTTAATCCCGATGCAATTTCTGTGTTTCATGGTCAATGTGAAGGTGCAAGGGATACAATAAACCTGCACTGGTGCATCAGAAGCTGATACTAGTCTCCCAGGTGCCGCTCAAAGCACAAACTCTTAGAAGATTCACTCTTCTTGTACTTCAGTCGGCATTGTGCCTTTTGTATTTAATCCCGATGCAATTTCTGTGTTTCATGGTCAATGTGAAGGTGCAAGGGATACAATAAACCTGCACTGGTGCATCGGAAGCTAATACTAGTCTCCCAGGTGCCGCTCAAAGCACAAACTCTTAGAAGATTCACTCTTCTTGTACTTAAGTCGGCATTGTGCATTTGTATTTAATCCCGATGCAATTCCTGTGTTTCATGGTCAATGTGAAGGTCCAAGGGATACAGTAAACCTGCACTGGTGCATCGGAATCTAATACTGGTCTCCCAGGAGCCGTTCAAAGCACAAACTCTTAGAAGATTCACTCTTCTTGTTCTTCATTCGGCATTGTGACTTTTCTATTTATCCCGATACAATTTCTGTGTTTCATGGTCAATCTGAAGGTCCAAGGGACACAGTAAACCTGCACTGGTGCATCGGAAGCTAATACTGGTCTCCGAAGAGCCGCTCAAAGCACAAACTCTTAGAAGATTCACTCTTCTAGTACTTCAGTCGGCATTTTGCCTTTTGTATTTAATCCCGATGCAATTTCTGTGTTTCATGGTCAATGTGAAGGTCCAAGGGATACAGTAAACTGCACTGGTGCATCGGAATCTAATACTGGTCTCCGAGGAGCCGCTCAAAGCACAAACTCTTAGAAGATTCACTCTTCTTGTACTTCAGTCGGCATTTTGCCTTTTGTATTTAATCCCGATGCAATTTCTGTGTTTCATGGTCAATGTGAAGGTAAAGGGATACAGTAAACCTGCACTGGTGCATCGGAACCTAATACTGGTCTCCCAGGAGTTGCTCAAAGCACAAACTCTTAGAAGATTCACTCTTCTTGTAATTCAGTCGGCATTGTGCGTTTTGTATTCAATCCCGATACAATTTCTGTGTTTCATGTTCAATGTGATGGTCCAAGGGATACAGTAAACTTGCACTGGTGCATCGGAAGCTAATACTGGTCTCCCAGGAGCGGCTCAAAGAACAAACTCTTAGAAGATTCACTCTTCTTGTACTTCAGTCGGCATTGTGCCTTTTGTATTTAATGCCGATGCAATTTCTGTGTTTCATGGTCAATGTGAAGGTACAAGGGATACAATAAACCTGCACTGGTGCATCGGAAGCTAATACTGGTGTCACAGGTGCCGCTCAAAGCACAAACTCTTAGAAGATTCACTCTTCTTGTACTTAAGTCGGCATTGTGCCTTTTGTATTTAATCCCGATGCAATTTCTGTGTTTCATGGTCAATGTGAATGTCCAAGGGATACAATAAAACTGCACTGGTGCATCAGAAGCTAATACTGGTCTCCCAGGATCCGCTCAATGCACAAACACTTAGAAGATTCACTCTTCTTGTACTTCAGTCGGCATTGTGCCTTTTGTATTGAATCCCGATACAATTTCTGTGTTTCATGGCCAATGTGAAGGTCCAAGGGTTGCAGTAAACCTGCACTGGTGCATCGGAAGCTAATACTGGTCTCCCAGGTGCCGCTCAAAGCACAAACTCTTAGAAGATTCACTCTTCTTGTACTTAAATCGGCATTGTGCCTTTTGTATTTAATCCCGATGCAATTTCTGTGTTTCATGGTCAATGTGAAGGTCCAAGGGATACAATAAACCTGCACTGGTGCATCGGAAGCTAATACTGGTCTCCCAGGAGCCGCTCAAAGCACAAACTCTTAGAAGATTCACTCTTCTTGTACTTCAGTCGGCATTGTGTGTTTTGTATTCAATCCCGATACAATTTCTGTGATTCATGGTCAATGTGAAGGTCCAAGGTTTGCAGTAAACCTGCACTGGTGCATCGGAAGCTAATACTGGTCTCCCAGGAGCCGCTCAAAGCACAAACTCTTAGAAGATTCACTCTTCTTGTACTTCAGTCGGCATTGTGCCTTTTGTATTTAATATCGATGCAATTTCTGTGTTTCATAGTCAATGTGAAGGTCCAAGGGATACAATAAACCTGCACTGGTGCATCGGAATATAATACTTGTCTCCCAGGAGCCGCTCAAAACACAAACTCTTAGAAGATTCACTCTTCTTGTACTTAAGTCGGCATAGTGCCTTTTGTATTTAATCCCGATACAATTTCTGTGATTCATGGTCACTGTGAAGGTCCAAGGGATACAATAAACCTGCACTGGTGCATCGGAAGCTAATACTGGTCTCCCAGGAGCCGCTCAAAGCACAAACTCTTAGAAGATTCCATCTTCTTGTACTTCGGTCGGCATTGCGACTTTTCTATTTAATCCCGATGCAATTTCTGTGTTTCATTGTCAATGTGAAGTTCCAAGGGATACAGTAAACCTGCACTGGTGAATCGGAAGCTAATACTGGTCTCCCAGGAGCCGCTCAAAACACAAACTCTTAGAAGATTCACTCTTCTTGTACTTCAGTCGGCATTGTGCGTTCTGTATTCAATCCCGATACGATTTCTGTGTTTCATGGTCAATGTGAAGGTCCAAGGGATACAGCAAACTTGCACTGGTGCATCGGAAGCCAATTCTGGTCTCCCAGGAGCCGCTCAAAGCACAAACTCTTAGAAGATTCACTCTTCTTGTACTTCAGTCGGCATTGTGCCTTTTGTATTTAATCCCGATGCAATTTCTGTGTTTCATGGTCAATGTGAAGGTCCAAGGGATACAGTAAACCTGCACTGGTGCATCGGAAGCTAATACTGGTCTCCCAGGAGCCGCTCAAAGCACAAACTCTTACTAGATTCACTCTTCTTGTACTTCAGTCGCCATTGTGCTTTTGTACTCAATCCCGATACAATTTTTGTGTTTCATGGTCAATGTGAAGGTCCAAGGGATACAGTAAACCTGCACTGGTCCATCGGAATCTAATACTGGTCCCCCAGGAGCCCCTCAAAGCACAAACTCTTAGAAGATTCACTCTTCTTGTACTTCAGTCGGCATTGTGCATTTTGTATTTAATCCCGATGCAATTTCTGTGTTTCATGGTCAATGTGAAGGTCCAAGGGATACAGTAAACCTGCTTTGGTGCATCGGAAGCTAATACTGGTCTCCCAGGAGCCACTCAAAGCACAAACCCTTAGAAGATTCACTCTTCTTGTACTTCAGTCGGCATTGTGCGTTTTGTATTTAATCCCGATGCAATTTCTGTGTTTCATGGTCAATGTGAATGTCCAAGCGATACATTTAAACCTCCACTGGTGCATCAGAAGCTAATACTGGTCTCCCAGGAGCCGCTCAAAGCACAAACTCTTAGAAGATTCACTCTTCTTTTACTTAAGTCGGCATTGTGCCTTTTGTATTTAATCCCGATGCAATTTCTGTGTTTCATGGTCAATGTGAAGGTCCAAGGGATACAATAAACCTGCACTGGTGCATCGGAAGCTAATACTGGTCTCCCAGGAGCCGCTCAAAGCACAAACTCTTAGAAGATTCACTCTTCTTGTATTTCAGTCGGCATTGTGCCTCTTGTATTGAATTCCGATACAATTTCTGTGTTTCATGGCCAATGTGAAGGTCCAAGGGTTGCAGTAAACCTGCACTGGTGCATCGGAAGCTAATACTGGTCTCCCAGGAGCCGCTCAAAGCACAAACTCTTAGAAGATTCACTCTTCTTGTACTTCAGTCGGCATTGTGACTTTTCTATTTAATCCCGATGCAATTTCTGTGTTTCATGGTCAATGTGAAGGTCCAAGGGATACAGTAAACCTGCACTGGTGCATCGGAAGCTAATACTGGTCTCCCAGGAGCCGCTCAAAGCACAAACTCTTAGAAGATTCACTCTTCTTGTACTTCAGTCGGCATTGTGCGTTTTGTATTCAATCACGATACAATTTCTGTGTTTCATGGTCAATGTGAAGGTCCAAGGGATACAGTAAACTTGCACTGGTGCATCGTAAGCTATTACTGGTCTCCCAGGAGCCGCTCAAAGCACAAACTCTTAGAAGATTCACTCTTCTTGTACTTCAGTCGGCATTGTGCCTTTTGTATTTAATCCCGATGCAATTTCTGTGTTTCATGGTCAATGTGAAGGTCCAAGGGATACAATAAACCTGCACTGGTGCATCGGAAGCTAATACTGGTCTCCCAGGTGCCGATCAAAGCACAAACTCTTAGAAGATTCGCTCTTCTTGTACTTAGGTCGGCATTGTGCATTTTGTATTTAATCCCGATGCAATTCCTGTGTTTCATGGTCAATGTGAAGGTCCAAGGGATACAGTAAACCTGCACTGGTGCATCGGAATCTAATACTGGTCTCCCAGGAGCCGCTCAAAGCACAAACTCTTAGAAGATTCACTCTTCTTGTACTTCAGTCAGCATTGTGCGTTTTGTATTTAATCCCGATGCAATTTCTGTGATTCATGGTCCATGTGAAGGTCCAAGGGATACAATAAACCTGCACTGGTGCATCGGAAGCTAATACTGGTCTGCGAGGAGCCGCTCAAAGCACAAACTCTTAGAAGATTCACTCTTCTTGTACTTCAGTCGGCATTGTGTGTTTTGTATTCAATCCCGATACAATTTCTGTGTTTCATGGTCAATGTGAAGGTCCAAGGGATACAGTAAACCTGCACTGGTGCATCGGTAGCTAATTCTGGTCTCCCAGGAGGCGCTCAAAGCACAAACTCTTAGAAGATTCACTCTTCTTGTACTTCAGTCGGCATTGTGCCTTTTGTATTTAATCCCGATGCAATTTCTATGTTTCATGGTCAATGTGAAGGTCCAAGGGATACTATAAACCTGCACTGGTGCATCGTAACCTAAAACTGGTCTCCCAGGAGCCGCTCAAAGCACAATCTCTTAGAAGATTCACTCTTCTTGTACTTCAGTCGGCTTTGTGCCTTTTGTATTCAATCCCGATACAATTTCTGTGTTTCATGGTCAATGTGATGGTCCAAGGTTTGCATTAAACCTGCACTGGTGCATCGGAAGCTAATACTGGTTTCCCAGGAGCCGCTCAAAGCACAAACTCTTAGAAGATTCACTCTTCTTGTACTTCAGTCGGCATTGTGCCTTTTGTATTTAATCCCGATGCAATTTCTGTGTTTCATGGTCAATGTGAAGGTCCAAGGGATACAATAAACCTGCACTGGTGAATCGGAATCTAATACTGGTCTCCCAGGGGCCGCTCAAAGCACAAACTCTTAGAAGATTCACTCTTCTTGTACTTAAGTCGGCATTGTGAAATTTTTTATTTAATCCCGATGCAATTTCTGTGTTTCATGGTCAATGTGAAGGTCCAAGGGATACAGTAAACGTGCACTGGTGCATCGGAAGCTAATACTGGTCTCCCAGGAGCCGCTCAAAGCACAAACTCTTAGAAGATTCACTCCTCTTGTACTTCAGTCGGCATTGTGCGTTTTGTATTTAATCCTGATGCAATTTCTGTGTTTCATGGTCGTTGTGAAGGTCCAAGGGATACAGTAAACCTGCACTGGTGCATCGGAAGCTAATACTGGTCTCCCAGGAGCCGCTCAAAGCACAAACTCTTAGAAGATTCACTCTTCTTGTACTTAAGTCGGCATTGTGCCTTTTGTATTTAATCCCGATGCAATTTCTGTGTTTCATGGTCAATGTGAAGGTCCAAGGGATACAATAAACCTGCACTGGTGCATCGGAAGTTAATACTGGTCTCCCAGGAGCCGCTCAAAACACAAACTCTTAGAAGATTCACTCTTCTTGTACTTCAGTCGGCATTGTGAAATTTTTTATTTAATCCAGATGCAATTTCTGTGTTTCATAGTCAATGTGAAGGTCCAAGGGATACAGTAAACCTGCACTGGTGCACTGGAAGCTAATACTGGTCTCCCAGGATCCGCTCAAAGCACAAACATTTAGAAGATTCACTCTTCTTGTACTTCAGTCGGCATTGTGCGTTTTGTATTCAATCCCGATACAATTTCTGTGTTTCATGGTCAATGTGAAGGTGCAAGGGATACAATAAACCTGCACTGGTGCATCGGAAGCTAATACTGGTCTCCCAGGAGGCGCTAAAATCACAAACTCTTAGAAGATTCACTCTTCTTGTACTTCAGTCGGCATTGTGCCTTTTGTATTTAATCCCGATGCAATTTCTGTGTTTCATGGTCAATGTGAAGGTCCAAGGGATACAGTAAACCTGCACTGGTGCATCGGAAGCTAATACTGGTCTCCCGGGAGCCGCTCAAAGCACAAACTCTTAGAAGATTCACTCTTCTTGTACTTCAGTCGGCATTGTTTGTTTTGTATTCAATCCCGATACAATTTCTGTGATTCATGGTCAATGTGAAGGTCCAAGGGATACAGTAAACCTGCACTGGTGCATCGGAAGCTAATTCTGGTCTCCCAGGAGGCGCTAAAAGCACAAACTCTTAGAAGATTCACTCTTCTTGTACTTCAGTCGGCATTGTGCCTTTTGTATTTAATCCCGATGCAATATCTGTGTTTCATGTTCAATGTGAAGGTCCAAGGGATACAATAAACCTGCACTGGTGCATCGTAACCTAAAACTGGTCTCCCAGGAGCCGCTCAAAGCACAATCTCTTAGAAGATTCATTCTTCTTGTACTTCAGTCGGCTTTGTGCCTTTTGTATTCAATCCCGATACAATTTCTGTGTTTCATGGTCAATGTGAAGGTCCAAGGGATACAATAAACCTGCACTGGTGCATCGGAATATAATACTTGTCTCCCAGGAGCCGCTCAAAGCACAAACTCTTAGAAGATTCACTCTTCTAGTACTTAAGTCGGCATAGTGCCTTTTGTATTTAATCCCGATACAATTTCTGTGATTCATGGTCAATGTGAAGGTCCAAGGGATACAATAAACCTGCACCGGTGCATCGGAAGCTAATACTGGTCTCCCAGGAGCCGCTCAAAGCACAAACTCTTAGAAGATTCCCTCTTCTTGTACTTCGGTCGGCATTGCGACTTTTCTATTTAATCCCGACGCAATTTCTGTGTTTCATTGTCAATGTAAAGTTCCAAGGGATACAGTAAACCTGCACTGGTGAATCGGAAGCTAATACTGGTCTCCCAGGAGCCGCTAAAAACACAAACTCTTAGAAGATTCACTCTTCTTGTACTTCAGTCGGCATTGTGCGTTCTGTATTCAATCCCGATACGTTTTCTGTGTTTCATGGTCAATGTGAAGGTCCAAGGGATACAGTAAACTTGCACTGGTGCATCGGAAGCTAATTCTGGTCTCCCAGGAGCCGCTCAAAGCACAAACTCTTACAAGATTCACTCTTCTTGTACTTCAGTCGGCATTGTGCCTTTTGTATTTAATCCCGATGCAATTTCTGTGTTTCATGGTCAATGTGAAGGTCCAAGGGATACAGTAAACCTGCACTGGTTCATCGGAAGCTAATACTGGTCTCCCAGGAGCCGCTCAAAGCACAAACTCTTACTAGATTCGCTCTTCTTGTACTTCAGTCGCCATTGTGCTTTTGTACTCAATCCCGATACAATTTTTGTGTTTCGTGGTCAATGTGAAGGTCCAAGGGATACAGTAAACCTGCACTGGTGCATCGGAATCTAATACTGGTCTCCCAGGAGCCGCTCAAAGCACAAACTCTTAGAAGATTCACTCTTCTTGTACTTCAGTCGGCATTGTGAGTTTTCTATTTAATCCCGATGCAATTTCTGTGTTTCATGGTCAATGTGAAGGTCCAAGGGATACAGTAAACCTGCTTTGGTGCATCGGAAGCTAATACTGGTCTCCCAGGAGCCGCTCAAAGCACAAACTCTTAGAAGATTCACTCTTCTTGTACTTCAGTCGGCATTGTGCGTTTTGTATTTAATCCCGATGCAATTTCTGTGTTTCATGGTCAATGTGAAGGTCCAAGGGATACAATAAACCTCCACTGGTGCATCGGAAGCTAATACTGGTCTCCCAGGAGCCGCTCAAAGCACAAACTCTTAGAAGATTCCCTCTTCTTGTACTTCGATAGGCATTGCGACTTTTCTATTTAATCCCGACGCAATTTCTGTGTTTCATTGTCAATGTGAAGTTCCAAGGGATACAGTAAACCTGCACTGGTGAATCGGAAGCTAATACTGGTCTCCCAGGAGCCGCTAAAAACACAAACTCTTAGAAGATTCACTCTTCTTGTACTTCAGTCGGCATTGTGCGTTCTGTATTCAATCCCGATACGATTTCTGTGTTTCATGGTCAATGTGAAGGTCCAAGGGATACAGTAAACTTGCACTGGTGCATCGGAAGCTAATTCTGGTCTCCCAGGAGCCGCTCAAAGCACAAACTCTTACAAGATTCACTCTTCTTGTACTTCAGTCGGCATTGTGCCTTTTGTATTTAATCCCGATGCAATTTCTGTGTTTCATGGTCAATGTGAAGGTCCAAGGGATACAGTAAACCTGCACTGGTTCATCGGAAGCTAATACTGGTCTCCCAGGAGCCGCTCAAAGCACAAACTCTTACTAGATTCGCTCTTCTTGTACTTCAGTCGCCATTGTGCTTTTGTACTCAATCCCGATACAATTTTTGTGTTTCGTGGTCAATGTGAAGGTCCAAGGGATACAGTAAACCTGCACCGGTGCATCGGAATCTAATACTGGTCTCCCAGGAGCCGCTCAAAGCACAAACTCTTAGAAGATTCACTCTTCTTGTACTTCAGTCGGCATTGTGAGTTTTCTATTTAATCCCGATGCAATTTCTGTGTTTCATGGTCAATGTGAAGGTCCAAGGGATACAGTAAACCTGCTTTGGTGCATCGGAAGCTAATACTGGTCTCCCAAGAGCCGCTCAAAGCACAAACTCTTAGAAGATTCACTCTTCTTGTACTTCAGTCGGCATTGTGCGTTTTGTATTTAATCCCGATGCAATTTCTGTGTTTCATGGTCAATGTGAAGGTCCAAGGGATACAATAAACCTCCACTGGTGCATCGGAAGCTAATACTGGTCTCCCAGGAGCCGCTCAAAGCACAAACTCTTAGAAGATTCACTCTTCTTGTACTTCAGTCGGCATTGTGACTTTTCTATTTAATCCCGATGCAATTTCTGTGTTTCATGGTCAATGTGAAGGTCCAAGGGATACAGTAAACCTGCACTGGTGCATCGGAAGCTAATACTGGTCTCCCAGGAGCCGCTAAAAGCACAAACTCTTAGAAGATTCATTCTTCTTGTACTTCAGTCGGCATTGTGCGTTCTGTATTCAATCACGATACAATTTCTGTGTTTCATGGTCAATGTGAAGGTCCAAGGGATACAGTAAACTTGCACTGGTGTATCGTAAGCTATTACTGGTCTCCCAGGAGACGCTCAAAGCACAAACTCTTAGAAGATTCACTCTTCTTGTACTTCAGTCGGCATTGTGCCTTTTGTATTTAATCCCGATGCAATTTCTGTGTTTCATGGTCAATGTGAAGGTCCAAGGGATACAATAAACCTGCACTGGTGCATCGGAAGCTAATACTGGTCTCCCAGGTGCCGATCAAAGCACAAACTCTTAGAAGATTCGCTCTTCTTGTACTTAGGTCGGCATTGTGCATTTTGTATTTAATCCCGATGCAATTCCTGTGTTTCATGGTCAATGTGAAGGTCCAAGGGATACAGTAAACCTGCACTGGTGCATCGGAATCTAATACTGGTCTCCCAGGAGCCGCTCAAAGCACAAACTCTTAGAAGATTCACTCTTCTTGTACTTCAGTCGGCATTGTGCGTTTTGTATTTAATCCCGATGCAATTTCTGTGATTCATGGTCAATGTGAAGGTCCAAGGGATACAATAAACCTGCACTGGTGCATCGGAAGCTAATACTGGTCTCCGAGGAGCCGCTCAAAGCACAAACTCTTAGAAGATTCACTCTTCTTGTACTTCAGTCGGCATTGTGTGTTTTGTATTCAATCCCGATACAATTTCTGTGTTTCATGGTCAATGTGAAGGTCCAAGGGATACAGTAAACCTGCACTGGTGCATCGGTAGCTAATTCTGGTCTCCCAGGAGGCGCTCAAAGCACAAACTCTTAGAAGATTCACTCTTCTTGTACTTCAGTCGGCATTGTGCCTTTTGTATTTAATCCCGATGCAATTTCTATGTTTCATGGTCAATGTGAAGGTCCAAGGGATACTATAAACCTGCACTGGTGCATCGTAACCTAAAACTGGTCTCCCAGGAGCCGCTCACAGCACAATCTCTTAGAAGATTCACTCTTCTTGTACTTCAGTCGGCTTTGTGCCTTTTGTATTCAATTCCGATACAATTTCTGTGTTTCATGGTCAATGTGAAGGTCCAAGGGATACAGTAAACCTGCACTGGTGCATCAGAAGCTAATACTGGTCTCCCAGGAGCCGCTCAAAGCACAAACTCTTAGAAGATTCACTCTTCTTGTACTTCAGTCGGCATTGTGCCTTTTGTATTTAATCCCGATGCAATTTCTGTGTTTCATGGTCAATGTGAAGGTCCAAGGGATACAGTAAACCTGCACTGGTGCATCGGAAGCTAATACTGGTCTCCGAAGAGCCGCTCAAAGCACAAACTCTTAGAAGATTCACTCTTCTTGTACTTAAGTCGGCATTGTGAAATTTTTTATTTAATCCCGATGCAATTTCTGTGTTTCATGGTCAATGTGAAGGTCCAAGGGATACAGTAAACGTGCACTGGTGCATCGGAAGCTAATACTGGTCTCCCAGGAGCCGCTCAAAGCACAAACTCTTAGAAGATTCACTCTTCTTGTACTTCAGTCGGCATTGTGCGTTTTGTATTTAATCCTGATGCAATTTCTGTGTTTCATGGTCAATGTGAAGGTCCAAGGGATACAGTAAACCTGCACTGGTGCATCGGAAGCTAATACTGGTCTCCCAGGAGCCGCTCAAAGCACAAACTCTTAGAAGATTCACTCTTCTTGTACTTAAGTCGGCATTGTGCCTTTTGTATTTAATCCCGATGCAATTTCTGTGTTTCATGGTCAATGTGAAGGTCCAAGGGATACAATAAACCTGCACTGGGCATCGGAAGCTAATAGTGGTCTCCCAGGAGCCGCTCAAAACACAAACTCTTAGAAGATTCACTCTTCTTGTATTTCAGTCGGCATTGTGCCTCTTGTATTGAATCCCGATACAATTTCTGTGTTTCATGGCCAATGTGAAGGCCCATGGGGTGCAGTAAACCTGCACTGGTGCATCGGAAGCTAATACTGGTCTCCCAGGAGCCGCTCAAAGCACAAACTCTTAGAAGATTCACTCTTCTTGTACTTCAGTCGGCATTGTGAAATTTTTTATTTAATCCCGATGCAATTTCTGTGTTTCATAGTCAATGTGAAGGTCCAAGGGATACAGTAAACCTGCACTGGTGCACCGGAAGCTAATACTGGTCTCCCAGGATCCGCTCAAAGCACAAACATTTAGAAGATTCACTCTTCTTGTACTTCAGTCGGCATTGTGCGTTTTGTATTCAATCCCTATACAATTTCTGTGTTTCATGGTCAATGTGAAGGTCCAAGGGATACAGTAAACTTGCACGGGTGCATCGTTAGCTAATACTGGTCTCCCAGGAGCCGCTCAAAGCACAAACTCTTAGAAGATTCACTCTTCTTGTACTTCAGTCGGCATTGTGCCTTTTGTATTTAATCCCGATGCAATGTCTGTGTTTCATGGTCAATGTGAAGGTGCAAGGTATACAATAAACCTGCACTGGTGCATCGGAAGCTAATACTAGTCTCCCAGGTGCCGCTCAAAGCATAAACTCTTAGAAGATTCACTCTTCTTGTCCTTAAGTCGGCATTGTGCCTTTTGTATTTAATCCCGATGCAATTCCTGTGTTTCATGGTCAATGTGAAGGTCCAAGGGATACAGTAAACCTGCACTGGTGCATCGGAATCTAATACTGGTCTCCCAGGAGCCGCTCAAAGCACAAACTCTTAGAAGATTCACTCTTCTTGTACTTCAGTCGGCATTTTGCCGTTTGTATTTAATCCCGATGCAATTTCTGTGTTTCATGGTCAATGTGAAGGTCCAAGGGATACAGTAACCTGCACTGGTGCATCCGAATCTAATACTGGTCTCCCAGGAGCCGTTCAAAGCACAAACTCTTAGAAGATTCACTCTTCTTGTTCTTCAGTCGGCATTGTGACTTTTCTATTTAATCCCGATACAATTTCTGTGTTTCATGGTCAATCTGAAGGTCCAAGGGACGCAGTAAACCTGCACTGGTGCATCGGAAACTAATACTGGTCTCCGAGGAGCCGCTCAAAGCACAAACTCTTAGAAGATTCACTCTTCTTGTACTTCAGTCGGCATTTTGCCTTTTGTATTTAATCCCGATGCAATTTCTGTGTTTCATGGTCAATGTGAAGGTCCAAGGGATACAGTAAACCTGCACTGGTGCATCGGAACCTAATACTGGTCTCCCAGGAGTTGCTCAAAGCACAAACTCTTAGAAGATTCACTCTTCTTGTACTTCAGTCGGCATTGTGCGTTTTGTATTCAATCCCGATACAATTTCTGTGTTTCATGGTCAATGTGAAGGTGCAAGGGATACAATAAACCTGCACTGGTGCATCGGAAGCTAATACTAGTCTCCCAGGTGCCGCTCAAAGCACAAACTCTTA
Organism: Schistocerca nitens; assembly: GCF_023898315.1. Taxonomy (NCBI): domain Eukaryota; kingdom Metazoa; phylum Arthropoda; class Insecta; order Orthoptera; family Acrididae; genus Schistocerca; species Schistocerca nitens. Next base: position 35,276,043 of record NC_064624.1, on the reverse strand, counting down.
GAAGATTCACTCTTCTTGTACTTAAGTCGGCATTGTGCCTTTTGTATTTAATCCCGATGCAATTCCTGTGTTTCATGGTCAATGTGAAGGTCCAAGGGATACAGTAAACCTGCACTGGTGCATCGGAATCTAATACTGGTCTCCCAGGAGCCGTTCAAAGCACAAACTCTTAGAAGATTCACTCTTCTTGTTCTTCAGTCGGCATTGTGACTTTTCTATTTATCCCGATACAATTTCTGTGTTTCATGGTCAATCTGAAGGTCCAAGGGACACAGTAAACCTGCACTGGTGCATCGGAAGCTAATACTGGTCTCCGAAGAGCCGCTCAAAGCACAAACTCTTAGAAGATTCACTCTTCTTGTACTTCAGTCGGCGTTTTGCCTTTTGTATTTAATCCCGATGCAATTTCTGTGTTTCATGGTCAATGTGACGGTCCAAGGGATACAGTAAACTGCACTGGTGCATCCGAATCTAATACTGGTCTCCGAGGAGCCGCTCAAAGCACAAACTCTTAGAAGATTCACTCTTCTTGTACTTCAGTCGGCATTGCGACTTTTCTATTTAATCCCGATGCAATTTCTGTGTTTCATTGTCAATGTGAAGGTCCAAGGGATACAATAAACCTGCACTGGTGCATCGGAAGTTAATAATGGTCTCCCACGAGCCGCTCAAAGCACAAACTCTTAGAAGATTCACTCTTCTTGTACCTAAGTCGGCATTGTGCGTTTTGTTATTAATCCCGATGCAATTTCTGTGTTTCATGGTCAATGTGAAGGTCCAAGGGATACAATAAACCTGCACTGGTGCATCGGAAGGTAATACTGGTCTCCCAGGTGCCGTTCAAAGCACAAACTCTTAGAAGATTCACTCTTCTTGTACTTAAGTCGGCATTGTGCCTTTTGTATTTAATCCCGATGCAATTTCTGTGTTTCATGGTCAATGTGAAGGTCCAAGGGATACAGTAAACCTGCACTGGTGCATCGGAAGCTAATACTGGTCTCCCAGGAGCCGCTCAAAGCACAAACTCTTACAAGATTCACTCTTCTTGTACTTCAGTCGCCATTGTGCTTTTGTATTCAATCCCGATACAATTTCTGTGGTTCATGGTCAATGTGAAGGTCCAAGGGATACTGTAAACCTGCACTGGTGCATCGGAATCTAATACTGGTCTCCCAGGAGCCGCTCAAAGCACAAACTCTTACAAGATTCACTCTTCTTGTACTTCAGTCGGCATTGTGCCTTTTCTATTTAATCCCGATGCAATTTCTGTGTGTCATGGTCAATGTGAAGGTCCAAGGAATACAGTAAACTTGCACTGGTGCATCGGAAGCTAATACTGGTCTCCCAGGAGCCGCTCAAAGCACAAACTCTTAGAAGATTCACTCTTCTTGTACTTCAGTCGGCATTGTGCGTTTTGTATTTAATCCCGATGCAATTTCTGTGTTTCATGGTCAATGTGAAGGTCCAAGGGATACAATAAACCTGCACTGGTGCATCGGAAGCTAATACTGGTCTCCCAGGTGCCGTTCAAAGCACAAACTCTTAGAAGATTCACTCTTCTTGTACTTAAGTCGGCATTGTGCCTTTTGTATTTAATCCCGATGCAATTTCTGTGTTTCATGGTCAATGTGAAGGTCCAAGGGATACAATAAACCTGCACTGGTGCATCGGAAGCTAATACTGGTCTCCCAGGAGCCGCTCAAAGCACAAACTCTTAGAAGATTCCCTCTTCTTGTACTTCAGTCGGCATTGCGACTTTTCTATTTAATCCCGATGCAATTTCTGTGTTTCATTGTCAATGTGAAGGTCCAAGGGATACAGTAAACCTGCACTGGTGCATCGGAAACTAAAACTGGACTCCCAGGAGCCACACAAAGCACAAACTCTTACAAGATTCACTCTTATTGTACTTCAGTCGGCATTGTGCCTTTTGTATTTAATCCCGATGCAATTTCTGTGTTTCATGGTCAATGTGAAGGTCCAAGGGATACAGTAAACATGCACTGGTGCATCGGAAGCTAATACTGGTCTCCCAGGAGCCGCTCAAAGCACAAACTCTTACAAGATTCACTCTTCTTGTACTTCAGTCGCCATTGTGCTTTTGTATTCAATCCCGATACAATTTCTGTGTTTCATGGTCAATGTGAAGGTCCAAGGATACAGTAAACCTGCACTGGTGCATCAGAATCTAATACTGGTCTCCCAGGAGACGCTCAAAGCACAAACTCTTAGAAGATTCACTCTTCTTGTACTTAAGTCGGCATTGTGAATTTTCTATTTAATCCCGATGCAATTTCTGTGTTTCATGGTCAATGTGAAGGTCCAAGGGATACAATAAACCTGCACTGGTGCATCGGAAGCTAATACTGGTCTCCCAGGAGCCGCTCAAAGCACAAACTCTTAGAAGATTCACTCTTCTTGTATTTCAGTCGGCATTGTGCCTCTTGTATTGAATCCCGATACAATTTCTGTGTTTCATGGCCAATGTGAAGGCCCAAGGGTTGCAGTAAACCTGCACTGGTGCATCGGAATCTAATACTGGTCTCCCAGGAGCCGCTCAAAGCACAAACTCTTAGAAGATTCACTCTTCTTGTACTTCAGTCGGCATTGTGAAATTTTTTATTTAATCCCGATGCAATTTCTGTGTTTCATGGCCAATGTGAAGGTCCAAGGGATACAGTAAACCTGCGCTGATGCATCGGAAGCTAATACTGGTCTCCCAGGAGCCGCTCAAAGCACAAACTCTTAGAAGATTCACTCTTCTTGTACTTCAGTCGGCATTGTGCGTTTTGTATTTAATCCTGATGATATTTCTGTGTTTCATGGTCAATGTGAAGGTCCAAGGGATACAGTAAACCTGCACTGGTGCATCGGAAGCTAATACTGGTCTCCCAGGAGCCGCTCAAAGCACAAACTCTTAGAAGATTCACTCTTCTTGTACTTCAGTCGGCATTGTGCCTTTTGTATTTAATCCCGATGCAATTTCTGTGTTTCATGGTCAATGTGAAGGTGCAAGGGATACAATAAACCTGCACTGGTGCATCGGAAGCTAATACTGGTCTCCCAGGAGCCGCTCAATGCACAAACTCTTAGAAGATTCACTCTTCTTGTATTTCAGTCGGCATTGTGCCTCTTGTATTGAATCCCGATACAATTTCTGTGTTTCATGGCCAATGTGAAGCTCCAAGGGTTGCAGTAAACCTGCACTGGTGCATCGGAAGCTAATACTGGTCTCCCAGGAGCCGCTCAAAGCACAAACCCTTAGAAGATTCACACTTCTTGTACTTCAGTCGGCATTGTGAAATTTTTTATTTAATCCCGATGCAATTTCTGTGTTTCATAGTCAATGTGAAGGTCCAAGGGATACAGTAAACCTGCACTTGTGCACCGGAAGCTAATACTGGTCTCCCACGAGCAGCTCAAAGCACAAACATTTAGAAGATTCACTCTTCTTGTACTTCAGTCGGCATTGTGCGTTTTGTATTCAATCCCGATACAATTTCTGTGTTTCATGGTCAATGTGAAGGTCCAAGGGATACAGTAAACTTGCAAGGGTGCATCGTTAGCTAATACTGGTCTCCCAGGAGCCGCTCAAAGCACAAACTATTAGAAGATTCACTCTTCTTGTACTTCAGTCGGCATTGTGCCTTTCGTATTTAATCCCGATGCAATTTCTGTGTTTCATGGTCAATGTGAAGGTGCAAGGGATACAATAAACCTGCACTGGTGCATCGGAAGCTAATACTAGTCTCCCAGGTGCCGCTCAAAGCACAAACTCTTAGAAGATTCACTCTTCTTGTACTTCAGTCGGCATTGTGCCTTTTGTATTTAATCCCGATGCAATTTCTGTGTTTCATGGTCAATGTGAAGGTGCAAGGGATACAATAAACCTGCACTGGTGCATCGGAAGCTAATACTAGTCTCCCAGGTGCCGCTCAAAGCACAAACTCTTAGAAGATTCACTCTTCTTGTACTTCAGTCGGCATTGTGCGTTTTGTATTCAATCCCGATACAATTTCTGTGTTTCATGGTCAATGTGAAGGTCCAAGGGATACAGTAAACTTGCAAGGGTGCATCGTTAGCTAATACTGGTCTCCCAGGAGCCGCTCAAAGCACAAACTATTAGAAGATTCACTCTTCTTGTACTTCAGTCGGCATTGTGCCTTTTGTATTTAATCCCGATGCAATTTCTGTGTTTCATGGTCAATGTGAAGGTCCAAGGGATACAATAAACCTGCACTGGTGCATCGGAAGCTAATACTGGTCTCCCAGGAGCCGCTCAAAGCACAAACTCTTAGAAGATTCACTCTTCTTGTATTTCAGTCGGCATTGTGCCTCTTGTATTGAATCCCGATACAATTTCTGTGTTTCATGGCCAATGTGAAGGCCCAAGGGTTGCAGTAAACCTGCACTGGTGCATCGGAATCTAATACTGGTCTCCCAGGAGCCGCTCAAAGCACAAACTCTTAGAAGATTCACTCTTCTTGTACTTCAGTTGGCACTGTGAAATTTTTTATTTAATCCCGATGCAATTTCTGTGTTTCATGGCCAATGTGAAGGTCCAAGGGATACAGTAAACCTGCGCTGATGCATCGGAAGCTAATACTGGTCTCCCAGTAGCCGCTCAAAGCACAAACTCTTAGAAGATTCACTCTTCTTGTACTTCAGTCGGCATTGTGCGTTTTGTATTTAATCCTGATGAAATTTCTGTGTTTCATGGTCAATGTGAAGGTCCAAGGGATACAGTAAACCTGCACTGGTGCATCGGAAGCTAATACTGGTCTCCCAGGAGCCGCTCAAAGCACAGAAGATTCACTCTTCTTGTACTTCAGTCGGCATTGTGCCTTTTGTATTTAATCCCGATGCAATTTCTGTGTTTCATGGTCAATGTGAAGGTCCAAGGGATACAATAAACCTGCACTGGTGCATCGGAAGCTAATACTGGTCTCCCAGGAGCCGCTCAATGCACAAACTCTTAGAAGATTCACTCTTCTTGTATTTCAGTCGGCATTGTGCCTCTTGTATTGAATCCCGATACAATTTCTGTGTTTCATGGCCAATGTGAAGCTCCAAGGGTTGCAGTAAACCTGCACTGGTGCATCGGAAGCTAATACTGGTCTCCCAGGAGCCGCTCAAAGAACAAACTCTTAGAAGATTCACACTTCTTGTACTTCAGTCGGCATTGTGAAATTTTTTATTTAATCCCGATGCAATTTCTGTGTTTCATGGTCAATGTGAAGGTCCAAGGGATACAGTAAACCTGCACTTGTGCACCGGAAGCTAATACTGGTCTCCCAGGAGCCGCTCAAAGCACAAACATTTAGAAGATTCACTCTTCTTGTACTTCAGTCGGCATTGTGCGTTTTGTATTCAATCCCGATACAATTTCTGTGTTTCATGCTCAATGTGAAGGTCCAAGGGATACAGTAAACTTGCACGGGTGCATCGTTAGCTAATACTGGTCTCCCAGGAGCCGCTCAAAGCACAAACTATTAGAAGATTCACTCTTCTTGTACTTCAGTCGGCATTGTGCCTTTTGTATTTAATCCCGATGCAATTTCTGTGTTTCATGGTCAATGTGAAGGTGCAAGGGATACAATAAACCTGCACTGGTGCATCGGAAGCTAATACTGGTCTCCGAAGAGCCGCTCAAAGCACAAACTCTTAGAAGATTCACTCTTCTTGTACTTCAGTCGGCATTTTGCCTTTTGTATTTAATCCCGATGCAATTTCTGTGTTTCATGGTCAATGTGAAGGTCCAAGGGATACAGTAAACTGCACTGGTGCATCCGAATCTAACACTGGTCTCCGAGGAGCCGCTCAAAGCACAAACTCTTAGAAGATTCACTCTTCTTGTATTTCAGTCGGCATTGTGCCTCTTGTATTGAATCCCGATACAATTTCTGTGTTTCATGGCCAATGTGAAGCTCCAAGGGTTGCAGTAAACCTGCACTGGTGCATCGGAAGCTAATACTGGTATCCCAGGAGCCGCTCAAAGCACAAACTCTTAGAAGATTCACACTTCTTGTACTTCAGTCGGCATTGTGAAATTTTTTATTTAATCCCGATGCAATTTCTGTGTTTCATAGTCAATGTGAAGGTCCAAGGGATACAGTAAACCTGCACTTGTGCACCGGAAGCTAATACTGGTCTCCCAGGAGCCGCTCAAAGCACAAACATTTAGAAGATTCACTCTTCTTGTACTTCAGTCGGCATTGTGCGTTTTGTATTCAATCCCGATACAATTTCTGTGTTTCATGGTCAATGTGAAGGTCCAAGGGATACAGTAAACTTGCACTGGTGCATCGGAAGCTAATACTGGTCTCCCAGGAGCCGCTCAGAGCACAAACTCTTACAAGATTCACTCTTCTTGTACTTCAGTCGGCATTGTGCCTTTTGTATTTAATCCCGATGCAATTTCTGTGTTTCATGGTCAATGTGAAGGTGCAAGGGATACAATAAACCTGCACTGGTGCATCGGAAGCTAATACTAGTCTCCCAGGTGCCGCTCAAAGCACAAACTCTTAGAAGATTCACTCTTCTTGTACTTCAGTCGGCATTGTACCTTTTGTATTTAATCCCGATGCAATTTCTGTGTTTCATGGTCAATGTGAAGGTGCAAGGGATACAATAAACCTGCACTGGTGCATCGGAAGCTAATACTAGTCTCCCAGGTGCCGCTCAAAGCACAAACTCTTAGAAGATTCACTCTTCTTGTACTTAAGTCGGCATTGTGCCTTTTGTATTTAATCCCGATGCAATTCCTGTGTTTCATGGTCAATGTGAAGGTCCAAGGGATACAGTAAACCTGCACTGGTGCATCGGAATCTAATACTGGTCTCCCAGGAGCCGTTCAAAGCACAAACTCTTAGAAGATTCACTCTTCTTGTTCTTCAGTCGGCATTGTGACTTTTCTATTTATCCCGATACAATTTCTGTGTTTCATGGTCAATCTGAAGGTCCAAGGGACACAGTAAACCTGCACTGGTGCATCGGAAGCTAATACTGGTCTCCGAAGAGCCGCTCAAAGCACAAAATCTTAGAAGATTCACTCTTCTTGTACTTCAGTCGGCATTTTGCCTTTTGTATTTAATCCCGATGCAATTTCTGTGTTTCATGGTCAATGTGAAGGTCCAAGGGATACAGTAAACTGCACTGGTGCATCCGAATCTAATACTGGTCTCCGAGGAGCCGCTCAAAGCACAAACTCTTAGAAGATTCACTCTTCTTGTACTTCAGTCGGCATTTTGCCTTTTGTATTTAATCCCGATGCAATTTCTGTGTTTCATGGTCAATGTGAAGGTCAAAGGGATACAGTAAACCTGCACTGGTGCATCGGAACCTAATACTGGTCTCCCAGGAGTTGCTCAAAGCACAAACTCTTAGAAGATTCACTCTTCTTGTAATTCAGTCGGCATTGTGCGTTTTGTATTCAATCCCGATACAATTTCTGTGTTTCATGTTCAATGTGATGGTCCAAGGGATACAGTAAACTTGCACTGGTGCATCGGAATCTAATACTGGTCTCCCAGGAGCGGCTCAAAGAACAAACTCTTAGAAGATTCACTCTTGTTGTACTTCAGTCGGCATTGTGCCTTTTGTATTTAATCCCGATGCAATTTCTGTGTTTCATGGTCAATGTGAAGGTACAAGGGATACAATAAACCTGCACTGGTGCATCGGAAGCTAATACTGGTCTCACAGGTGCCGCTCAAAGCACAAACTCTTAGAAGATTCACTCTTCTTGTACTTAAGTCGGCATTGTGCCTTTTGTATTTAATCCCGATGCAATTTCTGTGTTTCATGGTCAATGTGAATGTCCAAGGGATACAATAAAACTACACTGGTGCATCAGAAGCTAATACTGGTCTCCCAGGAGCCGCTCAATGCACAAACACTTAGAAGATTCACTCTTCTTGTACTTCAGTCGGCATTGTGCCTTTTGTATTGAATCCCGATACAATTTCTGTGTTTCATGGCCAATGTGAAGGTCCAAGGGTTGCAGTAAACCTGCACTGGTGCATCGGAAGCTAATACTGGTCTCCCAGGTGCCGCTCAAAGCACAAACTCTTAGAAGATTCACTCTTCTTGTACTTAAATCGGCATTGTGCCTTTTGTATTTAATCGCGATGCAATTTCTGTGTTTCATGGTCAATGTGAAGGTCCAAGGGATACAATAAACCTGCACTGGTGCATCGGAAGCTAATACTGGTCTCCCAGGAGCCGCTCAAAGCACAAACTCTTAGAAGATTCACTCTTCTTGTACTTCAGTCGGCATTGTGTGTTTTGTATTCAATCCCGATACAATTTCTGTGATTCATGGTCAATGTGAAGGTCCAAGGGATACAGTAAACCTGCACTGGTGCATCGGAAGCTAATTCTGGTCTCCCAGGAGGCGCTAAAAGCACAAACTCTTAGAAGATTCACTCTTCTTGTACTTCAGTCGGCATTGTGCCTTTTGTATTTAATCCCGATGCAATATCTGTGTTTCATGTTCAACGTGAAGGTCCAAGGGATACAATAAACCTGCACTGGTGCATCGTTACCTAAAACTGGTCTCCCAGGAGCCGCTCAAAGCACAATCTCTTAGAAGATTCATTCTTCTTGTACTTCAGTCGGCTTTGTGCCTTTTGTATTCAATCCCGATACAATTTCTGTGTTTCATGGTCAATGTGAAGGTCCAAGTTTTGCAGTAAACCTGCACTGGTGCATCGGAAGCTAATACTGGTCTCCCAGGAGCCGCTCAAAGCACAAACTCTTAGAAGATTCACTCTTCTTGTACTTCAGTCGGCATTGTGCCTTTTGTATTTAATATCGATGCAATTTCTGTGTTTCATAGTCAATGTGAAAGTCCAAGGGATACAATAAACCTGCACTGGTGCATCGGAATATAATACTTGTCTCCCAGGAGCCGCTCAAAACACAAACTCTTAGAAGATTCACTCTTCTTGTACTTAAGTCGGCATAGTGCCTTTTGTATTTAATCCCGATACAATTTCTGTGATTCATGGTCAATGTGAAGGTCCAAGGGATACAATAAACCTGCACTGGTGCATCGGAAGCTAATACTTGTCTCCCAGGAGCCGCTCAAAGCACAAACTCTTAGAAGATTCCATCTTCTTGTACTTCGGTCGGCATTGCGACTTTTCTATTTAATCCCGATGCAATTTCTGTGTTTCATTGTCAATGTGAAGTTCCAAGGGATACAGTAAACCTGCACTGGTGAATCGGAAGCTAATACTGGTCTCCCAGGAGCCGCTCAAAACACAAACTCTTAGAAGATTCACTCTTCTTGTACTTCAGTCGGCATTGTGCGTTCTGTATTCAATCCCGATACGATTTCTGTGTTTCATGGTCAATGTGAAGGTCCAAGGGATACAGTAAACTTGCACTGGTGCATCGGAAGCTAATTATGGTCTCCCAGGAGCCGCTCAAAGCACAAACTCTTACAAGATTCACTCTTCTTGTACTTCAGTCGGCATTGTGCCTTTTGTATTTAATCCCGATGCAATTTCTGTCTTTCATGGTCAATGTGAAGGTCCAAGGGATACAGTAAACCTGCACTGGTGCATCGGAAGCTAATACTGGACTCCCAGGAGCCGCTCAAAGCACAAACTCTTACTAGATTCACTCTTCTTGTACTTCAGTGGCCATTGTGCTTTTGTACTCAATCCCGATACAATTTTTGTGTTTCATGGTCAATGTGAAGGTCCAAGGGATACAGTAAACCTGCACTGGTCCATCGGAATCTAATACTGGTCTCCCAGGAGCCCCTCAAAGCACAAACTCTTAGAAGATTCACTCTTCTTGTACTTCAGTCGGCATTGTGACTTTTCTATTTAATCCCGATGCAATTTCTGTGTTTCATGGTCAATGTGAAGGTCCAAGGGATACAGTAAACCTGCTTTGGTGCATCGGAAGCTAATACTGGTCTCCCAGGAGCCACTCAAAGCACAAACCCTTAGAAGATTCACTCTTCTTGTACTTCAGTCGGCATTGTGCGTTTTGTATTTAATCCCGATGCAATTTCTGTGTTTCATGGTCAATGTGAAGGTCCAAGCGATACATTTAAACCTCCACTGGTGCATCGGAAGCTAATACTGGTCTCCCAGGAGCCGCTCAAAGCACAAACTCTTAGAAGATTCACTCTTCTTTTACTTAAGTCGGCATTGTGCCTTTTGTATTTAATCCCGATGCAATTTCTGTGTTTCATGGTCAATGTGAAGGTCCAAGGGATACAATAAACCTGCACTGGTGCATCGGAAGCTAATACTGGTCTCCCAGGAGCCGCTCAAAGCACAAACTCTTAGAAGATTCACTCTTCTTGTATTTCAGTCGGCATTGTGCCTCTTGTATTGAATTCCGATACAATTTCTGTGTTTCATGGCCAATGTGAAGGTCCAAGGGTTGCAGTAAACCTGCACTGGTGCATCGGAAGCTAATACTGGTCTCCCAGGAGCCGCTCAAAGCACAAACTCTTAGAAGATTCACTCTTCTTGTACTTCAGTCGGCATTGTGACTTTTCTATTTAATCCCGATGCAATTTCTGTGTTTCATGGTCAATGTGAAGGTCCAAGGGATACAGTAAACCTGCACTGGTGCATCGGAAGCTAATACTGGTCTCCCAGGAGCCGCTCAAAGCACAAACTCTTAGAAGATTCTCTCTTCTTGTACTTCAGTCGGCATTGTGCGTTTTGTATTCAATCACGATACAATTTCTGTGTTTCATGGTCAATGTGAAGGTCCAAGGGATACAGTAAACTTGCACTGGTGCATCGTAAGCTATTACTGGTCTTCCAGGAGCCGCTCAAAGCACAAACTCTTAGAAGATTCACTCTTCTTGTACTTCAGTCGGCATTGTGCCTTTTGTATTTAATCCCGATGCAATTTCTGTGTTTCATGGTCAATGTGAAGGTCCAAGGGATACAATAAACCTGCACTGGTGCATCGGAAGCTAATACTGGTCTCCCAGGTGCCGATCAAAGCACAAACTCTTAGAAAATTCGCTCTTCTTGTACTTAGGTCGGCATTGTGCATTTTGTATTTAATCCCGATGCAATTCCTGTGTTTCATGGTCAATGTGAAGGTCCAAGGGATACAGTAAACCTGCACTGGTGCATCGGAATCTAATACTGGTCTCCCAGGAGCCGCTCAAAGCACAAACTCTTAGAAGATTCACTCTTCTTGTACTTCAGTCGGCATTGTGCGTTTTGTATTTAATCCCGATGCAATTTCTGTGATTCATGGTCAATGTGAAGGTCCAAGGGATACAATAAACCTGCACTGGTGCATCGGAAGCTAATACTGGTCTCCGAGGAGCCGCTCAAAGCACAAACTCTTAGAAGATTCACTCTTCTTGTATTTCAGTCGGCATTGTGTGTTTTGTATTCAATCCCGATACAATTTCTGTGTTTCATGGTCAATGTGAAGGTCCAAGGGATACAGTAAACCTGCACTGGTGCATCGGTAGCTAATTCTGGTCTCCCAGGAGGCGCTCAAAGCACAAACTCTTAGAAGATTCACTCTTCTTGTACTTCAGTCGGCATTGTGCCTTTTGTATTTAATCCCGATGCAATTTCTATGTTTCATGGTCAATGTGAAGGTCCAAGGGATACTATAAACCTGCACTGGTGCATCGTAACCTAAAACTGGTCTCCCAGGAGCCGCTCAAAGCACAATCTCTTAGAAGATTCACTCTTCTTGTACTTCAGTCGGCTTTGTGCCTTTTGTATTCAATCCCGATACAATTTCTGTGTTTCATGGTCAATGTGATGGTCCAAGGTTTGCATTAAACCTGCACTGGTGCATCGGAAGCTAATACTGGTCTCCCAGGAGCCGCTCAAAGCACAAACTCTTAGAAGATTCACTCTTCTTGTACTTCAGTCGGCATTGTGCCTTTTGTATTTAATCCCGATGCAATTTCTGTGTTTCATGGTCAATGTGAAGGTCCAAGGGATACAATAAACCTGCACTGGTGAATCGGAATCTAATACTGGTCTCCCAGGGGCCGCTCAAAGCACAAACTCTTAGAAGATTCACTCTTCTTGTACTTAAGTCGGCATTGTGAAATTTTTTATTTAATCCCGATGCAATTTCAGTGTTTCATGGTCAATGTGAAGGTCCAAGGGATACAGTAAACGTGCACTGGTGCATCGGAAGCTAATACTGGTCTCCCAGGAGCCGCTCAAAGCACAAACTCTTAGAAGATTCACTCTTCTTGTACTTCAGTCGGCATTGTGCGTTTTGTATTTAATCCTGATGCAATTTCTGTGTTTCATGGTCAATGTGAAGGTCCAAGGGATACAGTAAACCTGCACTGGTGCATCGGAAGCTAATACTGGTCTCCCAGGAGCCGCTCAAAGCACAAACTCTTAGAAGATTCACTCTTCTTGTACTTAAGTCGGCATTGTGCCTTTTGTATTTAATCCCGATGCAATTTCTGTGTTTCATGGTCAATTTGAAGGTCCAAGGGATACAATAAACCTGCACTGGTTCATCGGAAGCTAATACTGGTCTCCCAGGAGCCGCTCAAAACACAAACTCTTAGAAGATTCACTCTTCTTGTATTTCAGTCGGCATTGTGCCTCTTGTATTGAATCCCGATACAATTTCTGTGTTTCATGGCCAATGTGAAGGCCCAAGGGTTGCAGTAAACCTGCACTGGTGCATCGGAAGCTAATACTGGTCTCCCAGGAGCCGCTCAAAGCACAAACTCTTAGAAGATTCACTCTTCTTGTACTTCAGTCGGCATTGTGAAATTTTTTATTTAATCCCGATGCAATTTCTGTGTTTCATAGTCAATGTGAAGGTCCAAGGGATACAGTAAACCTGCACTGGTGCACTGGAAGCTAATACTGGTCTCCCAGGATCCGCTCAAAGCACAAACATTTAGAAGATTCACTCTTCTTGTACTTCAGTCGGCATTGTGCGTTTTGTATTCAATCCCGATACAATTTCTGTGTTTCATGGTCAATGTGAAGGTCCAAGGGATACAGTAAACTTGCACGGGTGCATCGTTAGCTAATACTGGTCTCCCAGGAGCCGCTCAAAGCACAAACTCTTAGAAGATTCACTCTTCTTGTACTTATGTCGGCATTGTGCCTTTTGTATTTAATCCCGATGCAATGTCTGTGTTTCATGGTCAATGTGAAGGTGCAAGGGATACAATAAACCTGCACTGGTGCATCGGAAGCTAATACTAGTCTCCCAGGTGCCGCTCAAAGCATAAACTCTTAGAAGATTCACTCTTCTTGTACTTAAGTCGGCATTGTGCCTTTTGTATTTAATCCCGATGCAATTCCTGTGTTTCATGGTCAATGTGAAGGTCCAAGGGATACAGTAAACCTGCACTGGTGCATCGGAATCTAATACTGGTCTCCCAGGAGCCGCTCAAAGCACAAACTCTTAGAAGATTCACTCTTCTTGTACTTCAGTCTGCATTTTGCCGTTTGTATTTAATCCCGATGCAATTTCTGTGTTTCATGGTCAATGTGAAGGTCCAAGGGATACAGTAACCTGCACTGGTGCATCCGAATCTAATACTGGTCTCCCAGGAGCCGTTCAAAGCACAAACTCTTAGAAGATTCACTCTTCTTGTTCTTCAGTCGGCATTGTGACTTTTCTATTTAATCCCGATACAATTTCTGTGTTTCATGGTCAATCTGAAGGTCCAAGGGACACAGTAAACCTGCACTGGTGCATCGGAAGCTAATACTGGTCTCCGAGGAGCCGCTCAAAGCACAAACTCTTAGAAGATTCACTCTTCTTGTACTTCAGTCGGCATTTTGCCTTTTGTATTTAATCCCGATGCAATTTCTGTGTTTCATGGTCAATGTGAAGGTCCAAGGGATACAGTAAACTGCACTGGTGCATCCGAATCTAATACTGGTCTCCGAGGAGCCGCTCAAAGCACAAACTCTTAGAAGATTCACTCTTCTTGTACTTCAGTCGGCATTTTGCCTTTTGTATTTAATCCCGATGCAATTTCTGTGTTTCATGGTCAATGTGAAGGTCCAAGGGATACAGTAAACCTGCACTGGTGCATCGGAACCTAATATTGGTCTCCCAGGAGTTGCTCAAAGCACAAACTCTTAGAAGATTCACTCTTCTTGTACTTCAGTCGGCATTGTGCGTTTTGTATTCAATCCCGATACAATATCTGTGTTTCATGGTCAATGTGAAGGTCCAAAGGATACAGTAAACTTGCACTGGTGCATCGGAAGCTAATACTGGTCTCCCAGGAGCGGCTCAAAGAACAAACTCTTAGAAGATTCACTCTTCTTGTACTTCAGTCGGCATTGTGCCTTTTGTATTTAATCCCGATGCAATTTCTGTGTTTCATGGTCAATGTGAAGGTCCAAGGGATACAATAAACCTGCACTGGTGCATCGGAAGCTAATACTGGTCTCACAGGTGCCGCTCAAAGCACAAAGTCTTAGAAGATTCACTCTTCTTGTACTTAAGTCGGCATTGTGCCTTTTGTATTGAATCCCGATACAATTTCTGTGTTTCATGGCCAATGTGAAGGTCCAAGGGTTGCAGTAAACTTGCACTGGTGCATCGGAAGCTAATACTGGTCTCCCAGGTGCCGCTCAAAGCACAAACTCTTAGAAGATTCACTCTTCTTGTACTTAAATCGGCATTGTGCCTTTTGTATTCAATCCCGATACAATTTCTGTGTTTCATGGTCAATGTGAAGGCCCAAGGTTTGCAGTAAACCTGCACTGGTGCATCGGAAGCTAATACTGGTCACCCAGGAGCCGCTCAAAGCACAAACTCTTAGAAGATTCACTCTTCTTGTACTTCAGTCGGCATTGTGCCTTTTGTATTTAATATCGATGCAATTTCTGTGTTTCATAGTCAATGTGAAGGTCCAAGGGATACAATAAACCTGCACTGGTGCATCGGAATATAATACTTGTCTCCCAGGAGCCGCTCAAAGCACAAACTCTTAGAAGATTCACTCTTCTTGTACTTAAGTCGGCATAGTGCCTTTTGTATTTAATCCCGATACAATTTCTGTGATTCATGGTCAATGTGAAGGTCCAAGGGATACAATAAACCTGCACTGGTGCATCGGAAGCTAATACTGGTCTCCCAGGAGCCGCTCAAAGCACAAACTCTTAGAAGATTCCCTCTTCTTGTACTTCAGTCGGCATTGCGACTTTTCTATTTAATCCCGACGCAATTTCTGTGTTTCATTGTCAATGTGAAGTTCCAAGGGATACAGTAAACCTGCACTGGTGAATCGGAAGCTAATACTGGTCTCCCAGGAGCCGCTCAAAGCACAAACTCTTAGAAGATTCACTCTTCTTGTACTTCAGTCGGCATTGTGAGTTTTCTATTTAATTCCGATGCAATTTCTGTGTTTCATGGTCAATGTGAAGGTCCAAGGGATACAGTAAACCTGCTTTGGTGCATCGGAAGCTAATACTGGTCTCCCAGGAGCGGCTCAAAGAACAAACTCTTAGAAGATTCACTCTTCTTGTACTTCAGTCGGCATTGTGCCTTTTGTATTTAATCCCGATGCAATTTCTGTGTTTCATGGTCAATGTGAAGGTCCAAGGGATACAATAAACCTGCACTGGTGCATCGGAAGCTAATACTGGTCTCACAGGTGCCGCTCAAAGCACAAAGTCTTAGAAGATTCACTCTTCTTGTACTTAAGTCGGCATTGTGCCTTTTGTATTGAATCCCGATACAATTTCTGTGTTTCATGGCCAATGTGAAGGTCCAAGGGTTGCAGTAAACTTGCACTGGTGCATCGGAAGCTAATACTGGTCTCCCAGGTGCCGCTCAAAGCACAAACTCTTACAAGATTCACTCTTCTTGTACTTAAATCGGCATTGTGCCTTTTGTATTCAATCCCGATACAATTTCTGTGTTTCATGGTCAATGTGAAGGTCCAAGGTTTGCAGTAAACCTGCACTGGTGCATCGGAAGCTAATACTGGTCTCCCAGGAGCCGCTCAAAGCACAAACTCTTAGAAGATTCACTCTTCTTGTACTTCAGTCGGCATTGTGCCTTTTGTATTTAATATCGATGCAATTTCTGTGTTTCATAGTCAATGTGAAGGTCCAAGGGATACAATAAACCTGCACTGGTGCATCGGAATATAGTACTTGTCTCCCAGGAGCCGCTCAAAGCACAAACTCTTAGAAGATTCACTCTTCTTGTACTTAAGTCGGCATAGTGACTTTTGTATTTAATCCCGATACAATTTCTGTGATTCATGGTCAATGTGAAGGTCCAAGGGATACAATAAACCTGCACTGGTGCATCGGAAGCTAATACTGGTCTCCCAGGAGCCGCTCAAAGCACAAACTCTTAGAAGATTCCCTCTTCTTGTACTTCAGTCGGCATTGCGACTTTTCTATTTAATCCCGACGCAATTTCTGTGTTTCATTGTCAATGTGAAGTTCCAAGGGATACAGTAAACCTGCACTGGTGAATCGGAAGCTAATACTGGTCTCCCAGGAGCCGCTAAAAACACAAACTCTTAGAAGATTCACTCTTCTTGTACTTCAGTCGGCATTGTGCGTTCTGTATTCAATCCCGATACGATTTCTGTGTTTCATGGTCAATGTGAAGGTCCAAGGGATACAGTAAACTTGCACTGGTGCATCGGAAGCTAATTCTGGTCACCCAGGAGCCGCTCAAAGCACAAACTCTTACAAGATTCACTCTTCTTGTACTTCAGTCGGCATTGTGCCTTTTGTATTTAATCCCGATGCAATTTCTGTGTTTCATGGTCAATGTGAAGGTCCAAGGGATACAGTAAACCTGCACTGGTTCATCGGAAGCTAATACTGGTCTCCCAGGAGCCGCTCAAAGCACAAACTCTTACTAGATTCACTCTTCTTGTACTTCAGTCGCCATTGTGCTTTTGTACTCAATCCCGATACAATTTTTATGTTTCGTGGTCAATGTGAAGGTCCAAGGGATACAGTAAACCTGCACTGGTGCATCGGAATCTAATACTGGTCTCCCAGGAGCCGCTCAAAGCACAAACTCTTAGAAGATTCACTCTTCTTGTACTTCAGTCGGCATTGTGAGTTTTCTATTTAATCCCGATGCAATTTCTGTGTTTCATGGTCAATGTGAAGGTCCAAGGGATACAGTAAACCTGCTTTGGTGCATCGGAAGCTAATACTGGTCTCCCAGGAGCCGCTCAAAGCACAAACTCTTAGAAGATTCACTCTTCTTGTACTTCAGTCGGCATTGTGCGTTTTGTATTTAATCCCGATGCAATTTCTGTGTTTCATGGTCAATGTGAAGGTCCAAGGGATACAATAAACCTCCACTGGTGCATCGGAAGCTAATACTGGTCTCCCAGGAGCCGCTCAAAGCACAAACTCTTAGAAGATTCACTCTTCTTGTACTTAAGTCGGCATTGTGCCTTTTGTATTTAATCCCGATGCAATTTCTGTGTTTCATGGTCAATGTGAAGGTCCAAGGGATACAATAAACCTGCACTGGTGCATCGGAAGCTAATACTGGTCTCCCAGGAGCCGCTCAAAGCACAAACTCTTAGAAGATTCACTCTTCTTGTATTTCAGTCGGCATTGTGCCTCTTGTATTGAATTCCGATACAATTTCTGTGTTTCATGGCCAATGTGAAGGTCCAAGGGTTGCAGTAAACCTGCACTGGTGCATCGGAAGCTAATACTGGTCTCCCAGGAGCCGCTCAAAGCACAAACTCTTAGAAGATTCACTCTTCTTGTACTTCAGTCGGCATTGTGACTTTTCTATTTAATCCCGATGCAATTTCTGTGTTTCATGGTCAATGTGAAGGTCCAAGGGATACAGTAAACCTGCACTGGTGCATCGGAAGCTAATACTGGTCTCCCAGGAGCCGCTAAAAGCACAAACTCTTAGAAGATTCATTGTTCTTGTACTTCAGTCGGCATTGTGCGTTTTGTATTCAATCACGATACAATTACTGTGTTTCATGGTCAATGTGAAGGTCCAAGGGATACAGTAAACTTGCACTGGTGCATCGTAAGCTATTACTGGTCTCCCAGGAGCCGCTCAAAGCACAAACTCTTAGAAGATTCACTCTTCTTGTACTTCAGTCGGCATTGTGCCTTTTGTATTTAATCCCGATGCAATTTCTGTGTTTCATGGTCAATGTGAAGGTCCAAGGGATACAATAAACCTGCACTGGTGCATCGGAAGCTAATACTGGTCTCCCAGGTGCCGATCAAAGCACAAACTCTTAGAAGATTCGCTCTTCTTGTACTTAGGTCGGCATTGTGCATTTTGTATTTAATCCCGATGCAATTCCTGTGTTTCATGGTCAATGTGAAGGTCCAAGGGATACAGTAAACCTGCACTGGTGCATCGGAATCTAATACTGGTCTCCCAGGAGCCGCTCAAAGCACAAACTCTTAGAAGATTCACTCTTCTTGTACTTCAGTCGGCATTGTGCGTTTTGTATTTAATCCCGATGCAATTTCTGTGATTCATGGTCAATGTGAAGGTCCAAGGGATACAATAAACCTGCACTGGTGCATCGGAAGCTAATACTGGTCTCCGAGGAGCCGCTCAAAGCACAAACTCTTAGAAGATTCACTCTTCTTGTACTTCAGTCGGCATTGTGTGTTTTGTATTCAATCCCGATACAATTTCTGTGTTTCATGGTCAATGTGAAGGTCCAAGGGATACAGTAAACCTGCACTGGTGCATCGGTAGCTAATTCTGGTCTCCCAGGAGGCGCTCAAAGCACAAACTCTTAGAAGATTCACTCTTCTTGTACTTCAGTCAGCATTGTGACTTTTCTATTTAATCCCGATGCAATTTCTGTGTTTCATGGTCAATGTGAAGGTCCAAGGGATACAGTAAACCTGCACTGGTGCATCGGAAGCTAATACTGGTCTCCCAGGAGCCGCTAAAAGCACAAACTCTTAGAAGATTCATTCTTCTTGTACTTCAGTCGGCATTGTGCGTTTTGTATTCAATCACGATACAATTTCTGTGTTTCATGGTCAATGTGAAGGTCCAAGGGATACAGTAAACTTGCACTGGTGCATCGTAAGCTATTACTGGTCTCCCAGGTGCCGCTCAAAGCACAAACTCTTAGAAGATTCACTCTTCTTGTACTTCAGTCGGCATTGTGCGTTTTGTATTTAATCCCGATGCAATTCCTGTGTTTCATGGTCAATGTGAAGGTCCAAGGGATACCTTAAACCTGCACTGGTGCATCGGAATCTAATACTGGTCTCCCAGGAGCCGCTCAAAGCACAAACTCTTAGAAGATTCACTCTTCATGTACTTCAGTCGGCATTGTGCGTTTTGTATTTAATCCCGATGCAATTTCTGTGATTCATGGTCAATGTGAAGGTCCAAGGGATACAATAAACCTGCACTGGTGCATCGGAAGCTAATACTGGTCTCCGAGGAGCCGCTCAAAGCACAAACTCTTAGAAGATTCACTCTTCTTGTACTTCAGTCGGCATTGTGTGTTTTGTATTCAAACCCGATACAATTTCTGTGTTTCATGGTCAATGTGAAGGTCCAAGGGATACAGTAAACCTGCACTGGTGCATCGGTAGCTAATTCTGGTCTCCCAGGAGGCGCTCAAAGCACAAACTCTTAGAAGATTCACTCTTCTTGTACTTCAGTCGGCATTGTGCCTTTTGTATTTAATCCCGATGCAATTTCTATGTTTCATGGTCAATGTGAAGGTCCAAGGGATACTATAAACCTGCACTGGTGCATCGTAACCTAAAACTGGTCTCCCAGGAGCCGCTCAAAGCACAATCTCTTAGAAGATTCACTCTTCTTGTACTTCAGTCGGCTTTGTGCCTTTTGTATTCAATCCCGATACAATTTCTGTGTTTCATGGTCAATGTGATGGTCCAAGGTTTGCATTAAACCTGCACTGGTGCATCGGAAGCTAATACTGGTCTCCCAGGAGCCGCTCAAAGCACAAACTCTTAGAAGATTCACTCTTCTTGTACTTCAGTCGGCATTGTGCCTTTTGCATTTAATCCCGATGCAATTTCTGTGTTTCATGGTCAATGTGAAGGTCCAAGGGATACAATAAACCTGCACTGGTGAATCGGAATCTAATACTGGTCTCCCAGGAGCCGCTCAAAGCACAAACTCTTAGAAGATTCACTCTTCTTGTACTTAAGTCGGCATTGTGAAATTTTTTATTTAATCCCGATGCAATTTCTGTGTTTCATGGTCAATGTGAAGGTCCAAGGGATACAGTAAACGTGCACTGGTGCATCGGAAGCTAATAATGGTCTCCCAGGAGCCGCTCAAAACACAAACTCTTAGAAGATTCACTCTTCTTGTATTTCAGTCGGCATTGTGCCTCTTGTATTGAATCCCGATACAATTTCTGTGTTTCATGGCCAATGTGAAGGCCCAAGGATTGCAGTAAACCTGCACTGGTGCATCGGAAGCTAATACTGGTCTCCCAGGAGCCGCTCAAAGCACAAACTCTTAGAAGATTCACTCTTCTTGTACTTCAGTCGGCATTGTGAAATTTTTTATTTAATCCCGATGCAATTTCTGTGTTTCATAGTCAATGTGAAGGTCCAAGGGATACAGTAAACCTGCACTGGTGCACCGGAAGCTAATACTGGTCTCCCAGGATCCGCTCAAAGCACAAACATTTAGAAGATTCACTCTTCTTGTACTTCAGTCGGCATTGTGCGTTTTGTATTCAATCCCTATACAATTTGTGTGTTTCATTGTCAATGTGAAGGTCCAAGGGATACAGTAAACTTGCACGGGTGCATCGTTAGCTAATACTGGTCTCCCAGGAGCCGCTCAAAGCACAAACTCTTAGAAGATTCACTCTTCTTGTACTTCAGTCGGCATTGTGCCTTTTGTATTTAATCCCGATGCAATGTCTGTGTTTCATGGTCAATGTGAAGGTGCAAGGTATACAATAAACCTGCACTGGTGCATCGGAAGCTAATACTAGTCTCCCAGGTGCCGCTCAAAGCATAAACTCTTAGAAGATTCACTCTTCTTGTACTTAAGTCGGCATTGTGCCTTTTTTATTTAATCCCGATGCAATTCCGGTGTTTCATGGTCAATGTGAAGGTCCAAGGGATACAGTAAACCTGCACTGGTGCATCGGAATCTAATACTGGTCTCCCAGGAGCCGTTCAAAGCACAAACTCTTAGAAGATTCACTCTTCTTGTTCTTCAGTCGGCATTGTGACTTTTCTATTTAATCCCGATACAATTTCTGTGTTTCATGGTCAATCTGAAGGTCCAAGGGACGCAGTAAACCTGCACTGGTGCATCGGAAGCTAATACTGGTCTCCGAGGAGCCGCTCAAAGCACAAACTCTTAGAAGATTCACTCTTCTTGTACTTCAGTCGGCATTTTGCCTTTTGTATTTAATCCCGATGCAATTTCTGTGTTTCATGGTCAATGTGAAGGTCCAAGGGATACAATAAACCTGCACTGGTGCATCGGAAGCTAATACTGGTCTCCCAGGTGCCGATCAAAGCACAAACTCTTAGAAGATTCGCTCTTCTTGTACTTAGGTCGGCATTGTGCATTTTGTATTTAATCCCGATGCAATTCCTGTGTTTCATGGTCAATGTGAAGGTCCAAGGGATACAGTAAACCTGCACTGGTGCATCGGAATCTAATACTGGTCTCCCAGGAGCCGCTCAAAGCACAAACTCTTAGAAGATTCACTCTTCATGTACTTCAGTCGGCATTGTGCGTTTTGTATTTAATCCCGATGCAATTTCTGTGATTCATGGTCAATGTGAAGGTCCAAGGGATACAATAAACCTGCACTGGTGCATCGGAAGCTAATACTGGTCTCCGAGGAGCCGCTCAAAGCACAAACTCTTAGAAGATTCACTCTTCTTGTACTTCAGTCGGCATTGTGTGTTTTGTATTCAATCCCGATACAATTTCTGTGTTTCATGGTCAATGTGAAGGTCCAAGGGATACAGTAAACCTGCACTGGTGCATCGGTAGCTAATTCTGGTCTCCCAGGAGGCGCTCAAAGCACAAACTCTTAGAAGATTCACTCTTCTTGTACTTCAGTCGGCATTGTGCCTTTTGTATTTAATCCCGATGCAATTTCTATGTTTCATGGTCAATGTGAAGGTCCAAGGGATACTATAAACCTGCACTGGTGCATCGTAACCTAAAACTGGTCTCCCAGGAGCCGCTCAAAGCACAATCTCTTAGAAGATTCACTCTTCTTGTACTTCAGTCGGCTTTGTGCCTTTTGTATTCAATCCCGATACAATTTCTGTGTTTCATGGTCAATGTGATGGTCCAAGGTTTGCATTAAACCTGCACTGGTGCATCGGAAGCTAATACTGGTCTCCCAGGAGCCGCTCAAAGCACAAACTCTTAGAAGATTCACTCTTCTTTTACTTCAGTCGGCATTGTGCCTTTTGCATTTAATCCCGATGCAATTTCTGTGTTTCATGGTCAATGTGAAGGTCCAAGGGATACAATAAACCTGCACTGGTGAATCGGAATCTAATACTGGTCTCCCAGGAGCCGCTCAAAGCACAAACTCTTAGAAGATTCACTCTTCTTGTACTTAAGTCGGCATTGTGAAATTTTTTATTTAATCCCGATGCAATTTCTGTGTTTCATGGTCAATGTGAAGGTCCAAGGGATACAGTAAACGTGCACTGGTGCATCGGAAGCTAATAATGGTCTCCCAGGAGCCGCTCAAAGCACAAACTCTTAGAAGATTCACTCTTCTTGTACTTCAGTCGGCATTGTGCGTTTTGTATTTAATCCTGATGCAATTTCTGTGTTTCATGGTCAATGTGAAGGTCCAAGGGATACAGTAAACCTGCACTGGTGCATCGGAAGCTAATACTGGTCTCCCAGGAGCCGCTCAAAGCACAAACTCTTAGAAGATTCACTCTTCTTGTACTTAAGTCGGCATTGTGCCTTTTGTATTTAATCCCGATGCAATTTCTGTGTTTCATGGTCAATGTGAGGGTCCAAGGGATACAATAAACCTGCACTGGTGCATCGGAAGCTAATACTGGTCTCCCAGGATCCGCTCAAAACACAAACTCTTAGAAGATTCACTCTTCTTGTATTTCAGTCGGCATTGTGCCTCTTGTATTGAATCCCGATACAATTTCTGTGTTTCATGGCCAATGTGAAGGCCCAAGGGTTGCAGTAAACCTGCACTGGTGCATCGGAAGCTAATACTGGTCTCCCAGGAGCCGCTCAAATCACAAACTCTTAGAAGATTCACTCTTCTTGTACTTCAGTCGGCATTGTGAAATTTTTTATTTAATCCCGATGCAATTTCTGTGTTTCATAGTCAATGTGAAGGTCCAAGGGATACAGTAAACCTGCACTGGTGCACCGGAAGCTAATACTGGTCTCCCAGGATCCGCTCAAAGCACAAACATTTAGAAGATTCACTCTTCTTGTACTTCAGTCGGCATTGTGCGTTTTGTATTCAATCCCTATACAATTTGTGTGTTTCATTGTCAATGTGAAGGTCCAAGGGATACAGTAAACTTGCACGGGTGCATCGTTAGCTAATACTGGTCTCCCAGGAGCCGCTCAAAGCACAAACTCTTAGAAGATTCACTCTTCTTGTACTTCAGTCGGCATTGTGCCTTTTGTATTTAATCCCGATGCAATGTCTGTGTTACATGGTCAATGTGAAGGTGCAAGGTATACAATAAACCTGCACTGGTGCATCGGAAGCTAATACTAGTCTCCCAGGTGCCGCTCAAAGCATAAACTCTTAGAAGATTCACTCTTCTTGTACTTAAGTCGGCATTGTGCCTTTTTTATTTAATCCCGATGCAATTCCTGTGTTTCATGGTCAATGTGAAGGTCCAAGGGATACAGTAAACCTGCACTGGTGCATCGGAATCTAATACTGGTCTCCCAGGAGCCGTTCAAAGCACAAACTCTTAGAAGATTCACTCTTCTTGTTCTTCAGTCGGCATTGTGACTTTTCTATTTAATCCCGATACAATTTCTGTGTTTCATGGTCAATCTGAAGGTCCAAGGGACGCAGTAAACCTGCACTGGTGCATCGGAAGCTAATACTGGTCTCCGAGGAGCCGCTCAAAGCACAAACTCTTAGAAGATTCACTCTTCTTGTACTTCAGTCGGCATTTTGCCTTTTGTATTTAATCCCGATGCAATTTCTGTGTTTCATGGTCAATGTGAAGGTCCAAGGGATACAGTAAACCTGCACTGGTGCATCGGAACCTAATACTGGTCTCCCAGGAGTTGCAAAAAAGCACAATCTCTTAGAAGATTCACTCTTCTTGTACTTCAGTCGGCATTGTGCGTTTTGTATTCAATCCCGATACAATTTCTGTGTTTCATGGTCAATGTGAAGGTCCAAAGGATACAGTAAACTTGCACTGGTGCATCGGAAGCTAATACTGGTCTCCCAGGAGCCGCTCAAAGAACAAACTCTTAGAAGATTCACTCTTCTTGTACTTCAGTCGGCATTGTGCCTTTTGTATTTAATCCCGATGCAATTTCTGTGTTTCATGGTCAATGTGAAGGTCCAAGGGATACAATAAACCTGCACTGGTGCATCGGAAGCTAATACTGGTCTCACAGGTGCCGCTCAAAGCACAAAGTCTTAGAAGATTCACTCTTCTTGTACTTAAGTCGGCATTGTGCCTTTTGTATTGAATCCCGATACAATTTCTGTGTTTCATGGCCAGTGTGAAGGTCCAAGGGTAGCAGTAAACCTGCACTGGTGCATCGGAAGCTAATACTGGTCTCCCAGGTGCCGCTCAAAGCACAAACTCTTAGAAGATTCACTCATCTTGTACTTAAATCGGCATTGTGCCTTTTGTATTTAATCCCGATGCAATTTCTGTGTTTCATGGTCAATGTGAAGGTCCAAGGGATACAATAAAGCTGCACTGGTGCATCGGAAGCTAATACTGGTCTCCCAGGAGCCGCTCAAAGCACAAACTCTTAGAAGATTCACTCTTCTTGTACTTCAGTCGGCATTGTGTGTTTTGTATTCAATCCCGATACAATTTCTGTGATTCATGGTCAATGTGAAGGTCCAAGGGATACAGTAAACCTGCGCTGGTGCATCGGAAGCTAATTCTGGTCTCCCAGGAGGCGCTAAAATCACAAACTCTTAGAAGATTCACTCTTCTTGTACTTCAGTCGGCATTGTGCCTTTTGTATTTAATCCCGATGCAATATCTGTGTTTCATGTTCAATGTGAAGGTCCAAGGGATACAATAAACCTGCACTGGTGCATCGTAACCTAAAACTGGTCTCCCAGGAGCCGCTCAAAGCACAATCTCTTAGAAGATTCACTCTTCTTGTACTTCAGTCGGCTTTGTGCCTTTTGTATTCAATCCCGATACAATTTCTGTGATTCATGGTCAATGTGAAGGTCCAAGGGATACAATAAACCTGCACTGGTGCATCGGAATATAATACGTGTCTCCCAGGAGCCGCTCAAAGCACAAACTCTTAGAAGATTCACTCTTCTTGTACTTCAGTCGGCATTGTGCCTTATGTATTTAATCCCGATGCAATATCTGTGTTTCATGTTCAATGTGAAGGTCCAAGGGATACAATAAACCTGCACTGGTGCATCGGAAGCTAATACTGGTCTCCCAGGAGCCGCTCAAAGCACAATCTCTTAGAAGATTCACTCTTCTTGTACTTCAGTCGGCATTGTGTGTTTGGTATTCAATCCCGATACAATTTCTGTGATTCATGGTCAATGTGAAGGTCCAAGGGATACAGTAAACCTGCGCTGGTGCATCGGAAGCTAATTCTGGTCTCCCAGGAGGCGCTAAAATCACAAACTCTTAGAAGATTCACTCTTCTTGTACTTCAGTCGGCATTGTGCCTTTTGTATTTAATCCCGATGCAATATCTGTGTTTCATGTTCAATGTGAAGGTCCAAGGGATACAATAAACCTGCACTGGTGCATCGGAAGCTAATACTGGTCTCCCAGGAGCCGCTCAAAGCACAAACTCTTAGAAGATTCACTCTTCTTGTACTTAAGTCGGCATTGTGCCTTTTGTATTTAATCCCGATGCAATTTCTGTGTTTCATGGTCAATGTGAAGGTCCAAGGGATACAATAAACCTGCACTGGTGCATCGGAAGCTAATACTGGTCTCCCAGGAGCCGCTCAAAACACAAACTCTTAGAAGATTCACTCTTCTTGTATTTCAGTCGGCATTGTGCCTCTTGTATTGAATCCCGATACAATTTCTGTGTTTCATGGCCAATGTGAAGGCCCAAGGGTTGCAGTAAACCTGCACTGGTGCATCGGAAGCTAATACTGGTCTCCCAGGAGCCGCTCAAAGCACAAACTCTTAGAAGATTCACTCTTCTTGTACTTAAGTCGGCATTGTGCCTTTTGTATTTAATCCCGATGCAATTTCTGTGTTTCATGGTCAATGTGAAGGTCCAAGGGATACAATAAACCTGCACTGGTGCATCGGAAGCTAATACTGGTCTCCCAGGAGCCGCTCAAAGCACAAACTCTTAGAAGATTCACTCTTCTTGTACTTCAGTCGGCATTGTGAAATTTTTTATTTAATCCCGATGCAATTTCTGTGTTTCATAGTCAATGTGAAGGTCCAAGGGATACAGTAAACCTGCACTGGTGCACCGGAAGCTAATACTGGTCTCCCAGGATCCGCTCAAAGCACAAACATTTAGAAGATTCACTCTTCTTGTACTTCAGTCGGCATTGTGCGTTTTGTATTCAATCCCTATACAATTTGTGTGTTTCATGGTCAATGTGAAGGTCCAAGGGATACAGTAAACTTGCACGGGTGCATCGTTAGCTAATACTGGTCTCCCAGGAGCCGCTCAAAGCACAAACTCTTAGAAGATTCACTCTTCTTGTACTTCAGTCGGCATTGTGCCTTTTGTATTTAATCCCGATGCAATGTCTGTGTTTCATGGTCAATGTGAAGGTGCAAGGTATACAATAAACCTGCACTGGTGCATCGGAAGCTAATACTAGTCTCCCAGGTGCCGCTCAAAGCATAAACTCTTAGAAGATTCACTCTTCTTGTACTTAAGTCGGCATTGTGCCTTTTTTATTTAATCCCGATGCAATTCCTGTGTTTCATGGTCAATGTGAAGGTCCAAGGGATACAGTAAACCTGCACTGGTGCATCGGAATCTAATACTGGTCTCCCAGGAGCCGCTCAAAGCACAAACTCTTAGAAGATTCACTCTTCTTGTACTTCAGTCGGCATTTTGCCGTTTGTATTTAATCCCGATGCAATTTCTGTGTTTCATGGTCAATGTGAAGGTCCAAGGGATACAGTAACCTGCACTGGTGCATCCGAATCTAATACTGGTCTCCCAGGAGCCGTTCAAAGCACAAACTCTTAGAAGATTCACTCTTCTTGTTCTTCAGTCGGCATTGTGACTTTTCTATTTAATCCCGATACAATTTCTGTGTTTCATGGTCAATCTGAAGGTCCAAGGGACGCAGTAAACCTGCACTGGTGCATCGGAAGCTAATACTGGTCTCCCAGGTGCCGCTCAAAGCACAAACTCTTAGAAGATTCACTCATCTTGTACTTAAATCGGCATTGTGCCTTTTGTATTTAATCCCGATGCAATTTTTGTGTTTCATGGTCAATGTGAAGGTCCAAGGGATACAATAAAGCTGCACTGGTGCATCGGAAGCTAATACTGGTCTCCCAGGAGCCGCTCAAAGCACAAACTCTTAGAAGATTCACTCTTCTTGTACTTCAGTCGGCATTGTGTGTTTTGTATTCAATCCCGATACAATTTCTGTGATTCATGGTCAATGTGAAGGTCCAAGGGATACAGTAAACCTGCGCTGGTGCATCGGAAGCTAATTCTGGTCTCCCAGGAGGCGCTAAAATCACAAACTCTTAGAAGATTCACTCTTCTTGTACTTCAGTCGGCATTGTGCCTTTTGTATTTAATCCCGATGCAATATCTGTGTTTCATGTTCAATGTGAAGGTCCAAGGGATACAATAAACCTGCACTGGTGCATCGTAACCTAAAACTGGTCTCCCAGGAGCCGCTCAAAGCAATATCTCTTAGAAGATTCACTCTTCTTGTACTTCAGTCGGCTTTGTGCCTTTTGTATTCAATCCCGATACAATTTCTGTGATTCATGGTCAATGTGAAGGTCCAAGGGATACAATAAACCTGCACTGGTGCATCGGAATATAATACGTGTCTCCCAGGAGCCGCTCAAAGCACAAACTCTTAGAAGATTCACTCTTCTTGTACTTCAGTCGGCATTGTGCCTTATGTATTTAATCCCGATGCAATATCTGTGTTTCATGTTCAATGTGAAGGTCCAAGGGATACAATAAACCTGCACTGGTGCATCGGAAGCTAATACTGGTCTCCCAGGAGCCGCTCAAAGCACAATCTCTTAGAAGATTCACTCTTCTTGTACTTCAGTCGGCATTGTGTGTTTTGTATTCAATCCCGATACAATTTCTGTGAGTCATGGTCAATGTGAAGGTCCAAGGGATACAGTAAACCTGCGCTGGTGCATCGGAAGCTAATTCTGGTCTCCCAGGAGGCGCTAAAATCACAAACTCTTAGAAGATTCACTCTTCTTGTACTTCAGTCGGCATTGTGCCTTTTGTATTTAATCCCGATGCAATATCTGTGTTTCATGTTCAATGTGAAGGTCCAAGGGATACAATAAACCTGCACTGGTGCATCGTAACCTAAAACTGGTCTCCCAGGAGCCGCTCAAAGCACAATCTCTTAGAAGATTCACTCTTCTTGTACTTCAGTCGGCTTTGTGCCTTTTGTATTCAATCCCGATACAATTTCTGTGATTCATGGTCAATGTGATGGTCCAAGGGATACAATAAACCTGCACTGGTGCATCGGAATATAATACGTGTCTCCCAGGAGCCGCTCAAAGCACAAACTCTTTGAAGATTCACTCTTCTTGTACTTCAGTCGGCATTGTGCCTTATGTATTTAATCCCGATGCAATATCTGTGTTTCATGTTCAATGTGAAGGTCCAAGGGATACAGTAAACCTGCACTGGTGCATCGGAAGCTAATACTGGTCTCCCAGGAGCCGCTAAAAGCACAAACTCTTAGAAGATTCACTCTTCTTGTACTTCAGTCGGCATTGTGCGTTTTGTATTCAATCACGATACAATTTCTGTGTTTCATGGTTAATGTGAAGGTCCAAGGGATACAGTAAACTTGCACTGGTGCATCGTAAGCTATTACTGGTCTCCCAGGAGCCGCTCAAAGCACAAACTCTTAGAAGATTCACTCTTCTTGTACTTCAGTCGGCATTGTGCCTTTTGTATTTAATCCCGATGCAATTTCTGTGTTTCATGGTCAATGTGAAGGTCCAAGGGATACAATAAACCTGCACTGGTGCATCGGAAGCTAATACTGGTCTCCCAGGTGCCGATCAAAGCACAAACTCTTAGAAGATTCGCTCTTCTTGTACTTAGGTCGGCATTGTGCATTTTGTATTTAATCCCGATGCAATTCCTGTGTTTCATGGTCAATGTGAAGGTCCAAGGGATACAGTAAACCTGCACTGGTGCATCGGAAGCTAATACTGGTCTCCCAGGAGCGGCTCAAAGAACAAACTCTTAGAAGATTCACTCTTCTTGTACTTCAGTCGGCATTGTGCCTTTTGTACTTAATCCCGATGCAATTTCTGTGTTTCATGGTCAATGTGAAGGTCCAAGGGATACAATAAACCTGCACTGGTGCATCGGAAGCTAATACTGGTCTCACAGGTGCCGCTCAAAGCACAAAGTCTTAGAAGATTCACTCTTCTTGTACTTAAGTCGGCATTGTGCCTTTTGTATTGAATCCCGATACAATTTCTGTGTTTCATGGCCAATGTGAGGGTCCAAGGGTAGCAGTAAACCTGCACTGGTGCATCGGAAGCTAATACTGGTCTCCCAGGTGCCGCTCAAAGCACAAACTCTTAGAAGATTCACTCATCTTGTACTTAAATCGGCATTGTGCCTTTTGTATTTAATCCCGATGCAATTTCTGTGTTTCATGGTCAATGTGAAGGTCCAAGGGATACAATAAAGCTGCACTGGTGCATCGGAAGCTAATACTGGTCTCCCGGGAGCCGCTCAAAGCACAAACTCTTAGAAGATTCACTCTTCTTGTACTTCAGTCGGCATTGTGTGTTTTGTATTCAATCCCGATACAATTTCTGTGATTCATGGTCAATGTGAAGGTCCAAGGGATACAGTAAACCTGCGCTGGTGCATCGGAAGCTAATTCTGGTCTCCCAGGAGGCGCTAAAATCACAAACTCTTAGAAGATTCACTCTTCTTGTACTTCAGTCGGCATTGTGCCTTTTGTATTTAATCCCGATGCAATATCTGTGTTTCATGTTCAATGTGAAGGTCCAAGGGATACAATAAACCTGCACTGGTGCATCGTAACCTAAAACTGGTCTCCCAGGAGCCGCTCAAAGCACAATCTCTTAGAAGATTCACTCTTCTTGTACTTCAGTCGGCTTTGTGCCTTTTGTATTCAATCCCGATACAATTTCTGTGATTCATGGTCAATGTGAAGGTCCAAGGGATACAATAAACCTGCACTGGTGCATCGGAATATAATACGTGTCTCCCAGGAGCCGCTCAAAGCACAAACTCTTAGAAGATTCACTCTTCTTGTACTTCAGTCGGCATTGTGCCTTATGTATTTAATCCCGATGCAATATCTGTGTTTCATGTTCAATGTGAAGGTCCAAGGGATACAATAAACCTGCACTGGTGCATCGGAAGCTAATACTGGTCTCCCAGGAGCCGCTCAAAGCACAATCTCTTAGAAGATTCACTCTTCTTGTACTTCAGTCGGCATTGTGTGTTTTGTATTCAATCCCGATACAATTTCTGTGATTCATGGTCAATGTGAAAGTCCAAGGGATACAGTAAACCTGCGCTGGTGCATCGGAAGCTAATTCTGGTCTCCCAGGAGGCGCTAAAATCACAAACTCTTAGAAGATTCACTCTTCTTGTACTTCAGTCGGCATTGTGCCTTTTGTATTTAATCCCGATGCAATATCTGTGTTTCATGTTCAATGTGAAGGTCCAAGGGATACAATAAACCTGCACTGGTGCATCGTAACCTAAAACTGGTCTCCCAGGAGCCGCTCAAAGCACAATCTCTTAGAAGATTCACTCTTCTTGTACTTCAGTCGGCTTTGTGCCTTTTGTATTCAATCCCGATACAATTTCTGTGATTCATGGTCAATGTGAAGGTCCAAGGGATACAATAAACCTGCACTGGTGCATCGGAATATAATACGTGTCTCCCAGGAGCCGCTCAAAGCACAAACTCTTAGAAGATTCACTCTTCTTGTACTTCAGTCGGCATTGTGCCTTATGTATTTAATCCCGATGCAATATCTGTGTTTCATGTTCAATGTGAAGGTCCAAGGGATACAGTAAACCTGCACTGGTGCATCGGAAGCTAATACTGGTCTCCCAGGAGCCGCTAAAAGCACAAACTCTTAGAAGATTCACTCTTCTTGTACTTCAGTCGGCATTGTGCGTTTTGTATTCAATCACGATACAATTTCTGTGTTTCATGGTTAATGTGAAGGTCCAAGGGATACAGTAAACTTGCACTGGTGCATCGTAAGCTATTACTGGTCTCCCAGGAGCCGCTCAAAGCACAAACTCTTAGAAGATTCACTCTTCTTGTACTTCAGTCGGCATTGTGCCTTTTGTATTTAATCCCGATGCAATTTCTGTGTTTCATGGTCAATGTGAAGGTCCAAGGGATACAATAAACCTGCACTGGTGCATCGGAAGCTAATACTGGTCTCCCAGGTGCCGATCAAAGCACAAATTCTTAGAAGATTCGCTCTTCTTGTACTTAGGTCGGCATTGTGCATTTTGTATTTAATCCCGATGCAATTCCTGTGTTTCATGGTCAATGTGAAGGTCCAAGGGATACAGTAAACCTGCACTGGTGCATCGGAATCTAATACTGGTCTCCCAGGAGCCGCTCAAATCACAAACTCTTAGAAGATTCACTCTTCTTGTACTTCAGTCGGCATTGTGCGTTTTGTATTTAATCCCGATGCAATTTCTGTGATTCATGGTCAATGTGAAGGTCCAAGGGATACAATAAACCTGCACTGGTGCATCGGAAGATAATACTGGTCTCCGAGGAGCCGCTCAAAGCACAAACTCTTACAAGATTCACTCTTCTTGTACTTCAGTCGGCATTGTGTGTTTTGTATTCAATCCCGATACAATTTCTGTGTTTCATGGTCAATGTGAAGGTCCAAGGGATACAGTAAACCTGCACTGGTGCATCGGTAGCTAATTCTGGTCTCCCAGGAGGCGCACAAAGCACAAACTCTTAGAAGATTCACTCTTCTTGTACTTCAGTCGGCATTGTGCCTTTTGTATTTAATCCCGATGCAATTTCTATGTTTCATGGTCAATGTGAAGGTCCAAGGGATACTATAAACCTGCACTGGTGCATCGTAACCTAAAACTGGTCTCCCAGGAGCCGCTCAAAGCACAATCTCTTAGAAGATTCACTCTTCTTGTACTTAAGTCGGCATTGTGCCTTTTGTATTTAATCCCGATGCAATTTCTGTATTTCATGGTCAATGTGAAGGTCCAAGGGATACAATAAACCTGCACTGGTGCATCGGAAGCTAATACTGGTCTCCCAGGAGCCGCTCAAAGCACAAACTCTTAGAAGATTCACTCTTCTTGTATTTCAGTCGGCATTGTGCCTCTTGTATTGAATCCCGATACAATTTCTGTGTTTCATGGCCAATGTGAAGGCCCAAGGGTTGCAGTAAACCTGCACTGGTGCATCGGAAGCTAACACTGGTCTCCCAGGAGCCGCTCAAAGCACAAACTCTTAGAAGATTCACTCTTCTTGTACTTCAGTCGGCATTGTGAAATTTTTTATTTAATCCCGATGCAATTTCTGTGTTTCATAGTCAATGTGAAGGTCCAAGGGATACAGTAAACCTGCACTGGTGCACCGGAAGCTAATACTGGTCTCCCAGGATCCGCTCAAAGCACAAACATTTAGAAGATTCACTCTTCTTGTACTTCAGTCGGCATTGTAAGTTTTGTATTCAATCCCGATACAATTTCTGTGTTTCATGGTCAATGTGAAGGTCCAAGGGATACAGTAAACTTGCACGGGTGCATCGTTAGCTAATACTGGTCTCCCAGGGGCCGCTCAAAGCACAAACTCTTAGAAGATTCACTCTTCTTGTACTTCAGTCGGCATTGTGCCTTTTGTATTTAATCCCGATGCAATGTCTGTGTTTCATGGTCAATGTGAAGGTGCAAGGGATACAATAAACCTGCACTGGTGCATCGTAAGCTAATACTAGTCTCCCAGGTGCCGCTCAAAGCATAAACTCTTAGAAGATTCACTCTTCTTGTACTTAAGTCGGCATTGTGCATTTTGTATTTAATCCCGATGCAATTCCTGTGTTTCATGGTCAATGTGAAGGTCCAAGGGATACAGTAAACCTGCACTGGTGCATCGGAAGCTAATACTGGTCTCCCAGGAGCCGCTCAAAGCACAAACTCTTAGAAGATTCACTCTTCTTGTACTTCAGTCGGCATTTTGCCGTTTGTATTTAATCCCGATGCAATTTCTGTGTTTCATGGTCAATGTGAAGGTCCAAGGGATACAGTAACCTGCACTGGTGCATCCGAATCTAATACTGGTCTCCCAGGAGCCGTTCAAAGCACAAACTCTTAGAAGATTCACTCTTCTTGTTCTTCAGTCGGCATTGTGACTTTTCTATTTAATCCCGATACAATTTCTGTGTTTCATGGTCAATCTGAAGGTCCAAGGGACGCAGTAAACCTGCACTGGTGCATCGGAAGCTAATACTGGTCTCCGAGGAGCCGCTCAAAGCACAAACTCTTAGAAGATTCACTCTTCTTGTACTTCAGTCGTCATTGTGCGTTTTGTATTCAATCCCGATACAATTTCTGTGTTTCATGGTCAATGTGAAGGTCCAAAGGATACAGTAAACTTGCACTGGTGCATCGGAAGCTAATACTGGTCTCCCAGGAGCGGCTCAAAGAACAAACTCTTAGAAGATTCACTCTTCTTGTACTTCAGTCGGCATTGTGCCTTTTGTATTTAATCCCGATGCAATTTCTGTGTTTCATGGTCAATGTGAAGGTCCAAGGGATACAATAAACCTGCACTGGTGCATCGGAAGCTAATACTGGTCTCACAGGTGCCGCTCAAAGCACAAAGTCTTAGAAGATTCACTCTTCTTGTACTTAAGTCGGCATTGTGCCTTTTGTATTGAATCCCGATAAAATTTCTGTGTTTCATGGCCAATGTGAAGGTCCAAGGGTTGCAGTAAACCTGCACTGGTGCATCGGAAGCTAATACTGGTTTCCCAGGTGCCGCTCAAAGCACAAACTCTTAGAAGATTCACTCTTCTTGTACTTAAATCGGCATTGTGCCTTTTGTATTTAATCCCGATGCAATTTCTGTGTTTCATGGTCAATGTGAAGGTCCAAGGGTTACAATAAACCTGCACTGGTGCATCGGAAGCTAATACTGGTCTCCCAGGAGCCGCTCAAAGCACAAACTCTTAGAAGATTCACTCTTCTTGTACTTCAGTCGGCATTGTGTGTTTTGTATTCAATCCCGATACAATTTCTGTGATTCATGGTCAATGTGAAGGTCCAAGGGATACAGTAAACCTGCACTGGTGCATCGGAAGCTAATTCTGGTCTCAAAGGAGGCGCTAAAATCACAAACTCTTAGAAGATTCACTCTTCTTGTACTTCAGTCGGCATTGTGCCTTTTGTATTTAGTCCCGATGCAATATCTGTGTTTCATGTTCAATGTGAAGGTCCAAGGGATACAATAAACCTGCACTGGTGCATCGTAACCTAAAACTGGTCTCCCAGGAGCCGCTCAAAGCACAATCTCTTAGAAGATTCACTCTTCTTGTACTTCAGTCGGCTTTGTGCCTTTTGTACTCGATCCCGATACAATTTCTGTGATTCATGGTCAATGTGAAGGTCCAAGGGATACAATAAACCTGCACTGGTGCATCGGAATATAATACGTGTCTCCCAGGAGCCGCTCAAAGCACAAACTCTTAGAAGA
Organism: Schistocerca nitens; assembly: GCF_023898315.1. Classification (NCBI taxonomy): domain Eukaryota; kingdom Metazoa; phylum Arthropoda; class Insecta; order Orthoptera; family Acrididae; genus Schistocerca; species Schistocerca nitens. The sequence continues at coordinate 35,240,957 of NC_064624.1, read as the reverse complement.
TTCACTCTTCTTGTACTTAAGTCGGCATAGTGCCTTTTGTATTTAATCCCGATACAATTTCTGTGATTCATGGTCAATGTGAAGGTCCAAGGGATACAATAAACCTGCACTGGTGCATCGGAAGCTAATACTGGTCTCCCAGGAGCCGCTCAAAGCACAAACTCTTAGAAGATTCCCTCTTCTTGTACTTCGGTCGGCATTGCGACTTTTCTATTTAATCCCGATGCAATTTCTGTGTTTCATTGTCAATGTGAAGTTCCAAGGAATACAGTAAACCTGCACTGGTGAATCGGAAGCTAATACTGGTCTCCCAGGAGCCGCTCAAAACACAAACTCTTAGAAGATTCACTCTTCTTGTACTTCAGTCGGCATTGTGCGTTCAGTATGCAATCCCGATACAATTTCTGTGTTTCATGGTCAATGTGAAGGTCCAAGGGATACAGCAAACTTGCACTGGTGCATCGGAAGCTAATACTGGTCTCCCAGGAGCCGCTCAGAGCACAAACTCTTACAAGATTCACTCTTCTTGTACTTCAGTCGGCATTGTGCCTTTTGTATTTAATCCCGATGCAATTTCTGTGTTTCATGGTCAATGTGAAGGTCCAAGGGATACAGTAAACCTGCACTGGTGCATCGGAAGCTAATACTGGTCTCCCGGGAGCCGCTCAAAGCACAAACTCTTACTAGATTCACTCTTCTTGTACTTCAGTCGCCATTGTGCTTTTGTACTCAATCCCGATACAATTTCTGTGTTTCATGGTCAATGTGGAGGTCCAAGCGATACAGTAAACCTGCACTGGTGCATCGGAATCTAATACTGGTCTCCCAGGAGCCGCTCAAAGCACAAACTCTTAGAAGATTCACTCTTCTTGTACTTCAGTCGGCATTGTGACTTTTCTATTTAATCCCGATGCAATTTCTGTGTTTCATGGTCAATGTGAAGGTCCAAGGGATACAGTAAACCTGGTTTGGTGCATCGGAAGCTAATACTGATCTCCCAGGAGCCGCTCAAAGCACAAACTCTTAGAAGATTCACTCTTCTTGTACTTCAGTCGGCATTGTGCGTTTTGTATTTAATCCCGATGCAATTTCTGTGTTTCATGGTCAATGTGAAGGTCCAAGGGATACAATAAACCTCCACTGGTGCATCGGAAGCTAATACTGGTCTCTCAGGAGCCGCTCAAAGCACAAACTCTTAGAAGATTCACTCTTCTTGTACTTAAGTCGGCATTGTGCCTTTTGTATTTAATCCCGATGCAATTTCTGTGTTTCATGGTCAATGTGAAGGTCCAAGGGATACAATAAACCTGCACTGGTGCATCGGAAGCTAATACTGGTCTCCCAGGTGCCGCTCAAAGCACAAACTCTTAGAAGATTCACTCTTCTTGTACTTAGGTCGGCATTGTGCCTTTTGTATTTAATCCCGATGCAATTCCTGTGTTTCATGGTCAATGTGAAGGTCCAAGGGATACAGTAAACCTGCACTGGTGCATCGGAATCTAATACTGGTCTCCCAGGAGCCGCTCAAAGCACAAACTCTTAGAAGATTCCCTCTTCTTGTACTTCAGTCGGCATTGTGCGTTTTGTATTTAATCCCGATGCAATTTCTGTGATTCATGGTCAATGTGAAGGTCCAAGGGATACAATAAACCTGCACTGGTGCATCGGAAGCTAATACTGGTCTCCGAGGAGCCGCTCAAAGCACAAACTCTTAGAAGATTCACTCTTCTTGTACTACAGTCGGCATTGTGTGTTTTGTAATCAATCCCGATACAATTTCTGTGTTTCATGGTCAATGTGAAGGTCCAAGGGATACAGTAAACCTGCACTGGTGCATCGGTAGCTAATTCTGGTCTCCCAGGAGGCGCTCAAAGCACAAACTCTTAGAAGATTCACTCTTCTTGTACTTCAGTCGGCATTGTGTGTTTTGTAATCAATCCCGATACAATTTCTGTGTTTCATGGTCAATGTGAAGGTCCAAGGGATACAGTAAACCTGCACTGGTGCATCGGTAGCTAATTCTGGTCTCCCAGGAGCCGCTCAAAACACAAACTCTTAGAAGATTCACTCTTCTTGTACTTCAGTCGCCATTGTGCGTTCTGTATGCAATCCCGATACAATTTCTGTGTTTCATGGTCAATGTGAAGGTCCAAGGGATACAGTAAACTTGCACTGGTGCATCGGAAGCTAATACTGGTCTCCCAGGAGCCGCTCAGAGCACAAACTCTTACAAGATTCACTCTTCTTGTAGTTCAGTCGGCATTGTGCCTTTTGTATTTAATCCCGATGCAATTTCTGTGTTTCATGGTCAATGTGAAGGTCCAAGGGATACAGTAAACCTGCACTGGTGCATCGGAAGCTAATACTAGTCTCCCGGGAGCCGCTCAAAGCACAAACTCTTACTAGATTCACTCTTCTTGTACTTCAGTCGCCATTGTGCTTTTGTACTCAATCCCGATACAATTTCTGTGTTTCATGGTCAATGTGAATGTCCATGGGATACAGTAAACCTGCACTGGTGCATCGGAATCTAATACTGGTCTCCCAGGAGCCGCTCAAAGCACAAACTCTTAGAAGATTCACTCTTCTTGTACTTCAGTCGGCATTGTTACTTTTCTATTTAATCCCGATGCAATTTCTGTGTTTCATGGTCAATGCGAAGGTCCAAGGGATACAATAAACCTGCACTGGTGCATCGTAACCTAAAACTGGTCTCCCAGGAGCCGCTCAAAGCACAATCTCTTAGAAGATTCACTCTTCTTGTACTTCAGTCGGCTTTGTGCCTTTTGTACTCAATCCCGATACAATATCTGTGATTCATGGTCAATGTGAAGGTCCAAGGGATACAATAAACCTGCACTGGTGCATCGGAATATAATACGTGTCTCCCAGGAGCCGCTCAAAGCACAAACTCTTAGAAGATTCACTCTTCTTGTACTTAAGTCGGCATAGTGCCTTTTGTATTTAATCCCGATACAATTTCTGTGATTCATGGTCAATGTGAAGGTCCAAGGGCTACAATAAACCTGCACTGGTGCATCGGAAGCTAATACTGGTCTCCCAGGAGCCGCTCAAAGCACAAACTCTTAGAAGATTCCCTCTTCTTGTACTTCGGTCGGCATTGCGACTTTTCTATTTAATCCCGATGCAATTTCTGTGTTTCATTGTCAATGTGAAGTTCCAAGGAATACAGTAAACCTGCACTGGTGAATCGGAAGCTAATACTGGTCTCCCAGGAGCCGCTCAAAACACAAACTCTTAGAAGATTCACTCTTCTTGTACTTCAGTCGGCATTGTGCGTTCAGTATGCAATCCCGATACAATTTCTGTGTTTCATGGTCAATGTGAAGGTCCAAGGGATACAGTAAACTTGCACTGGTGCATCGGAAGCTAATACTGGTCTCCCAGGAGCCGCTCAGAGCACAAACTCTTACAAGATTCACTCTTCTTGTACTTCAGTCGGCATTGTGCCTTTTGTATTTAATCCCGATGCAATTTCTGTGTTTCATGGTCAATGTGAAGGTCCAAGGGATACAGTAAACCTGCACTGGTGCATCGGAAGCTAATACTGGTCTCCCGGGAGCCGCTCAAAGCACAAACTCTTACTAGATTCACTCTTCTTGTACTTCAGTCGCCATTGTGCTTTTGTACTCAATCCCGATACAATTTCTGTGTTTCATGGTCAATGTGAAGGTCCAAGGGATACAGTAAACCTGCACTGGTGCATCGGAATCTAATACTGGTCTCCCAGGAGCCGCTCAAAGCACAAACTCTTAGAAGATTCACTCTTCTTGTACTTCAGTCGGCATTGTGACTTTTCTATTTAATCCCGATGCAATTTCTGTGTTTCATGGTCAATGTGAAGGTCCAAGGGATACAGTAAACCTGGTTTGGTGCATCGGAAGCTAATACTGATCTCCCAGGAGCCGCTCAAAGCACAAACTCTTAGAAGATTCACTCTTCTTGTACTTCAGTCGGCATTGTGCGTTTTGTATTTAATCCCGATGCAATTTCTGTGTTTCATGGTCGATGTGAAGGTCCAAGGGATACAGTAAACCTGCACTGGTGCATCGGAATCTAATACTGGTCTCCCAGGAGCCGCTCAAAGCACAAACTCTTAGAAGATTCACTCTTCTTGTACTTCAGTCGGCATTGTGCGTTTTGTATTTAATCCCGATGCAATTTCTGTGATTCATGGTCAATGTGAAGGTCCAAGGGATACAATAAACCTGCACTGGTGCATCGGAAGCTAATACTGGTCTCCGAGGAGCCGCTCAAAGCACAAACTCTTAGAAGATTCACTCTTCTTGTACTTCAGTCGGCATTGTGTGTTTTGTAATCAATCCCGATACAATTTCTGTGTTTCATGGTCAATGTGAAGGTCCAAGGGATACAGTAAACCTGCACTGGTGCATCGGTAGCTAATTCTGGTCTCCCAGGAGGCGCTCAAAGCACAAACTCTTAGAAGATTCACTCTTCTTGTACTTCAGTCGGCATTGTGTGTTTTGTAATCAATCCCGATACAATTTCTGTGTTTCATGGTCAATGTGAAGGTCCAAGGGATACAGTAAACCTGCACTGGTGCATCGGTAGCTAATTCTGGTCTCCCAGGAGCCGCTCAAAACACAAACTCTTAGAAGATTCACTCTTCTTGTACTTCAGTCGCCATTGTGCGTTCTGTATGCAATCCCGATACAATTTCTGTGTTTCATGGTCAATGTGAAGGTCCAAGGGATACAGTAAACTTGCACTGGTGCATCGGAAGCTAATACTGGTCTCCCAGGAGCCGCTCAGAGCACAAACTCTTACAAGATTCACTCTTCTTGTACTTCAGTCGGCATTGTGCCTTTTGTATTTAATCCCGATGCAATTTCTGTGTTTCATGGTCAATGTGAAGGTCCAAGGGATACAGTAAACCTGCACTGGTGCATCGGAAGCTAATACTAGTCTCCCGGGAGCCGCTCAAAGCACAAACTCTTACTAGATTCACTCTTCTTGTACTTCAGTCGCCATTGTGGTTTTGTACTCAATCCCGATACAATTTCTATGTTTCATGGTCAATGTGAATGTCCAAGGGATACAGTAAACCTGCACTGGTGCATCGGAATCTAATACTGGTCTCCCAGGAGCCGCTCAAAGCACAAACTCTTAGAAGATTCACTCTTCTTGTACTTCAGTCGGCATTGTGACTTTTCTATTTAATCCCGTTGCAATTTCTGTGTTTCATGGTCAATGTGAAGGTCCAAGGGATACAGTAAACCTGGTTTGGTGCATCGGAAGCTAATACTGATCTCCCAGGAGCCGCTCAAAGCACAAACTCTTAGAAGATTCACTCTTCTTGTACTTCAGTCGGCTTTGTGCGTTTTGTATTTAATCCCGATGCAATTTCTGTGTTTCATGGTCAATGTGAAGGTCCAAGGGATACAATAAACCTCCACTGGTGCATCGGAAGCTAATACTGGTCTCTCAGGAGCCGCTCAAAGCACAAACTCTTAGAAGATTCACTCTTCTTGTACCTAAGTCGGCATTGTGCCTTTTGTATTTAATCCCGATGCAATTTCTGTGTTTCATGGTCAATGTGAAGGTCCAAGGGATACAATAAACCTGCACTGGTGCATCGGAAGCTAATACTGGTCTCCCAGGAGCCGCTCAAAGCACAAACTCCTAGAAGATTCACTCTTCTTGTACATCAGTCGGCTTTGTGCCTTTTGTATTCAATCCCGATACAATTTCTGTGATTCATGGTCAATGTGAAGGTCCAAGGGATACAATAAACCTGCACTGGTGCATCGGAATATAATATGTGTCTCCCAGGAGCCGCTCAAAGCACAAACTCTTAGAAGATTCACTCTTCTTGCACTTAAGTCGGCATTGTGCCTTTTGTATTTAATCCCGATACAATTTCTGTGATTCATGGTCAATGTGAAGGTCCAAGGGATACAATAAACCTGCACTGGTGCATCGGAAGCTAATACTGGTCTCCCAGGAGCCGCTCAAAACACAAACTCTTAGAAGATTCCCTCTTCTTGTACTTCGGTCGGCATTGCGACTTTTCTATTTAATCCCGATGCAATTTCTGTGTTTCATTGTCAATGTGAAGTTCCAAGGAATACAGTAAACCTGCACTGGTGAATCGGAAGCTAATACTGGTCTCCCAGGAGCCGCTCAAAACACAAACTCTTAGAAGATTCACTCTTCTTGTACTTCAGTCGGCATTGTACGTTCTGTATGCAATCCCGATACAATTTCTGTGTTTCATGGTCAATGTGAAGGTCCAAGGGATACAGTAAACTTGCACTGGTGCATCGGAAGCTAATACTGGTCTCCCAGGAGCCGCTCAAAGCTTAAACTCTTACTAGATTCACTCTTCTTGTACTTCAGTCGCCATTGTGCTTTTGTACTCAATCCCGATACAATTTCTGTGTTTCATGGTCAATGTGAAGGTGCAAGGGATACAGTAAACCTGCACTGGTGCATCGGAATCTAATACTGGTCTCCCAGGAGATGCTCAAAGCACAAACTCTTAGAAGATTCACTCTTCTTGTACTTCAGTCGGCATAGTGCCTTTTCTATTTAATCCCGATGCAATTTCTGTGTTTCATGGTCAATGTGAAGGTCCAAGGGATACAGTAAACCTGGTTTGGTGCATCGGAAGCTAATACTGGTCTCCCAGGAGCCGCTCAAAGCACAAACTCTTAGAAGATTCACTCTTCTTGTACTTCAGTCGGCATTGTGCGTTTTGTATTTAATCCCGATGCAATTTCTGTGTTTCATGGTCAATGTGAAGGTCCAAGGGATACAATAAACCTCCACTGGTGCATCGGAAGCTAATACTGGTCTCTCAGGAGCCGCTCAAAGCACAATCTCTTAGAAGATTCACTCTTCTTGTACTTAAGTCGGAATTGTGCCTCTTGTATTGAATTCCGATACAATTTCTGTGTTTCATGGCCAATGTGAAGGTCCAAGGGTTGCAGTAAACCTGCACTGGTGCATCGGAAGCTAATACTGGTCTCCCAGGAGCCGCTCAAAGCACAAACTCTTAGAAGATTCACTCTTCCTGTACTTCAGTCGGCATTGTGACTTTTCTATTTAATCCCGATGCAATTTCTGTGTTTCATGGTCAATGTGAAGGTCCAAGGGATACAGTAAACCTGCACTGGTGCATCGGAAGCTAATACTGGTCTCCAAGGAGCCGCTCAAAGCACAAACTCTTAGAAGATTCACTCTTCTTGTACTTCAGTCGGCATTGTGCGTTTTGTATTCAATCACGATACAATTTCTGTGTTTCATGGTCAATGTGAAGGTCCAAGGGATACAGTAAACTTGCACTGGTGCATCGTAAGCTATTACTGGTCTCCTATTACTGGTCTCCCAGGAGCCGCTCAAAGCACAAACTCTTAGAAGATTCACTCTTCTTGTACTTCAGTCGGCATTGTGCCTTTTGTATTTAATCCCGATGCAATTTCTGTGTTTCATGGTCAATGTGAAGGTCCAAGGGATACAATAAACCTGCACTGGTGCATCGGAAGCTAATACTGGTCTCCGAGGAGCCGCTCAAAGCACAAACTCTTAGAAGATTCACTCTTCTTGTACTTCAGTCGCCATTGTGAATTTTGTAATCAATCCCGATACAATTTCTGTGTTTCATGGTCAATGTGAAGTTCCAAGGGATACAGTAAACCTGCACTGGTGCATCGGTAGCTAATTCTGGGCTCCCAGGAGGCGCTCAAAGCACAAACTCTTAGAAGATTCACTCTTCTTGTACTTCAGTCGGCATTGTGCCTTTTGTATTTAATCCCGATGCGATTTCTGTGTTTCATGGTCAATGAGAAGGTCCAAGGGATACTATAAACCTGCACTGGTGCATCGTAACCTAAAACCGGTCTCCCAGGAGCCGCTCAAAGCACAATCTCTTAGAAGATTCACTCTTCTTGTACTTCAGTCGGCTTTGTGCCTTTTGTATTCAATCCCGATACAATTTCTGTGTTTCATGGTCAATGTGAAGGTCCAAGGTTTGCATTAAACCTGCACTGGTGCATCGGAAGCTAATACTGGTCTCCCAGGAGCCGCTCAAAGCACAAACTCTTAGAAGATTCACTCTTCTTGTACTTCAGTCGGCATTGTGCCTTTTGTATTTAATCCCGATGCAATTTCTGTGTTTCATGGTCAATGTGAAGGTCCAAGGGATACAATAAACCTGCACTGGCGCATCGGAATCTAATACTGGTCTCCCAGGAGCCGCTCAAAGCACAAACTCTTAGAAGATTCACTCTTCTTGTACTTAAGTCGGCATAGTGCCTTTGTATTTAATACCGATGCAATTTCTGTGATTCATGGTCAATGTGAAGGTCTAAGGGATACAATAAACCTGCACTGGTGCATCGGAAGCTAATTCTGGTCTCCTAGGGGCCGCTCAAAGCACAAACTCTTAGAAGATGCCCTCTTCTTGTACTTCAGTCGGCATAGTGCCTTTTGTATTTAATCCCGATGCAATTTCTGTGTTTCATGTTCAATGTGAAGGTCCAAGGGATACAGTAAACCTGCACTGGTGCATCGGAAGCTAATACAGGTCTCCCAGGAGACGCTCAAAGCACAAACCCTTAGAAGATTCACTCTTCTTGTTCTTCAGTCGGCATTGTGCCTTTTGTATTTAATCCCGATGCAATTTCTGTGTTTCATGGTCAATGTGAACGTCCAAGGGATACAATAAACCTGCACTGGTGCATCGAAGCTAATAATGGTCTCCCACGAGCCGCTCAAAGCACAAACTCTTAGAAGATTCACTCTTCTTGGACCTAAGTCGGCATTGAGCCTTTTGTATTTAATCCCGATGCAATTTCTGTGTTTCATGGTCAATGTGAAGGTCCAAGGGATACAATAAACCTGCACTGGTGCATCGAAGCTAATAATGGTCTCCCACGAGCCGCTCAAAGCACAAACTCTTAGAAGATTCACTCTTCTTGGACCTAAGTCGGCATTGAGCCTTTTGTATTTAATCCCGATGCAATTTCTGTGTTTCATGGTCAATGTGAAGGTCCAAGGGATACAGTAAAGCTGCACTGGTGCATCGGAAGCTAATACTGGTCTCCCATGAGCCGTTCAAAGCACAAACTCTTAGAAGATTCACTCTTCTTTCACTTCAGTCGGCATTGTGCCTTTTGTATTTAATCCCGATGCAATTTCTGTGTTTCATGGTCAATGTGAAGGTCCAAGGGATACAATAAACCTGCACTGGTGCATCGGAAGCTAATACTGGTCTCCCAGGAGCCGCTCAAAGCACAAACTGTTATAAGATTCACTCTTCTTGCACTTCAGTCGGCATTGTGCCTTTTGTATTTAATCCCGATGCAATCTCTGTGTTTCATGGTCAATGTGAAGGTCCAAGGGATACAATAAACCTGCACTGGTGCATCGGAAGCTAATACTGGTCTCCGAGGAGCCGCTCAAAGCACAAACTCTTAGAAGATTCACTCTTCTTGTACTTCAGTCGGCTTTGTGCCTTTTGTATTCAATCCCGATACAATTTCTGTGTTTCATGGTCAATGTGAAGGTCCAAGGTTTGCAGTAAACCTGCACTGGTGCATCGGAATCTAATACTGGTCTCCCAGGAGCCGCTCAAAGCACAAACTCTTAGAAGATTCACTCTTCTTGTACTTAAGTCGGCATAGCGCCTTTTGTATTTAATCCCGATACCATTTCTGTGATTCATGGTCAATGTGAAGGTCCAAGGGATACAATAAACCTGCACTGGTGCATCGGAAGCTAATACTGGTCTCCCAGGAGCCGCTCAAAACACAAACTCTTAGAAGATTCCCTCTTCTTGTACTTCGGTCGGCATTGCGACTTTTCTATTTAATCCCGATGCAATTTCTGTGTTGCATTGTCAATGTGAAGTTCCAAGGAATACAGTAAACCTGCACTGGTGAATCGGAAGCTAATACTGGTCTCCCAGGAGCCGCTCAAAACACAAACTCTTAGAAGATTCACTCTTCTTGTACTTCAGTCGGCATTGTGAGTTCTGTATGCAATCCCGATACAATTTCTGTGTTTCATGGTCAATGTGAAGGTCCAAGGGATACAGTAAACTTGCACTGGTGCATCGGAAGCTAATACTGGTCTCCCAGGAGCCGCTCAGAGCACAAACTCTTAGAAGATTCACTCTTCTTGTACTTCAGTCGGCATTGTGCCTTTTGTATTTAATCCCGATACAATTTCTGTGTTTCATGGTCAATGTGAAGGTCCAAGGGATACAGTAAACCTGCACTGGTGCATCGGAAGCTAATACTGGTCTCCCGGGAGCCGCTCAAAGCACAAACTCTTACTAGATTCACTCTTCTTGTACTTCAGTCGCCATTGTGCTTTTGTACTCAATCCCGATACAATTTCTGTGTTTCATGGTCAATGTGAAGGTCCAAGAGATACAGTAAACCTGCACTGGTGCATCGGAATCTAATACTGGTCTCCCAGGAGATGCTCAAAGCACAAACTCTTAGAAGATTCACTCTTCTTGTACTTAAGTCGGCATAGTGCCTTTGTATTTAATCCCGATGCAATTTCTGTGTTTCATGGTCAATGTGAAGGTCCAAGGGATACAATAAACCTGCACTGGCGCATCGGAATCTAATACTGGTCTCCCAGGAGCCGCTCAAAGCACAAACTCTTAGAAGATTCACTCTTCTTGTACTTAAGTCGGCATAGTGCCTTTGTATTTAATCCCGATGCAATTTCTGTGATTCATGGTCAATGTGAAGGTCCAAGGGATACAATAAACCTGCACTGGTGCATCGGAAGCTAATTCTGGTCTCCTAGGGGCCGCTCAAAGCACAAACCCTTAGAAGATGCCCTCTTCTTGTACTTCAGTCGGCATAGTGCCTTTTGTATTTAATCCCGATGCAATTTCTGTGTTTCATGTTCAATGTGAAGGTCCAAGGGATACAGTAAACCTGCACTGGTGCATCGGAAGCTAATACTGGTCTCCCAGGAGACGCTCAAAGCACAAACCCTTAGAAGATTCACTCTTCTTGTTCTTCAGTCGGCATTGTGCCTTTTGTATTTAATCCCGATGCAATTTCTGTGTTTCATGGTCAATGTGAACGTCCAAGGGATACAATAAACCTGCACTGGTGCATCGAAGCTAATAATGGTCTCCCACGAGCCGCTCAAAGCACAAACTCTTAGAAGATTCACTCTTCTTGGACCTAAGTCGGCATTGAGCCTTTTGTATTTAATCCCGATGCAATTTCTGTGTTTCATGGTCAATGTGAACGTCCAAGGGATACAATAAACCTGGACTGGTGCATCGAAGCTAATAATGGTCTCCCACGAGCCGCTCAAAGCACAAACTCTTAGAAGATTCACTCTTCTTGGACCTAAGTCGGCATTGAGCCTTTTGTATTTAATCCCGATGCAATTTCTGTGTTTCATGGTCAATGTGAAGGTCCAAGGGATACAGTAAAGCTGCACTGGTGCATCGGAAGCTAATACGGGTCTCCCATGAGCCGTTCAAAGCACAAACTCTTAGAAGATTCACTCTTCTTTCACTTCAGTCGGCATTGTGCCTTTTGTATTTAATCCCGATGCAATTTCTGTGTTTCATGGTCAATGTGAAGGTCCAAGGGATACAATAAACCTGCACTGGTGCATCGGAAGCTAATACTGGTCTCCCAGGAGCCGCTCAAAGCACAAACTGTTATAAGATTCACTCTTCTTGCACTTCAGTCGGCATTGTGCCTTTTGTATTTAATCCCGATGCAATCTCTGTGTTTCATGGTCAATGTGAAGGTCCAAGGGATACAATAAACCTGCACTGGTGCATCGGAAGCTAATACTGGTCTCCGAGGAGCCGCTCAAAGCACAAACTCTTAGAAGATTCACTCTTCTTGTACTTCAGTCGGCTTTGTGCCTTTTGTATTCAATCCCGATACAATTTCTGTGTTTCATGGTCAATGTGAAGGTCCAAGGTTTGCAGTAAACCTGCACTGGTGCATCGGAATCTAATACTGGTCTCCCAGGAGCCGCTCAAAGCACAAACTCTTAGAAGATTCACTCTTCTTGTACTTAAGTCGGCATAGCGCCTTTTGTATTTAATCCCGATACAATTTCTGTGATTCATGGTCAATGTGAAGGTCCAAGGGATACAATAAACCTGCACTGGTGCATCGGAAGCTAATACTGGTCTCCCAGGAGCCGCTCAAAACACAAACTCTTAGAAGATTCCCTCTTCTTGTACTTCGGTCGGCATTGCGACTTTTCTATTTAATCCCGATGCAATTTCTGTGTTTCATTGTCAATGTGAAGTTCCAAGGAATACAGTAAACCTGCACTGGTGAATCGGAAGCTAATACTGGTCTCCCAGGTGCCGCTCAAAACACAAACTCTTAGAAGATTCACTCTTCTTGTACTTCAGTCGGCATTGTGCGTTCTGTATGCAATCCCGATACAATTTCTGTGTTTCATGGTCAATGTGAAGGTCCAAGGGATACAGTAAACTTGCACTGGTGCATCGGAAGCTAATACTGGTCTCCCAGGAGCCGCTCAGAGCACAAACTCTTAGAAGATTCACTCTTCTTGTACTTCAGTCGGCATTGTGCCTTTTGTATTTAATCCCGATGCAATTTCTGTGTTTCATGGTCAATGTGAAGGTCCAAGGGATACGGTAAACCTGCACTGGTGCATCGGAAGCTAATACTGGTCTCCCGGGAGCCGCTCAAAGCACAAACTCTTACTAGATTCACTCTTCTTGTACTTCAGTCGCCATTGTGCTTTTGTACTCAATCCCGATACAATTTCTGTGTTTCATGGTCAATGTGAAGGTCCAAGGGATACAGTAAACCTGCACTGGTGCATCGGAATCTAATACTGGTCTCCCAGGAGATGCTCAAAGCACAAACTCTTAGAAGATTCACTCTTCTTGTACTTCAGACGGCATTGTGACTTTTCTATTTAATCCCGATGCAATTTCTGTGTTTCATGGTCAATGTGAAGGTCCAAGGGATACAGTAAACCTGGTTTGGTGCATCGGAAGCTAATACTGGTCTCCCAGGAGCCGCTCAAAGCACAAATTCTTAGAAGATTCACTCTTCTTGTACTTCAGTCGGCATTGTGCCTTTTGTATTTAATCCCGATGCGATTTCTGTGTTTCATGGTCAATGAGAAGGTCCAAGGGATACTATAAACCTGCACTGGTGCATCGTAACCTAAAACCGGTCTCCCAGGAGCCGCTCAAAGCACAATCTCTTAGAAGATTCACTCTTCTTGTACTTCAGTCGGCTTTGTGCCTTTTGTATTCAATCCCGATACAATTTCTGTGTTTCATGGTCAATGTGAAGGTCCAAGGTTTGCATTAAACCTGCACTGGTGCATCGGAAGCTAATACTGGTCTCCCAGGAGCCGCTCAAAGCACAAACTCTTAGAAGATTCACTCTTCTTGTACTTCAGTCGGCATTGTGCCTTTTGTATTTAATCCCGATGCAATTTCTGTGTTTCATGGTCAATGTGAAGGTCCAAGGGATACAATAAACCTGCACTGGCGCATCGGAATCTAATACTGGTCTCCCAGGAGCCGCTCAAAGCACAAACTCTTAGAAGATTCACTCTTCTTGTACTTAAGTCGGCATAGTGCCTTTGTATTTAATACCGATGCAATTTCTGTGATTCATGGTCAATGTGAAGGTCTAAGGGATACAATAAACCTGCACTGGTGCATCGGAAGCTAATTCTGGTCTCCTAGGGGCCGCTCAAAGCACAAACTCTTAGAAGATGCCATCTTCTTGTACTTCAGTCGGCATAGTGCCTTTTGTATTTAATCCCGATGCAATTTCTGTGTTTCATGTTCAATGTGAAGGTCCAAGGGATACAGTAAACCTGCACTGGTGCATCGGAAGCTAATACTGGTCTCCCAGGAGACGCTCAAAGCACAAACCCTTAGAAGATTCACTCTTCTTGTTCTTCAGTCGGCATTGTGCCTTTTGTATTTAATCCCGATGCAATTTCTGTGTTTCATGGTCAATGTGAACGTCCAAGGGATACAATAAACCTGCACTGGTGCATCGAAGCTAATAATGGTCTCCCACGAGCCGCTCAAAGCACAAACTCTTAGAAGATTCACTCTTCTTGGACCTAAGTCGGCATTGAGCCTTTTGTATTTAATCCCGATGCAATTTCTGTGTTTCATGGTCAATGTGAACGTCCAAGGGATACAATAAACCTGCACTGGTGCATCGAAGCTAATAATGGTCTCCCACGAGCCGCTCAAAGCACAAACTCTTAGAAGATTCACTCTTCTTGGACCTAAGTCGGCATTGAGCATTTGTATTTAATCCCGATGCAATTTCTGTGTTTCATGGTCAATGTGAAGGTCCAAGGGATACAGTAAAGCTGCACTGGTGCATCGGAAGCTAATACTGGTCTCCCATGAGCCGTTCAAAGCACAAACTCTTAGAAGATTCACTCTTCTTTCACTTCAGTCGGCATTGTGCCTTTTGTATTTAATCCCGATGCAATTTCTGTGTTTCATGGTCAATTTGAAGGTCCAAGGGATACAATAAACCTGCACTGGTGCATCGGAAGCTAATACTGGTCTCCCAGGAGCCGCTCAAAGCACAAACTGTTATAAGATTCACTCTTCTTGCACTTCAGTCGGCATTGTGCCTTTTGTATTTAATCCCGATGCAATCTCTGTGTTTCATGGTCAATGTGAAGGTCCAAGGGATACAATAAACCTGCACTGGTGCATCGGAAGCTAATACTGGTCTCCGAGGAGCCGCTCAAAGCACAAACTCTTAGAAGATTCACTCTTCTTGTACTTCAGTCGGCTTTGTGCCTTTTGTATTCAATCCCGATACAATTTCTGTGTTTCATGGTCAATGTGAAGGTCCAAGGTTTGCAGTAAACCTGCACTGGTGCATCGGAATCTAATACTGGTCTCCCAGGAGCCGCTCAAAGCACAAACTCTTAGAAGATTCACTCTTCTTGTACTTAAGTCGGCATAGCGCCTTTTGTATTTAATCCCGATACAATTTCTGTGATTCATGGTCAATGTGAAGGTCCAAGGGATACAATAAACCTGCACTGGTGCATCGGAAGCTAATACTGGTCTCCCAGGAGCCGCTCAAAACACAAACTCTTAGAAGATTCCCTCTTCTTGTACTTCGGTCGGCATTGCGACTTTTCTATTTAATCCCGATGCAATTTCTGTGTTTCATTGTCAATGTGAAGTTCCAAGGAATACAGTAAACCTGCACTGGTGAATCGGAAGCTAATACTGGTCTCCCAGGAGCCGCTCAAAACACAAACTCTTAGAAGATTCACTCTTCTTGTACTTCAGTCGGCATTGTGCGTTCTGTATGCAATCCCGATACAATTTCTGTGTTTCATGGTCAATGTGAAGGTCCAAGGGATACAGTAAACTTGCACTGGTGCATCGGAAGCTAATACTGGTCTCCCAGGAGCCGCTCAGAGCACAAACTCTTAGAAGATTCACTCTTCTTGTACTTCAGTCGGCATTGTGCCTTTTGTATTTAATCCCGATACAATTTCTGTGTTTCATGGTCAATGTGAAGGTCCAAGGGATACAGTAAACCTGCACTGGTGCATCGGAAGCTAATACTGGTCTCCCGGGAGCCGCTCAAAGCACAAACTCTTACTAGATTCACTCTTCTTGTACTTCAGTCGCCATTGTGCTTTTGTACTCAATCCCGATACAATTTCTGTGTTTCATGGTCAATGTGAAGGTCCAAGAGATACAGTAAACCTGCACTGGTGCATCGGAATCTAATACTGGTCTCCCAGGAGATGCTCAAAGCACAAACTCTTAGAAGATTCACTCTTCTTGTACTTAAGTCGGCATAGTGCCTTTGTATTTAATCCCGATGCAATTTCTGTGTTTCATGGTCAATGTGAAGGTCCAAGGGATACAATAAACCTGCACTGGCGCATCGGAATCTAATACTGGTCTCCCAGGAGCCGCTCAAAGCACAAACTCTTAGAAGATTCACTCTTCTTGTACTTAAGTCGGCATAGTGCCTTTGTATTTAATCCCGATGCAATTTCTGTGATTCATGGTCAATGTGAAGGTCCAAGGGATACAATAAACCTGCACTGGTGCATCGGAAGCTAATTCTGGTCTCCTAGGGGCCGCTCAAAGCACAAACCCTTAGAAGATGCCCTCTTCTTGTACTTCAGTCGGCATAGTGCCTTTTGTATTTAATCCCGATGCAATTTCTGTGTTTCATGTTCAATGTGAAGGTCCAAGGGATACAGTAAACCTGCACTGGTGCATCGGAAGCTAATACTGGTCTCCCAGGAGACGCTCAAAGCACAAACCCTTAGAAGATTCACTCTTCTTGTTCTTCAGTCGGCATTGTGCCTTTTGTATTTAATCCCGATGCAATTTCTGTGTTTCATGGTCAATGTGAACGTCCAAGGGATACAATAAACCTGCACTGGTGCATCGAAGCTAATAATGGTCTCCCACGAGCCGCTCAAAGCACAAACTCTTAGAAGATTCACTCTTCTTGGACCTAAGTCGGCATTGAGCCTTTTGTATTTAATCCCGATGCAATTTCTGTGTTTCATGGTCAATGTGAACGTCCAAGGGATACAATAAACCTGGACTGGTGCATCGAAGCTAATAATGGTCTCCCACGAGCCGCTCAAAGCACAAACTCTTAGAAGATTCACTCTTCTTGGACCTAAGTCGGCATTGAGCCTTTTGTATTTAATCCCGATGCAATTTCTGTGTTTCATGGTCAATGTGAAGGTCCAAGGGATACAGTAAAGCTGCACTGGTGCATCGGAAGCTAATACTGGTCTCCCATGAGCCGTTCAAAGCACAAACTCTTAGAAGATTCACTCTTCTTTCACTTCAGTCGGCATTGTGCCTTTTGTATTTAATCCCGATGCAATTTCTGTGTTTCATGGTCAATGTGAAGGTCCAAGGGATACAATAAACCTGCACTGGTGCATCGAAAGCTAATACTGGTCTCCCAGGAGCCGCTCAAAGCACAAACTGTTATAAGATTCACTCTTCTTGCACTTCAGTCGGCATTGTGCCTTTTGTATTTAATCCCGATGCAATCTCTGTGTTTCATGGTCAATGTGAAGGTCCAAGGGATACAATAAACCTGCACTGGTGCATCGGAAGCTAATACTGGTCTCCGAGGAGCCGCTCAAAGCACAAACTCTTAGAAGATTCACTCTTCTTGTACTTCAGTCGGCTTTGTGCCTTTTGTATTCAATCCCGATACAATTTCTGTGTTTCATGGTCAATGTGAAGGTCCAAGGTTTGCAGTAAACCTGCACTGGTGCATCGGAATCTAATACTGGTCTCCCAGGAGCCGCTCAAAGCACAAACTCTTAGAAGATTCACTCTTCTTGTACTTAAGTCGGCATAGCGCCTTTTGTATTTAATCCCGATACAATTTCTGTGATTCATGGTCAATGTGAAGGTCCAAGGGATACAATAAACCTGCACTGGTGCATCGGAAGCTAATACTGGTCTCCCAGGAGCCGCTCAAAACACAAACTCTTAGAAGATTCCCTCTTCTTGTACTTCGGTCGGCATTGCGACTTTTCTATTTAATCCCGATGCAATTTCTGTGTTTCATTGTCAATGTGAAGTTCCAAGGAATACAGTAAACCTGCACTGGTGAATCGGAAGCTAATACTGGTCTCCCAGGTGCCGCTCAAAACACAAACTCTTAGAAGATTCACTCTTCTTGTACTTCAGTCGGCATTGTGCGTTCTGTATGCAATCCCGATACAATTTCTGTGTTTCATGGTCAATGTGAAGGTCCAAGGGATACAGTAAACTTGCACTGGTGCATCGGAAGCTAATACTGGTCTCCCAGGAGCCGCTCAGAGAACAAACTCTTAGAAGATTCACTCTTCTTGTACTTCAGTCGGCATTGTGCCTTTTGTATTTAATCCCGATGCAATTTCTGTGTTTCATGGTCAATGTGAAGGTCCAAGGGATACAGTAAACCTGCACTGGTGCATCGGAAGCTAATACTGGTCTCCCGGGAGCCGCTCAAAGCACAAACTCTTACTAGATTCACTCTTCTTGTACTTCAGTCGCCATTGTGCTTTTGTACTCAATCCCGATACAATTTCTGTGTTTCATGGTCAATGTGAAGGTCCAAGGGATACAGTAAACCTGCACTGGTGCATCGGAATCTAATACTGGTCTCCCAGGAGATGCTCAAAGCACAAACTCTTAGAAGATTCACTCTTCTTGTACTTCAGACGGCATTGTGACTTTTCTATTTAATCCCGATGCAATTTCTGTGTTTCATGGTCAATGTGAAGGTCCAAGGGATACAGTAAACCTGGTTTGGTGCATCGGAAGCTAATACTGGTCTCCCAGGAGCCGCTCAAAGCACAAATTCTTAGAAGATTCACTCTTCTTGTAATTCAGTCGGCATTGTGCGTTTTGTATTTAATCCCGATGCAATTTCTGTGTTTCATGGTCAATGTGAAGGTCCAAGGGATACAATAAACCTCCACTGGTGCATCGGAAGCTAATACTGGTCTCTCAGGAGCCGCTCAAAGCACAAGCTCTTAGGAGAT
Source organism: Schistocerca nitens (assembly GCF_023898315.1). Taxonomy (NCBI): domain Eukaryota; kingdom Metazoa; phylum Arthropoda; class Insecta; order Orthoptera; family Acrididae; genus Schistocerca; species Schistocerca nitens. Next base: position 35,222,390 of record NC_064624.1, on the reverse strand, counting down.
TCACTCTTCTTGTACTTAAGTCGGAATTGTGCCTTTTGTATTTAATCCCGATGCAATTTCTGTGTTTCATGGTCAATGTGAAGGTCCAAGGGATACAATAAACCTGCACTGGTGCATCGGAAGCTAATACTGGTCTCCCAGGAGCCGCTCAAAGCACAAACTCCTAGAAGATTCACTCTTCTTGTATTTCAGTCGGCATTGTGCCTCTTGTATTGAATTCCGATACAATTTCTGTGTTTCATGGCCAATGTGAAGGTCCAAGGGTTGCAGTAAACCTGCACTGGTGCATCGGAAGCTAATACTGGTCTCCCAGGAGCCGCTCAAAGCACAAACTCTTAGAAGATTCACTCTTCCTGTACTTCAGTCGGCATTGTGACTTTTCTATTTAATCCCGATGCAATTTCTGTGTTTCATGGTCAATGTGAAGGTCCAAGGGATACAGTAAACCTGCACTGGTGCATCGGAAGCTAATACTGGTCTCCAAGGAGCCGCTCAAAGCACAAACTCTTAGAAGATTCACTCTTCTTGTACTTCAGTCGGCATTGTGCGTTTTGTATTCAATCACGATACAATTTCTGTGTTTCATGGTCAATGTGCAGGTCCAAGGGATACAGTAAACTTGCACTGGTGCATCGTAAGCTATTACTGGTCTCCCAGGTGCCGCTCAAAGCACAAACTCTTAGAAGATTCACTCTTCTTGTACTTAGGTCGGCATTGTGCCTTTTGTATTTAATCCCGATGCAATTCCTGTGTTTCATGGTCAATGTGAAGGTCCAAGGGATACAGTAAACCTGCACTGGTGCATCGGAATCTAATACTGGTCTCCCAGGAGCCGCTCAAAGCACAAACTCTTAGAAGATTCACTCTTCTTGTACTTCAGTCGGCATTGTGCGTTTTGTATTTAATCCCGATGCAATTTCTGTGATTCATGGTCAATGTGAAGGTCCGAGGGATACAATAAACCTGCACTGGTGCATCGGAAGCTAATACAGGTCTCCGAGGAGCCGCTCAAAGCACAAACTCTTAGAAGATTCACTCTTCTTGTACTTCAGTCGGCATTGTGTGTTTTGTAATCAATCACGATACAATTTCTGTGTTTCATGGTCAATGTGAAGGTCCAAGGGATACAGTAAACCTGCACTGGTGCATCGGTAGCTAATTCTGGTCTCCCAGGAGGCGCTCAAAGCACAAACTCTTAGAAGATTCACTCTTCTTGTACTTCAGTCGGCATTGTGCCTTTTGTATTTAATCCCGATGCGATTTCTGTGTTTCATGGTCAATGAGAAGGTCCAAGGGATACTATAAACCTGCACTGGTGCATCGTAACCTAAAACTGGTCTCCCAGGAGCCGCTCAAAGCACAATCTCTTAGAAAATTCACTCTTCTTGTACTTCAGTCAGCTTTGTGCCTTTTGTATTCAATCCCGATACAATTTCTGTGTTTCATGGTCAATGTGAAGGTCCAAGGGATACAATAAACCTGCACTGGCGCATCGGAATCTATTACTGGTCTCCCAGGAGCCGCTCAAAGCACAAACTCTTAGAAGATTCACTCTTCTTGTACTTAAGTCGGCATAGTGCCTTTGTATTTAATCCCGATGCAATTTCTGTGATTCATGGTCAATGTGGAGGTCCAAGGGATAGAATAAACCTGCACTGGTGCATCGGAAGCTAATTCTGGTCTCCTAGGGGCCGCTCAAAGCACAAACTCTTAGAAGATGCCCTCTTCTTGTACTTCAGTCGGCATAGTGCCTTTTGTATTTAATTCCGATGCAATTTCTGTGTTTCATGTTCAATGTGAAGGTCCAAGGGATACAGTAAAACCTGCACTGGTGCATCGGAAGCTAATACTGGTCTCCCAGGAGACGCTCAAAGCACAAACTCTTAGAAGATTCACTCTTCTTGTACTTCAGTCGGCATTGTGCCTTTTGTATTTAATCCCGATGCAATTTCTGTGTTTCATGGTCAATGTGAACGTCCAAGGGATACAATAAACCTGCACTGGTGCATCGAAGCTAATAATGGTCTCCCACGAGCCGCTCAAAGCACAAACTCTTAGAAGATTCACTCTTCTTGTACTTCAGTCGGCATTGTGACTTTTCTATTTAATCCCGATGCAATTTCTGTGTTTCATGGTCAATGTGAAGGTCCAAGGGATACAGTAAACCTGCACTGGTGCATCGGAAGCTAATACTGGTCTCCAAGGAGCCGCTCAAAGCACAAACTCTTAGAAGATTCACTCTTCTTGTACTTCAGTCGGCATTGTGCGTTTTGTATTCAATCACGATACAATTTCTGTGTTTCATGGTCAATGTGCAGGTCCAAGGGATACAGTAAACTTGCACTGGTGCATCGTAAGCTATTACTGGTCTCCCAGGAGCCGCTCAAAGCACAAACTCTTAGAAGATTCACTCTTCTTGTACTTCAGTCGGCATTGTGCCTTTTGTATTTAATCCCGATGCAATTTCTGTGTTTCATGGTCAATGTGAAGGTCCAAGGGATACAATAAACCTGCACTTGTGCATCGGAAGCTAATACTGGTCTCCCAGGTGCCGCTCAAAGCACAAACTCTTAGAAGATTCACTCTTCTTGTACTTAGGTCGGCATTGTGCCTTTTGTATTTAATCCCGATGCAATTCCTGTGTTTCATGGTCAATGTGAAGGTCCAAGGGATACAGTAAACCTGCACTGGTGCATCGGAATCTAATACTGGTCTCCCAGGAGCCGCTCAAAGCACAAACTCTTAGAAGATTCACTCTTCTTGTACTTCAGTCGGCATTGTGCGTTTTGTATTTAATCCCGATGCAATTTCTGTGATTCATGGTCAATGTGAAGGTCCAAGGGATACAATAAACCTGCACTGGTGCATCGGAAGCTAATACTGGTCTCCGAGGAGCCGCTCAAAGAACAAACTCTTAGAAGATTCACTCTTCTTGTACTTCAGTCGGCATTGTGTGTTTTGTAATCAATCCCGATACAATTTCTGTGTTTCATGGTCAATGTGAAGGTCCAAGGGATACAGTAAACCTGCACTGGTGCATCGGTAGCTAATTCTGGTCTCCCAGGAGGCGCTTAAAGCACAAACTCTTAGAAGATTCACTCTTCTTGTACTTCAGTCGGCATTGTGCCTTTTGTATTTAATCCCGATGCGATTTCTGTGTTTCATGGTCAATGAGAAGGGCCAAGGGATACTATAAACCTGCACTGGTGCATCGTAACCTTAAACTGGTCTCCCAGGAGCCGCTCAAAACACAATCTCTTAGAAGATTCACTCTTCTTGTACTTCAGTCGGCTTTGTGCCTTTTGTATTCAATCCCGATACAATTTCTGTGTTTCATGGTCAATGTGAAGGTCCAAGGTTTGCATTAAACCTGCACTGGTGCATCGGAAGCTAATACTGGTCTCCCAGGAGCCGCTCAAAGCACAAACTCTTAGAAGATTCACTCTTCTTGTACTTCAGTCTGCATTGTGCCTTTTGTATTTAGTCCCGATGCAATTTCTGTGTTTCATGGTCAATGTGAAGGTCCAAGGGATACAATAAACCTGCACTGGAGCATCGGAATCTAATACTGGTCTCCCAGGAGCCGCTCAAAGCACAAACTCTTAGAAGATTCACTCTTCTTGTACTTAAGTCGGCATAGTGCCTTTGTATTTCATCCCGATGCAATTTCTGTGATTCATGGTCAATGTGGAGGTCCAAGGTATAGAATAAACCTGCACTAGTGCATCGGAAGCTAATTCTGGTCTCCTAGAGGCCGCTCAAAGCACAAACTCTTAGAAGATGCCCTCTTCTTGTACTTCAGTCGGCATAGTGCCTTTTGTATTTAATCCCGATGCAATTTCTGTGTTTCATGTTCAATGTGAAGGTCCAAGGGATACAGTAAACCTGCACTGGTGCATCGGAAGCTAATACTGGTCTCCCAGGAGACGCTCAAAGCACAAACTCTTAGAACATTCACTCTTCTTGTACTTCAGTCGGCATTGAGCCTTTTGTATTTAATCCCGATGCAATTTCTGTGTTTCATGGTCAATGTGAAGGTCCAAGGGATACAATAAACCTGCACTGGCGCATCGGAATCTAATACTGGTCTCCCAGGAGCCGCTCAAAGCACAAACTCTTAGAAGATTCACTCTTCTTGTACTTAAGTCGGCATAGTGCCTTTGTATTTAATCCCGATGCAATTTCTGTGATTCATGGTCAATGTGGAGGTCCAAGGGATAGAATAAACCTGCACTGGTGCATCGGAAGCTAATTCTGGTCTCCTAGGGGCCGCTCAAAGCACAAACTCTTAGAAGATGCCCTCTTCTTGTACTTCAGTCGGCATAGTGCCTTTTGTATTTAATCCCGATGCAATTTCTGTGTTTCATGTTCAATGTGAAGGTCCAAGGGATACAGTAAACCTGCACTGGTGCATCGGAAGCTAATACTGGTCTCCCAGGAGACGCTCAAAGCACAAACTCTTAGAAGATTCACTCTTCTTGTACTTCAGTCGGCATTGTGCCTTTTGTATTTAATACCGATGCGATTTCTGTGTTTCATGGTCAATGAGAAGGTCCAAGGGATACTATAAACCTGCACTGGTGCATCGTAACCTAAAACTGGTCTCCCAGGAGCCGCTCAAAGCACAATCTCTTAGAAGATTCACTCTTCTTGTACTTCAGTCGGCTTTGTGCCTTTTGTATTCAATCCCGATACAATTTCTGTGTTTCATGGTCAATGTGAAGGTCCAAGGTTTGCATTAAACCTGCACTGGTGCATCGGAAGCTAATACTGGTCTCCCAGGAGCCGCTCAAAGCACAAACTCTTAGAAGATTCACTCTTCTTGTACTTCAGTCGGCATTGTGCCTTTTGTATTTAATCCCGATGCAATTTCTGTGTTTCATGGTCAATGTGAAGGTCCAAGGGATACAATAAACCTGCACTGGCGCATCGGAATCTAATACTGGTCTCCCAGGAGCCGCTCAAAGCACAAACTCTTAGAAGATTCACTCTTCTTGTACTTAAGTCGGCATAGTGCCTTTGTATTTAATCCCGATGCAATTTCTGTGATTGATGGTCAATGTGGAGGTCCAAGGGATAGAATAAACCTGCACTGGTGCATCGGAAGCTAATTCTGGTCTCCTAGGGGCCGCTCAAAGCACAAACTCTTAGAAGATGCCATCTTCTTGTACTTCAGTCGGCATAGTGCCTTTTGTATTTAATGCCGATGCAATTTCTGTGTTTCATGTTCAATGTGAAGGTCCAAGGGATACAGTAAACCTGCACTGGTGCATCGGAAGCTAATACTGGTCTCCCAGGAGACGCTCAAAGCACAAACTCTTAGAAGATTCACTCTTCTTGTACTTCAGTCGGCATTGAGCCTTTTGTATTTAATCCCGATGCAATTTCTGTGTTTCATGGTCAATGTGAAGGTCCAAGGGATACAATAAACCTGCACTGGCGCATCGGAATCTAATACTGGTTTCCCAGGAGCCGCTCAAAGCACAAACTCTTAGAAGATTCACTCTTCTTGTACTTAAGTCGGCATAGTGCCTTTGTATTTAATCCCGATGCAATTTCTGTGATTCATGGTCAATGTGGAGGTCCAAGGGATAGAATAAACCTGCACTGGTGCATCGGAAGCTAATTCTGGTCTCCTAGGGGCCGCTCAAAGCACAAACTCTTAGAAGATGCCCTCTTCTTGTACTTCAGTCGGCATAGTGCCTTTTGTATTTAATCCCGATGCAATTTCTGTGTTTCATGTTCAATGTGAAGGTCCAAGGGATACAGTAAACCTGCACTGGTGCATCGGAAGCTAATACTGGTCTCCCAGGAGACGCTCAAAGCACAAACTCTTAGAAGATTCACTCTTCTTGTACTTCAGTCGGCATTGTGCCTTTTGTATTTAATCCCGATGCAATTTCTGTGTTTCATGGTCAATGTGAACGTCCAAGGGATACAATAAACCTGCACTGGTGCATCGAAGCTAATAATGGTCTCCCACGAGCCGCTCAAAGCACAAACTCTTAGAAGATTCACTCTTCTTGGACCTAAGTCGGCATTGAGCCTTTTGTATTTAATCCCGATGCAATTTCTGTGTTTCATGGTCAATGTGAACGTCCAAGGGATACAATAAACCTGCACTGGTGCATCGAAGCTAATAATGGTCTCCCACGAGCCGCTCAAAACACAAACTCTTAGAAGATTCACTCGTCTTGGACCTAAGTCGGCATTGAGCCTTTTGTATTTAATCCCGATGCAATTTCTGTGTTTCATGGTCAATGTGAAGGTCCAAGGGATACAATAAACCTGCACTGGTGCATCGGAGGAAATAGTGGTCTCCCAGGTGCCGCTCAAAGCACAAACTGTTAGAAGATTCACTCTTCTTGTACTTAAGTCGGCATTGTGCCTTTTGTATTTAATCCCGATGCAATTCCTGTGTTTCATGGTCAATGTGAAGGTCCAAGGGATACAGTAAAGCTGCACTGGTGCATCGGAAGCTAATACTGGTCTCCCATGAGCCGTTCAAAGCACAAACTCTTAGAAGATTCACTCTTCTTTCACTTCAGTCGGCATTGTGCCTTTTGTATTTAATCCCGATGCAATTTCTGTGTTTCATGGTCAATGTGAAGGTCCAAGGGATACAATAAACCTGCACTGGTGCATCGGAAGCTAATACTGGTCTCCCAGGAGCCGCTCAAAGCACAAACTGTTATAAGATTCACTCTTCTTGCACTTCAGTCGGCATTGTGCCTTTTGTATTTAATCCCGATGCAATCTCTGTGTTTCATGGTCAATGTGAAGGTCCAAGGGATACAATAAACCTGCACTGGTGCATCGGAAGCTAATACTGGTCTCCGAGGAGCCGCTCAAAGCACAAACTCTTAGAAGATTCACTCTTCTTGTACTTCAGTCGGCTTTGTGCCTTTTGTATTCAATCCCGATACAATTTCTGTGTTTCATGGTCAATGTGAAGGTCCAAGGTTTGCAGTAAACCTGCACTGGTGCATCGGAATCTAATACTGGTCTCCCAGGAGCCGCTCAAAGCACAAACTCTTAGAAGATTCACTCTTCTTGTACTTCAGTCGGCATTGTGCCTTTTGTATTTAATCCCGATGCAATTTCTGTGTTTCATGGTCCATGTGAAGGTCCAAGGGATACAATAAACCTGCACTGGTGTATCGGAATCTAATACTGGTCTCCCAGGAGCCGCGCAAAGCACAAACTCTTAGAAGATTCACTCTTCTTGTACTTAAGTCGGCATTGTGCCTTTTGTATTTATTCCCGATGCAATTTCTGTGATTCATGGTCAATGTGAAGGTCCAAGGGATACAATAAACCTGCACTGGTGCATCGGAAGCTAATACTGGTCTCCTAGGAGCCGCTCAAAGCACAAACTCTTAGAAGATTCCCTCTTCTTGTACTTCAGTCGGCATAGTGCCTTTTGTATTTAATCGCGATGCAATTTCTGTGTTTCATGTTCAATGTGAAGGTCCAAGGGATACAGTAAACCTGCACTGGTGCATCGGAAGTTAATACTGGTCTCCCAGGAGCCGCACAATGCAGAAACTATTATTAGATTCACTCTTCTTGTACTTCAGTCGGCATTGTGCATTTTGTATTTAATCCCGATGCAATTTCTGTGTTTCATGGTCAATTTGAAGGGCCAAGGGATACAATAAACCTGCACTGGTGCATCGGAAGCTAATAATGGTCTCCCACGAGCCGCTCAAAGCACAAACTCTTAGAAGATTCACTCTTCTTGTACCTAAGTCGGCATTGTGCCTTTTGTATTTAATCCCGATACAATTTCTGTGTTTCATGGTCAATGTGAAGGTCCACGGGATACAGTAAACTTGCACTGGTGCATCGGAATCTAATACTGGTCTCCCAGGAGCCGCTCAAAGCACAAACTCTTTGAAGATTCACTCTTCTTGTACTTCAGTCGGCATTGTGCCTTTTCTATTTAATCCCGATGCAATTTCTGTGTTTCATGGTCAGTGTGAAGGTCCAAGGGATACAGTAAACCTGCACTGGTGCATCGGAAGCTAATACTGGTCTCCCAGGAGCCGCTCAAAGCACAAACTCTTAGAAGATTCACTCTTCTTGTACTTCAGTCGGCATTGTGCGTTTTGTATTTAATCCCGATGCAATTTCTGTGTTTCATGGTCAATGTGAAGGTCCAAGGTATACAATAAACCTGCACTGGTGCATCGGAAGCTAATACTGGTCTCCCAGGTGCCGCTCAAAGCACAAACTCTTAGAAGATTCACTCTTCTTGTACTTAAGTCGGCATTGTGCTTTTTGTATTTAATCCCGATGCAATTTTTTTGTTTCATGGTCAATGTGAAGGTCCAAGGCATACAATAAACCTGCACTGGTGCATCGGAAGCTAATACTGGTCTCCCAGGTGCCGCTCAAAGCACAGACTCTTAGAAGATTCACTCCTCTTGTACATAAGTCGGCATTGTGCCTTTTGTATTTAATCCCGATGCAATTCCTGTTTTTCATGGTCAATGTGAAGGTCCAAGGGATACAGTAAACCTCCACTGGTGCATCGGAAGCTAATACTGGTCTCCCAGGAGCCGTTCAAAGCACAAACTCTTAGAAGATTCACTCTTCTCGTACTTCAGTCGGCATTGTGCCTTTTGTATTTAATGCCGATGGAATTTCTGTGTTTCATGGTCAATGTGAAGGTCCAAGGGATACAATAAACCTGCACTGGTGCATCGGAAGCTAATACTGGTCTTCCAGGAGCCGCTCAAAGCACAAACTGTAATAAGATTCACTCTTCTTGCACTTCAGTCGGCATTGTGCCTTTTGTATTTAATCCCGATGCAATTTCTGTGTTTCATGGTCCATGTGAAGGTCAAAGGGATACAATAACCCTGCACTGGTGCATCGGAAGCTAATACTGGTCTCCCAGGAGCCGCTCTAAGCACAAACTCTTAGAAGATTCACTCTTCTTGTACTTCAGTCGGCATTGTGTGTTTTGTATTCAATCCCGATACAATTTCTGTGTTTCATGGTCAATGTGAAGGTCCAAGGGATACAGTAAACCTGCACTGGTGCATCGGAAGCTAATACTGGTCTCCCAGGTGCCGCTCAAAGCACAAACTCTTAGAAGATTCACTCTTCTTGTACATAAGTCGGCATTGTGCCTTTTGTATTTAATCCCGATGCAATTCCTGTTTTTCATGGTCAATGTGAAGGTCCAAGGGATACAGTAAACCTGCACTGGTGCATCGGAAGTTAATACTGGTCTCCCAGGGGCCGCACAAAGCAGAAACTATTATTAGATTCACTCTTCTTGTACTTCAGTCGGCATTGTGCATTTTGTATTTAATCCCGATGCAATTTCTGTGTTTCATGGTCAATTTGAAGGGCCAAGGGATACAATAAACCTGCACTGGTGCATCGGAAGCTAATAATGGTCTCCCACGAGCCGCTCAAAGCACAAACTCTTAGAAGATTCACTGTTCTTGTACCTAAGTCGGCATTGTGCCTTTTGTATTTAATCCCGATACAATTTCTGTGTTTCATGGTCAATGTGAAGGTCCACGGGATACAGTAAACTTGCACTGGTGCATCGGAATCTAATACTGGTCTCCCAGGAGCCGCTCAAAGCACAAACTCTTTGAAGATTCACTCTTCTTGTACTTCAGTCGGCATTGTGCCTTTTCTATTTAATCCCGATGCAATTTCTGTGTTTCATGGTCAGTGAGAAGGTCCAAGGGATACAGTAAACCTGCACTGGTGCATCGGAAGCTAATACTGGTCTCCCAGGAGCCGATCAAAGCACAAACTCTTAGAAGATTCACTCTTCTTGTACTTCAGTCGGCATTGTGCGTTTTGTATTTAATCCCGATGCAATTTCTGTGTTTCATGGTCAATGTGAAGGTCCAAGGTATACAATAAACCTGCACTGGTGCATCGGAAGCTAATACTGGTCTCCCAGGTACCGCTCAAAGCACAAACTCTTAGAAGATTCACTCTTCTTGTACTTAAGTCGGCATTGTGCTTTTTGTATTTAATCCCGATGCAATTTTTTTGTTTCATGGTCAATGTGAAGGTCCAAGGCATACAATAAACCTGCACTGGTGCATCGGAAGCTAATACTGGTCTCCCAGGTGCCGCTCAAAGCACAAACTCATAGAAGATTCACTCTTCTTGTACATAAGTCGGCATTGTGCCTTTTGTATTTAATCCCGATGCAATTCCTGTTTTTCATGGTCAATGTGAAGGTTTAAGGGATACAGTAAACCTCCACTGGTGCATCGGAAGCTAATACTGGTCTCCCAGGAGCCGTTCAAAGCACAAACTCTTAGAAGATTCACTCTTCTCGTACTTCAGTCGGCATTGTGCCTTTTGTATTTAATCCCGATGGAATTTCTGTGTTTCATGGTCAATGTGAAGGTCCAAGGGATACAATAAACCTGCACTGGTGAATCGGAAGCTAATACTGGTCTTCCAGGAGCCGCTCAAAGCACAAACTGTTATAAGATTCACTCTTCTTGCACTTCAGTCGGCATTGTGCCTTTTGTATTTAATCCCGATGCAATTTCTGTGTTTCATGGTCCATGTGAAGGTCCAAGGGATACAATAACCCTGCACTGGTGCATCGGAAGCTAATACTGGTCTCCCAGGAGCCGCTCTAAGCACAAACTCTTAGAAGATTCACTCTTCTTGTACTTCAGTCGGCATTGTGTGTTTTGTATTCAATCCCGATACAATTTCTGTGTTTCATGGTCAATGTGAAGGTCCAAGGGATACAGTAAACCTGCACTGGTGCATCGGAAGCTAATTCTGGTCTCCCAGGAGGCGCTAAAAGCACAAACTCTTAGAAGATTCACTCTTCTTGTACTTCAGTCGGCATTGTGCCTTTTGTATTTAATCCCGATGCAATTTCTGTGTTTCATGGACAATGTGAAGGTCCAAGGGATACAATAAACCTGCACTGGTGCATCGTAACCTAAAACTGGTCTCCTAGGAGCCGCTCAAAGCACAATCTCTTAAAAGATTCACTCTTTTTGTACTTCAGTCGGCTTTGTGCCTTTTGTATTCATTCCCGATACAATTTCTGTGTTTCATGGTCAATGTGAAGGTCCAAGGGATACAGTAAACCTTGACTGGTGCATCGGAATCTAATACTGGTCTCCCAGGAGCCGCTCAAAGCACAAACTCTTAGAAGATTCACTCTTCTTGTACTTCAGTCGGCATTGTGCCTTTTGTATTTAATCCCGATGCAATTTCTGTGTTTCATGGTCAATGTGAAGGTCCAAGGGATACAATAAACCTGCACTGGTGCATCGGAATCTAATACTGGTCTCCCAGGAGACGCTCAAAGCACAAACTCTTAGAAGATTCACTCTTCTTGTACTTAAGTCGGCATAGTGCCTTTGTATTTAATCCCGATGCAATTTCTGTGATTCATGGTCAATGTGAAGGTCCAAGGGATACAGTAAACCTGCACTGGTGCATCGGTAGCTAATTCTGGTCTCCCAGGAGGCGCTCAAAGCACAAACTCTTAGAAGATTCACTCTTCTTGTACTTCAGTCGGCATTGTGCCTTTTGTATTTAATCCCGATGCAATTTCTGTGTTTCATGGTTAATGTGAAGGTCCAAGGGATACTATAAACCTGCACTGGTGCATCGTAACCTAAAACTGGTCTCCCAGGAGCCGCTCAAAGCACAAACTCTTAGAAGATTCACTCTTCTTGTATTTCAGTCGGCATTGTGCCTCTTGTATTGAATTCCGATACAATTTCTGTGTTTCATAGCCAATGTGAAGGTCCAAGGGTTGCAGTAAACCTGCACTGGTGCATCGGAAGCTAATACTGGTCTCCCAGGAGCCGCTCAAAGCACAAACTCTTAGAAGATTCACTCTTCTTGTACTTCAGTCGGCATTGTGCCTTTTCTATTTAATCCCGATGCAATTTCTGTGTTTCATGGTCAATGTGAAGGTCCAAGGGATACAGTAAACCTGCACTGGTGCATCGGAAGCTAATACTGGTCTCCCAGGAGCCGCTCTAAGCACAAACTCTTAGAAGATTCACTCTTCTTGTACTTCAGTCGGCATTGTGCGTTTTGTATTTAATCCGAATGCAATTTCTGTGTTTCATGGTCAATGTGAAGGTCCAAGGGATACAATAAACCTGCACTGGTGCATCGGAAGCTAATACTGGTCTCCCAGGTGCCGCTCAAAGCACAAACTCTTAGAAGATTCACTCTTCTTGTACTACAGTCGGCATTGTGCCTTTTGTATTTAATCCCGATGCAATTTCTGTGTTTCATGGTCAATGTGAAGGTCCAAGGGATACAATAAACCTGCACTGATGCATCGGAAGCTAATACTGGTCTCCCAGGAGCCGCTCAAAGCACAATCTCTTAGAAGATTCACTCTTCTTGTATTTCAGTCGGCATTGTGCCTCTTGTATTGAATCCCGATACAATTTCTGTGTTTCATGGCCAATGTGAAGGTCCAAGGGTTGCAGTAAACCTGCACTGGTGCATCGGAAGCTAATACTGGTCTCCCAGGAGCCGCTCAAAGCACAAACTCTTAGAAGATTCCCTCTTCTTGTACTTCGGTCGGCATTGCGACTTTTCAATTTAATCCCGATGCAATTTCTGTGTTTCATTGTCAATGTGAAGTTCCAAGGGATACAGTAAACCTGCACTGGTGAATCGGAAGCTAATACTGGTCTCCCAGGAGCCGCTCAAAACACAAACTCATAGAAGATTCACTCTTCTCGTATTTCAGTCGGCATTGTGCCTCTTGTATTGAATTCCGATACAATTTCTGTGTTTCATGGCCAATGTGAAGGTCCAAGGGTTGCAGTAAACCTGCACTGGTGCATCGGAAGCTAATACTGGTCTCCCAGGAGCCGCTCAAAGCACAAACTCTTAGAAGATTCACTCTTCTTGTACTTCAGTCGGCATTGTGACTTTTGTATTTAATCCCGATGCAATTTCTGTGTTTCATGGTCAATGTGAAGGTCCAAGGGATACAATAAACCTGCACTGGTGCATCGGAAGCTAGTACTGGTCTCCCAAGTGCCGCTCAAAGCACAAACTCTTACAAGATTCACTCTTCTTGTACTTAGGTCGGCATTGTGCCTTTTGTATTTAATCCCGATGCAATTCCTGTGTTTCAGGGTCAATGTGAAGGTCCAAGGGATACAGTAAACTTGCACTGGTGCATCGTAAGCTATTACTGGTCTCCCAGGAGCCGCTCAAAGCACAAACTCTAAGAAGATTCACTCTTCTTGTACTTCAGTCGGCATTGTGCCTTTTGTATTTAATCCCGATGCAATTTCTGTGTTTCATGGTCAATGTGAAGGTCCAAGGGATACAATAAACCTGCACTGGTGCATCGGAAGCTAGTACTGGTCTCCCAAGTGCCGCTCAAAGCACAAACTCTTACAAGATTCACTCTTCTTGTACTTAGGTCGGCATTGTGCCTTTTGTATTTAATCCCGATGCAATTCCTGTGTTTCAGGGTCAATGTGAAGGTCCAAGGGATACAGTAAACCTGCACTGGTGCATCGGAATCTAATACTGGTCTCCCAGGAGCCGCTCAAAGCACAAACTCTTAGAAGATTCACTCTTCTTGTACTTCAGTCGGCATTGTGCGTTTTGTATTTAATCCCGATGCAATTTCCGTGATTCATGGTCAATGTGAAGGTCCAAGGGATACAATAAACCTGCACTGGTGCATCGGAGGCTAATACTGGTCTCCGAGGAGCCGCTGAAAGCACAAACTCTTAGAAGATTCACTCTTCTTGTACTTCAGTCGGCATTGTGTGTTTTGTATTCAATCCCGATACAATTTCTGTGTTTCATGGTCAATGTGAAGGTCCAAGGGATACAGTAAACCTGCACTGGTGCATCGGTAGCTAATTCTGGTCTCCCAGGAGGCGCTCAAAGCACAAACTCTTAGAAGATTCACTCTTCTTGTACTTCAGTCGGCATTGTGCATTTTGTATTTAATCCCGATGCAATTTCTGTGTTTCATGGTCAATGTGAAGGTCCAAGGGATACTATAAACCTGCACTGGTGCATCGTAACCTAAAACTGGTCTCCCAGGAGCCGCTCAAAGCACAAACTCTTAGAAGATTCACTCTTCCTGTATTTCAGTCGGCATTGTGCCTCTTGTATTGAATTCCGATACAATTTCTGTGTTTCATGGCCAATGTGAAGGTCCAAGGGTTGCAGTAAACCTGCACTGGTGCATCGGAAGCTAATACTGGTCTCCCAGGAGCCGCTCAAAGCACAAAACTCTTAGAAGATTCACTCTTCTTGTACTTCAGTCGGCATTGTGACTTTTCTATTTAATCCCGATGCAATTTCTGTGTTTCATGGTCAATGTGAAGGTCCAAGGGATACAGTAAACCTGCACTGGTGCATCGGAAGCTAATACTGGTCTCCCAGGAGCCGCTCAAAACACAAACTCTTAGAAGATTCACTCTTCTTGTACTTCAGTTGGCATTGTGCGTTTTGTATTCAATCACGATACAATTTCTGTGTTTCATGGTCAATGTGAAGGTCCAAGGGATACAGTAAACTTGCACTGGTGCATCGTAAGCTATTACTGGTCTCCCAGGAGCCGCTCAAAGCACAAACTCTTAGAAGATTCACTCTTCTTGTACTTCAGTCGGCATTGTGCCTTTTGTATTTAATCCCGATGCAATTTCTGTGTTTCATGGTCAATGTGAAGGTCCAAGGGATACAATAAACCTGCACTGGTGCATCGGAAGCTAATACTTGTCTCCCAGGTGCCGCTCAAAGCACAAACTCTTAGAAGATTCACTCTTCTTGTACTTAGGTCGGCATTGTGCCTTTTGTATTTAATCCCGATGCAATTCCTGTGTTTCATGGTCAATGTGAAGGTCCAAGGGATACAATAAACTTGCACTGGTGCATCGGAATCTAATACTGGTCTCCCAGGAGCCGCTCAAAGCACAAACTCTTAGAAGATTCACTCTTCTTGTACTTCAGTCGGCATTGTGCCTTTTGTATTTAATCCCGATGCAATTTCTGTGTTTCATGGTCAATGTGAAGGTCCAAGGGATACTATAAACCTGCACTGGTGCATCGTAACCTAAAACTGGTCTCCAAGGAGCCGCTCAAAGCACAATCTCTTAGAAGATTCACTCTTATTGTACTTCAGTCGGCTTTGTGCCTTTTGTATTCAATCCCGATACAATTTCTGTGTTTCATGGTCAATGTGAAGGTCCAAGGTTTGCATTAAACCTGCACTGTTGCATCGAAGCTAATAATGGTCTCCCACGAGCCGCTCAAAGCACAAACTCTTAGAAGATTCACTCTTCTTTGACCTAAGTCGGCATTGAGCATTTTGTATTTAATCCCGATGCAATTTCTGTGTTTCATGGTCAATGTGAAGGTCCAAGGGATACAATAAACCTGCACTGGTGCATCGGAGGCTAATAGTGGTCTCCCAGGTGCCGCTCAAAGCACAAACTGTTAGAAGATTCACTCTTCTTGTACTTAAGTCGGCATTGTGCCTTTTGTATTTAATCCCGATGCAATTTCTGTGTTTCATGGTCAATGTGAAGGTCCAAGGGATACAATAAACCTGCACTGGTGCATCGGAATCTAATACTGGTCTCCCAGGAGACGCTCAAAGCACAAACTCTTAGAAGATTCACTCCTCTTGTACTTAAGTCGGCATAGTGCCTTTGTATTTAATCCCGATGCAATTTCTGTGATTCATGGTCAATGTGAAGGTCCAAGGGATACAGTAAACCTGCACTGGTGCATCGGTAGCTAATTCTGGTCTCCCAGGAGGCGCTCAAAGCACAAACTCTTAGAAGATTCACTCTTCTTGTACTTCAGTCGGCATTGTGCCTTTTGTATTTAATCCTGATGCAATTTCTGTGTTTCATGGTTAATGTGAAGGTCCAAGGGATACTATAAACCTGCACTGGTGCATCGTAACCTAAAACTGGTCTCCCAGGAGCCGCTCAAAGCACAAACTCTTAGAAGATTCACTCTTCTTGTATTTCAGTCGGCATTGTGCCTCTTGTATTGAATTCCGATACAATTTCTGTGTTTCATGGCCAATGTGAAGGTCCAAGGGTTGCAGTAAACCTGCACTGGTGCATCGGAAGCTAATACTGGTCTCCCAGGAGCCGCTCAAAGCACAAACTCTTAGAAGATTCACTCTTCTTGTACTTCAGTCGGCATTGTGCCTTTTCTATTTAATCCCGATGCAATTTCTGTGTTTCATGGTCAATGTGAAGGTCCAAGGGATACAGTAAACCTGCACTGGTGCATCGGAAGCTAATACTGGTCTCCCAGGAGCCGCTCAAAGCACAAACTCTTAGAAGATTCACTCTTCTTGTACTTCAGTCGGCATTGTGAGTTTTGTATTTAATCCCAATGCAATTTCTGTGTTTCATGGTCAATGTGAAGGTCCAAGGGATACAATAAACCTGCACTGGTGCATCGGAAGCTAATACTGGTCTCCCACGTGCCGCTCAAAGCACAAACTCTTAGAAGATTCACTCTTCTTGTACTTCAGTCGGCATTGTGCCTTTTGTATTTAATCCCGATGCAATTTCTGTGTTTCATGGTCAATGTGAAGGTCCAAGGGATACAATAAACCTGCACTGATGCATCGGAAGCTA